>NW_024080665.1:1359562-1658487 GCF_003009895.1 Hyaena hyaena | reverse complement strand
TTTTTTTTTTTTTTTTTTTTTTTTTTTTTTTTTTTTTTGCCTTCAGAACTGGGAAGCTCCAGACCTGATTTAAAGAGATAGGCTCCTCGGAAGGGAGCGTTCCTTGCCTTGGCATGAATTATTCAGGCTGGAGAGGCTGACACTTGATCCCCAGGCCACTCTGGTATCAGCAGAGCTGGTTGGGATAGAAGCTCCCCCATCCACCCCCCATAGGAATCAGTTAGTCTTTCTCCTAAATTAGGGACATTTGTTGGATTGACTTCTTCCCTGAGGTTATATTTAACAGATTGACCAACAGATCAATAGCACTTAAGGAGAAGAGGCCGACCCTGCGGTGGCCTGGGTCCCAGGCAAAGACCAACAACATCAAGGACCAGGTCTGTTGATGCTGGGATGGGGGGATGGGGGCTCCCCTCCCCCTTGCATCTCTCTTCCCATTCCCATCATCACTCCCAGATGAAAACAGTAACTTGCACATGCGTGATAGGACATGTCTATAAGATGTACTTGTAGGTTGTACATGCACATGTGTACTTGTACATGTAGAGGCAAGTTTGACACATGAACAGCCAGCCCAAGGTGCATCCACATGTGAGGAAATACAGACTCATGCTTACTTGGTTGTGCATACGCATGTATAGGAGGGTGTGTACCACCTTGCACATGGTTGCAGGCAGGCTCAGATATGACTCATGCAAGTACATGCAAGCCCATTACTACATGTAATGTACATACATGTTAACGTAGATTTGAGTATATGCTGGTTTGTGTCCATACATTCATAAGCACATACACACTTGAATATTCACTTTTCTGTTATGTGGGTTCCTGGGTACATTCTCTGCAGGGCAAGCTTACAGACCCATGCATGCAAGCACTTGCATCCAGAGATCCGACAACATGCTCCGAGCCCATTCCTGCCCCCCATCATGCCCTTGGTCTGTATAAGTAGCAGGCTGAGATATCTTTTCTCCTATGGGCACAGGTGCTCAAGCAGCCATTGGGGCTGTGCCCTCAGCTACTGCACTCCCCCCAGCCCTGACCCACATCAACGCTAAGCCCTAGCTCTGACATCTCCCTAGTGAGAGGCACTGGCTCTTCTTCCCTAATGTGTTTCCAGTACAGGGACTAGCATGAGAGAGTGTGCAGTAAATGTTTGTAGGTGGATGGATGGATGGATGGATGGATGGATGGATGGATGAAAAGGTCTCTGCTTCCCTGTTCCACTGCATAGAACCCCTTCTGCCTCCATCCTCTGAGGAATTACAAACCAACTGCCAAAGCCGGAGCCCCTTCTCTAGGACCCTGTGTGGCTGGTTCCTGGTGTGCTAATGGCCTCCTTGAGAAAGGGCTGCAGAATAGCAGGCAGCCCTTGGTGGGGGAGAGGGGAAACTAGGCATCTCAGTTGGAGAAAAGAGGCCCAGAAACAATCTAGAAACATCAGGTACTAGAGAATAAGGCAGCGACTATGTTTTGTAAGTGAGAAGTCTGAGGCCAGAGAATGAAGGACTTGCCTCAAAGCCAGTGGCTGTCTGGGCTTAACCTAGGACCTGGCCGTAGGCTCCTTGCGCAAGGCTTTGTCCAAGGTAGTGGCCGCGCTAGGATGCACTAGTGCAACAGGGAATCTCACCCAGATCCCAGGAAACTGAAGCTGGCAACAGATGCCAGGGTGGGTATGGTGTGACCTGGGACCTCCCTCCACCTCTGTCAACTTCTGGAACGTAGATGGGCTTCTGAATTCCTGTTCCTTTTAGTCTTCAGAGCGCTGTTGTGGCAATGCGAATGGAGAGTGCTTTGAAACAAGAAAAGTTGTATCAATTAGGGTCTGGGGGCCTTGTCCCCTCTGTGACAGGACAAGGCTTTGCCTTTTTCTGGGACTAATTAGCTCCTGTGTCGTTTTGCCCAGTTTCATCTCCCTTCTGCCCTCAGCATAGCAAGTTCATGGTAGGTAGTAAAAGGAATGAGTCTCTACTTGCTATCTCTGTGAATGCCCCTACCCAACCTCCTCCCTTCCCTCCCCTCCCCTCCCCTCTTTATGTAGGTGTTCCCCTTCTCTGTTCAAATTCCCCTGGATCCAAGTCTGTGAGCTATTTTGGGGTCTCTCTTCTCTGGAGGAACTTTCCTCTCCATGTTGTCATGCATTCAGTATGCAGTAGGTGTTCAATAAATGTAAGTCCAGTTGTGCCTGGGGCTGTATTCATTCTGTGATGGATCCACTGGAAGTATCTTTGTTCATACATTTTTCCCCACTTGGGGTGCTCTCTCCCCTTGACTGTATTCCTTCAGCACAGCCTGCTCAGGGCTCAGGTTGGGTTCTGTTCCCTCCAGGAAGCCTTCATGGTTTCCTTCTCTCTCCTTTGAATTTCACTTAGCAATCAAAGGGCTGATACTCTTCTGAGCCCCCTAACTGTCAGCAACTGAACTCAGGACTGGTCTGGTCTCCTGTGTTGTCATCTCTGAGCTCAGCATGGAGAAGGGACCAAATGGATGAAATAATGATTTAAAAATCTCTTACTTGACCCTAAGACAGGCAAGGTGAGACCTCCTCTACACTTTACACAGCCACTCAGAAAGGTGAAGTGCTTTCGCCAACGCTGCAAAGCTGACTGAGACCCAAGCCTGACAGTAGCTCAGGTTTCCTGCTCGTCTTCTATGCTGCAGCCTTCCCAATCCTAGGCTCTATCTCTGTAGAGTGTGACTAGGTTAGATCCCAGGGGACCCTGTGGGCAAAGAGCTCAGGCCCTCAGGGTTTCCTTAGGACTCAAGCAAATGAGTCACCCCAGCCCCACCCAAACAGAGTGACTGCCCTTTGCAGGTTGAGAACCACCCCCCCAACCTTGTCAGCTACACTGAACCCAGTTCTTGAATTTATTACCCCACTAGACTCCCAAGCCCCTCTCTGAGCCTTCCAAGGCACTGTCCCCTCCCCTAACTCCAGCTCCTTGACTCCTTTTCTCCCCCACAAAGGCCCTGCCCTCTATAAAGTCCACTGAGCCTTGGTAAGGAGACTGCAGAGGTTTGGCAGCTTTCCTGTGGTCACCTACCAGATAGCCCCTTCCCCACCTACCTCCAGTTCCATCTTGTCCATCAGAGATGTTTCAGTGTTCCAGAAGTCCTTAGGCAAGTTTGCCTTTCCAGATCTCAGTTTCCTGTCTGAAAAACGTGTGTGTGTGTGTGTGTGTGTGTGTGTGTGTGTGTGTGTGTGTGTAGACAGACAGGGTGCTCTTGGAGGGCTTTCAGTCCTGTGCCCCCTGACCTTTTAGGGATGGGGGTCATGGAAGGGAAGGCAATACTGTGATTTGCCCAAGTTGGTGTCCCCACCTCGATGTGTGACCTTGAACTTGGCCCCATCCCAGCTATATAGTGCTGTAGCATAGTCGGGTGGGGAAGACAGTCTTCCTAGGTCTGTAGCATCCTGGGATGTCTAGGGTCCCTTATATCTTGGCAGACTCCCCTTTTCCTCTGCTCTCCTCTTCCTCTGAGGCAAGTGGAGGAGCAGCTGGGCAGGGCTGACATGATGAAGTTCAGTCATTAGGTAGTGGGGGAGGCCCCAGGTTCTTTCCTCTAGTGTAGCCTGTGCACTGGCAGGGAGGGGAAAACTCCACTGCAGGCTTTGCTGTTCCCATTTCTCACTCCCCTCCTTCCCCCCCCCGGCCCCCCTCCGCTGCCACCGACCATGAGACACAGGAAAATCCATAGGCCCAAGATTCATTTTCTCCATTGAGTCAGCAGAGGCCAAACTCTGCTTTTGAGGGGCCAGAAACTGGCTTTTAAATAACTCTCTGGTATTTAATACCCTCCTCCTCCACTCTGCAGCCTGGGCCTCTGGGGAAAGGCTAGAATAAATGAGCTGGATGAGTCCTCTCAAAGTCATAAGTGTTCCTGCCTCCACCTCAACTCACCCTCCCCCACCCAGACTCCCAGGTCATTGGGAAAAACCTGATTCTTTATTAGCCTTGTACTGTGCTTTACAGTTTCTAAGTGGTGCCCCAGGCTGGGTTTGTTACCCTCAGGTTAGAATTGGAAACAAGTTTAGAGAAGGGAAAGTGACCCCATTTTACTTTTGGTCTTGGTCTACGCATGGCTGGCTACGGACTGTGAGCAGGTTCGTGTCCCTCTCTGGGCTTCTAATTCCTTACCTGTGCTACAAGGTGGTTCAGCCAGTGAGTGCTGCTGGTCCCTCTAGCTATAAAGTTTTTGTGGAACTGTTTCTTGCCTCCACACTCCTCTTCTTGGGGGAGGCTGAAAGGCGAAGCAGACAGAGGCTCAAGGCCAGCCAGGGTTCCAGTGTAAATTCAATTGAGTCAGGGGCAGGAGTTGGTGGGGGGAGGGGAAAGAAGTAGGGTTGGGGGGTCTTCCTTTCCTCCCCACCTCTCCCTTCCCATGTCCTTCCTTTCCCTCTTCTTCCTATGTTTTGCAAGTAAAGGCCAGGACAGATCAAGGGCAGTAACCTATTTAAATCTTGATTTCCTTAAAGCTCAGGGTCTCTGCAGTTATAGATGCAGTTTGAGGAGGTGAGAGCTAAACTCTCTAAGCTGTACTAGGTTCAGGCTCCTGACAGTGGAAGTTAGTGGGGCCAGCACTCCTGGCTTCACCACTGTTCTGTGTCATTTGGAAAGTAGGAATTGATACTTCTGTTGGTTATAAGAGTGATGCTTGGGGGCCACCCCAAATTAATGATGCCATAAGGCCTATGTTATAGGTTTTCTGGTTCCCAATTTGGTGCTTGTGCCACTGCCCTGTTGTATGCAGGAAGTTGGGGGCTGAGGAATGGGAATGGGAGAGGCAAGTGGGTTCTTGCTTAGATCTAGGAGTGACCTTAGTTTAACTTCTGTGTTACACTCTTGGGTCCTCATGATCCCCCTCAGCTACTCCAAACCTTCTACTTCTAGAATTATAGGATCTTGGAATCAAAGCACTGAATTAGAAGAACCACAGAGTTGGAAGACCATAGAACCATGGTCAGTTTGAATCAGAAAGTAAGACTCTTATGGTGGTAAAGGAAACACTTAGGACTTGTGGAAGGTTGTTATATTAATGTTCCCCTGCGATGAATCCTGCCTATTTCTATCTATACTTTAATGCTGTCCCTTCCCACACTGACTGGTTTGGCCAGTTGAATTCCTTTGGCTATTGAGACATCAGCAAATGTGATGCAAGCAGAGGATTTAAAAGTGCTTGTGCATTGGGACTTTCCTTTTCCGGGTCCTCTGACATCTCCATGTGTAGATACCCTGGCAAACTTCTTAGGGGAAGAAGCTAGAAATGAGCCATCCCAGCTGAAGCCTTCTAGACCAACCGGCCCCCAGGTGATCTTCCAGCCAGCTGCCTGGATGACCCTAGATAAGACCAGGAGAACTATCCAGCTGACCCAAGCCCAAAATTGCTGACTCACAGAACTGTGAACAAATAAAGTGGTTGCTGTTTTCAGTCATTATGTTTTGGAGGGGGGTGGTTTGTTACACAGCAGTAGATAACTGATTCAGAGGCTTAGAATTAGAATTATAGAGTCTTAGTCATAGATTCCATACACCCCTACAAGCATGTATCTTGGTTCCTGGAGCAGAGACTGGAATCTTTGATGTAGTAACTGAGGAATAGAAGGGCCCTGACAACTCTAACCAGTGCAACACACTCCTTTACAGACCGGTTGATAGACCAACTGACCCACTCACCCTCTTCCAACTTGGAGCCTTCCCTCCATCCACAAGGTCCTTTATTCTTTGGCATTTTGTTTATTCTGTCACAAGGTCTTCTTGCCCTGCCCCTGGGCTGGCTTTTCAGTCCCTTCCCTCTGCTTTAGGAAGTTGTCTCATGTTGCTCTCCTTGTTTTGGTCTTGGGGGCTAAATGCGGACATGGTGGAAACTTGTCTTGGTATTTATCCCTGTGCCTGGCACAGTGTGGGTTGATGAACATATCCTGAAGAAAACTACCACCACTACCACCAACCAAACTTCTCACCTTCCCCTGCGGTCCCCTCACTACAGCGTTCCTGATCTGTCCATGGTGCTGAATGTCTTTATCCTTCTTGCCACTGCCTGCCTCAGAATGGCTACTTTCAAAAGGTAAGAATCATTTCTGTGTCCCAGAATTAAATCTCTCAATCAATGCCCCCCTCTCTCTCCTTCCCTCACTCTCTGTCCTTCCCTGTCTTCCTCTCTTTACCTCCATCCTTCCCTCTCCCCATCTCTCCCTCCCCACCACCCCCATCACTCATACAGATCATTAGCCTGCAGTATTAAATGAAAACTAATATGTGGTGATGTATACTAATTAGGATTAGGTTCAGTGGTATGCATCAGAATGCCCAAAACAATGGTCTCTTAAATGATAAAAAAAATAAAAGTTCATTTTTTGTTTAAAAAAAAAAAGTCCAGATGTAGACAGTCCAGAGTCTGAATGGTTTCTCCACATTCATGAGAACCAGCACTCCTTCTGGCCCCCACTCTGCCTTTCCTAGGGTATAGTCCTCGTTCTTTGGTACAGAATGGCTGCTAGAGCACCAGCCATCACATCAGATAGCAAATGGAGACAAAAGATAAATCAGGGTGCCACTTCCCATACTTTTATCCAGCACTTTCACTTATATGGCCTCATCTAACTAACTTCAAAGAGCATGGTAAATATGTCTTTTAACTTGGAGGCAATGTTCCCAGCAAAAAGTTATAGTCATTATTATTGAAAATGACAGAAAAATAGCTATTGAAAAGTAACTGGAAATCTCTAACAGTGGTATTGATAGTGACAGTGACCATGGTGTACTAGTTGTGGTGTTGATGGTGCTAATGCATGGCAGTGGTGGTGGTAGTGGTAGTAGAAGCAGTGATAATGGTAATGGTGGTCATGAGAGTAGTGACGGTGATGAAGATGGAGGTAGTGGTGAGGATGGTGATGATAAAGCTGGTGGTCAGTATAAGCTTTGGTCCAGGAACACAGACTCACTCAAGCATCAGCCTGGATCAGGAGAATACCAGAAAATGGACCCAGTGACTGCAAGGTATTTGGAGCTCGGAGTCTGCTCCAAGCCACAGGGGCACTGCTGCTTTTCAGTGCATCAGCTCTGAGTGAGTCTCTTAAGTCCCAAGTCACCCCCAGCAAAGCACAAATCAGATTCCTTCCATTTAGGCTAGAAATAACTCTGGAATTAAAACTTAAGGCCTTAGGGAGGTAAAGCAGCAAGAGTGATACTGGACTTCCATTTATTAGACAGTAATCACTAACAGAATTTGTTGTTGCAGTCAGAGAAGGCTTTGCTGTGAAATGCACAGAGAAACACATGGACATGTAGTCTCAGAAATAGAAATAAACATTTACAAAGACAGGCATACAGAGAGAGTTACAGATGTGCAGAAACAAACAGCCCCATAGTCCTGGAGACTCACAGACACATTTAGTATCCTAAGGAGGCACCAGGCCAATCCCTCTCCCCAGAGACACAGGCCTTCCAGCCATCTCATTCCATAGGGTAACTTTCATATTACCCCTGGGTCCCTTGCACTGAAGGTACCAGGGACCAGAAGTGACCCTGAGGAGGGGGTTCAGAGCTCAGCAGCCAATCAGAGACAGAAACAGTGCGACCTTTGATACCCGTTGCACCTGCAGTGAGGCTGCGCCAGTGCTCCGCAGCCTGCCCCAGGCCAGCCGAAGTTCTGTGGCTGAAGGTGACGCGAGCAGTGGGACTTGGGTTGGAGGGGGTGTTCTCCAAGATGTCTCCCCTGGGAGCCCAAGGACACACCTGGAAGCCATTAGCAGAGGAGCCATCAGGCAGCAGGCTCTGGCTCCAGGTGAGAAGGCATGACAAGAACATGTGGCAGCCTCCTGCCTTCTGGAGCTGGAGGGTGGAGGACACTTTGGCTTGAGTAATTCCAGCATCACTCCCCTGGCACCCACCTAGAATGCCAAGGCAACCACAGGCTTTGGTTCTTAAGAAGGTTGGTGAGCCCACTTTTAGTTCACCTCCTGAACCTTGACACCAGACTTCTTGACCTTCACAGTGACAGGTATCTTCCAGGAAGCCTTCCTAATGACTCCTCTGCCTTCCGCCTCCTTTGTGTCTTTCTCTGCTACTGCTCAGACCTTCTATATGACATCGCCCTGACCTGCCTACCCTTTCTACTGGTGTGTGATTCCTTGTAAGTGGCGGCCCTGCCTGGCTTTAGCCGGTGTGGCCGTTCTCCTCTCTGTCCACCTGGAGCAGCTTTATTTCACTGTGGTTTCCATCCTTTCTTAGCGATTGAAGATGTTGGGGACCCACCTTGGGTCTTGGCCCCCTTCGCTGCTAATCCCTGGCCCTGGGACTCCTGACTCACCCATTTCCCATCTCTGGAGTGCTGGAGCTCCCAGCTCATGAAGGAGCCTACAGAGAGCCCTGCTCTTTGCAGTTAGAGCATCTATTACCACCAGACTAGGCCTCGAGAACTGGAGGTTCTTGCCACCCCAGAGCTGCCTCTGCCTTTCTAGTCTTATGTTGGCCATTTATCAGGATGACCCAGTGCTGGTTTCCCCAATAGATCAGGTTCTAAGTCCCTAGATTTCCCCAGCTGTGTCCCAAAATGATAGAGAAAGCATTCAGCTTCAGGCACACTGGGGTAGTTTCCCCTAACTCTTCAGGGACACTATATCCATGGGGATCTCTAGGAGCTCGTCACTCTCTGCAAGGCTGCGGGTGGGCAGGAGGACCTTGAAGTCTGGCCAGAACACTGATTACTGGATGCCCCACATATTCCTGGACTTAAGACAGGAACCTCAGGCCAGAGCAGTGGATGGCAGCCTGCGCAGTTCCCTGTTGGGCCAACCCCGAAGTCTTTGCCTCAGCAGCTCCCGTGGCACACCCAGGATAAACAGCTCTCACCCCTTCTTAGCACATTGCCTGCCTATGGCGGGGGCTTCAGCTTGGCCCTGCTAGTATGTCCTCAGCACTGCCCCGGGAAAGGAAAAAAGAAGCCAGTTGGAAGTTCAGAAAAGGAAAGGCTAAAAAGGAGCCCACAATCGGCCCTAATTAGCCACTGGGAAAGAGAAAAGGAGGTCAGAGGCCTGAGTCTACTTCTGAAAGAAAGCACCTGGCAGGCAGAGCCATGGCTGGTCTGTACCCCCACACTACACAGCACGGGGCTTGACCCCACACAAGTCCATAGCCCTGGCTCTTAGGATGCCCAGCTGGGGGAGGTCTCAACATCTATGCGTAGAACTGTCATGGCCCTCTCTGGGAGAGGCAGCCGGCTCTGGGGAAAGCAGGAGGGAGGAAGATGGGAGGAAGGGAAGGGTGACAGACTTGAGTGAGCTTCCTCTGTAGGCAGTGTGCTGACTTGAGAGGTTTACATACATGATTGTATTTAATTTTCACTGTGGTCCTGAAATGGAGGTACTTTGGCCTTAAGTTTTAAATAAAGAAGTGGACCCTCAGGTTAAGTAATTGACCCAAAATCACACAGCTTAAAAGGGGCCGAGTGGAGAGTCCAGCCGAGGCTTGTGCTCAGCAGCCTGTGCTCTTGGTGCTATAAAAGGAGTGCTTGGAGGGCAGAGCCCTCGCCTGCATCGTCCCCTGTGCCCCAGTGCTTGGCTGGGAAGGGGCAGGCACGTGGCAAGTGCAGAGAAGAGCTGTTGTACTCAACAGACAGGACAGGCTGAACCAGGGAAGGACATAAAAAGTGGGGGGGGGGGGGAAGGGAGGGATGGTGGAGGCAGTACAGAGACAGATCACTTCCATCCCCCGGGACATCATGCAGGGACCCCTGGGGCAGCTTTCCTGGGGCTGAGGACAGTGCTAGACTGAACACAGCTTGTGCCCAGCCATGGGAGAGGCAGGGGAGGAGGAAGTGCGGGAACAGTGCATTTCTCCTTCCCTCTCTGCCACTCCTCCTACCCTCCCACCCACCCCAGATGGTTAAGCTGAAGCAGAAAACAAAATGAAGAACCTTTAGCCCCTTCTGGAGCCAAGCCACCTCTGCTTAGCCTGGGCAGATCACTAGCAGGCCAGCTGGACCAGGGCCCAGCTGTGGTCCAGAGTGGGATGGGGGCCCCTGAGGAGGAGAGGATACACCAGGACTCAGGGCAGAGCTGCTGTGGGCACAGCATCCCTCCACGCAGGCTGAATCTTCTGGCAGGGGCTGAGTGTCCCTAACAGAGGAGAAAGGCAGCAGGATGAGGAGAGGGAAGAGAACCCTCCTTCAGCTTTCCTATGAACAGCCCAGCAGTAACTGGGGAGTAGGAGAGAACACATTTTGGGTGAGGCAGACTTCACATAGCGGCTGTCTTTATAACCACCACCCTCAAAGGTAGCGATTCTCAGTCCTGATTTTAAAGATGAGGAAACTGAAGCCCAGAGAGGGTAAGCAACTTGTCCAAGGCCACAGTGTGCGTAGGAGGAGGGCTGAGATTCCACCCCTGGCCCTTTGGCTCCAGGCCTGCTTTTAATCATCATCATCTCCTGAGAGGAGCAGCAGAAGCTTGCCTGTCTGTACCCACCAGCAATTAGGGGCCCCTCGGTATTGTGAATAATGTCAGTGGAGTGTGTCTGATTAGCCTCATCAGTGCCCAGCATGGGACACATGTGTTTTTAAGATGGATCACCATTATCCTTGGCTGAAGAATTGCATGGGGTTTTCTAATTACAAATTATTCCTGCTGGATTTCATTATGCTCCCTCTTGTCTGGCTTTTTATGTTCCCTATCTTACAAAACTTTGAAAATCATAGTTGGCTAAGCTTATTTTCTTGGTCTTAAAATATACAGCTAAGCTTTTATTAAGGCACAGTGTTGTTATATTTTTAACAAGTGAATGTTTGACTCAATATTACAAGAAGGCAGTGATTATTTGAATTTCACCATTCCACATTTATAACAAGTCGAAAGAGCAGGATGGAAATTTATCTTCCTATAGAAAACCTTCATTCATTCAGAAGGCAGATTTCCTGGGGTAGAGGGAGGTTCTCATTTAAGTGTTTTGAACTGCTTTCAGCCAACAGCCAACTGTTGTAGGCAAGTCGCCTGTATTAGATCATTTCTAAGTGAGACTTTTCACTGAAGACTAAAAATTCTTCAGAGTTAACAGCATTAACAAAGACAGAAAAAGAATGATTTGTATCATTGAAAAAAGAAGACGAAAATGCAAGGCTCACCAGGACCCTGCAGAGGTTTACTTAAAGGAAGTCAGGCTAATCTCCCCTCTCTCTTTGGGAGACCCTGAGTGCTAAATAAGGGTTCTGTCAGAGTCCTAAGAATCTTGATTTCCAAAAGGCATTTGGAACATCTCCCAAGGTATTTTTATGGCAAGATGAGGGGCGGGATCAAAGAGTGATACTCTAGGGGAATCCCTAGCTGCCTGGACAGCTGGGAGAGGAAAATTGATTAGTGGATCAATGGCAGTCTGGAAGGAAGACTAGCCCTGCGCATGGCCCAGCCTTCTGTGCTGACATGCTTGGTCTGATGTATATTTGAAGGACTTGGATGAAACCAAATAAAACATGTGTATCAGATCTGCAGATGGAAAGGTGACTGTGTCGGGTGGCAGGATTGGTTTTCAGAATGATTTGGATTGACTTGATACATAGGTGACAGCCATAGGTTCAGGTTCATGGAGGTAAATGCCAAGTTCCCATTGGAGCTCAAAGGTTGGGGTGGGGAGAGGGAAAGGAATTGTTGAGCACATACTGTATGCCATAACTTTTGCATAAGATAGCTTACTTAGTTATGAAAACTCAGAGGACATTGTTCTCATTTTTTAAAACATTTTTAAATTATTTATTTTGAGAGAGAGAGTGCCAGCAGGGGAGGGACAGAAAGAGAGAGAATCCCAAGCAGGCCCCGTACCGTCAGCACAGAGCCCGATGTGGGGCTTGACCTCAGGAACTGTGAGATCATGACCTGAGCTGAAGTCAAGAATCCGATGCTTAGCCAACTGAGCCACCCAGTTGTCCCTGTTCTCATTTTATGGGGAAGATAACTGAGGGGATAACTCAGGGGAAGAAACTGAGGCCCTGAGAAGCTGAGCAGTTGCTTAGAGTCACAGCTAGTAAGGGTAGGAGGTGAGGCTGGTCAGACTCATAGGTCCATCTTCTCACAAAATGTCCAAGACAAAGGAGATGGAGTGTAATGGCAGTTATGTGAAAAGAAAAGTAAAACACACATTTATGTGATGTTAGTCCCACATTGCAATGCTGAGCCTTTTCTGAGCCTCTCTTTTGGGACCATCCTGGAGTCTGCAGTGGGAAAAACATGTGGCTCCTAAGCAGGTTGAGCTCTCTGGGGAGTGGAATCAACACAACAACAGGCAAATTGGTAGCGCTGGGTGTACTACATGCCACGGGATCCCTGGGAAAACGGGACTCCTGCTCAGGGAGTCCTGGCACACTGCACAGAAGAGGCGTACCTGGCCTGAGGCCTGAGGATGACTGGCTTGTCTGGGAGCCTAGGGAGCACATGGCTTGCAGGTCCAGATGGAGTGTAGCAGCCTGGGGCACTTCATTTCTTTTTTTTTTTTTTAATTTTTTTAAAATTTATTTCTAGGAGAGAGAGAGAGACAGTGTGAGCAGGGGAGGGTTAGAGAGAGAGGGAGATACAGACTCTGAAACAGGCTCCAGGCTCTGAGCTGGCAGTCAGCACAGAGCCCGACGCGGGGCTCGAACCCATGAACCACGAGATCATGACCTAAGCGAAAGTCGGACGCTTAATCGACTAAGCCACCCAGGCGCCCCTGGGCACTTCATTTCTTTCACCCTTCAGCTCTGGGCCCCACTGTAAGGCCCAGGAAGAATCTGGATTGAGGAGATGGGGAGGATTCCCCATTCTCCACTCTAGCTCCCAGCCCAGGAATGGAAGAGAGCAGGAGGGGAGTGGGAGATCTGGAAGGCATTTCGGAGCCAGAGTCAGGGCTTTTCCTCTGGGAACACTGGGAGGTTCTGGGACCTTGGGCTCCAAATGTGCCAGTTACTTTGTAACCATAGGCTGTGTCCACAGCTGTTCCTTCAAGGGCCAGAGATTGGTGCTCAGGGCCAGGGAACATGCAAAGAATAGATGTCCTGGGAGTCATTTGGAAGAGACAAGGAGGGCACCCCAAGTCTTTGAACCCATGGGGCATCTATGCGAATAGCATGTGCAGAGGCCTGAGGTCAGGGGACAAGGCTTGGTGGGCCAGAGACGGGAGGGCAGGAGATGGGGGAAGGGGGTTGCTGACATACGGTTGGTGAGGTCTGCAAAGGCCAGGCCTTCCAGGTCTGGTCAGGATTTTAACCTTTATCCCAAAGGCAAGGAGAAGCCACTGAAGGCTTTTAAGCAGAGTGGTGACAGTTGCTTTCCTTTCAAAGATCACTGTCACTTTGTGATTGGAGGGGGCCAAGTGGGAGAAGACAAAGGAGGCGCTTGGGGTACAGGTGGGCAACAATGGCACTGGGGCCGGGTGGTGGTGTGGAGGCTAGAGGGGTGGTGGGCTTGTCACCTGGGGCTTGGTGACCATATAGCGGGGCAGAGGAGGGATGGCTCCAGGATGTCTGGCTTGTGGATGATGGTACCATCTGCTGTGAGTGAGAAGACCAGGAAAGGGGTGGGCAGAGAGGGTGCACTCGGCCTTGGTGCTGATGAATTAGAGATACTGAGGCATCCAGGTGGAGATGTTGAAGGACAGTTGGATATTTGTCTGGAGTTCAGGAGCTGTGTCAGGGCTGGAGATGCAAAGCTGGAGTTGTCAGTGTTTAGGTGGCAATTGAAGCTGCTGGCTTACTAAGGGCCCCCATGGGTCTGTGGTCTGCTCTGAGAGGCAGAACCCCCCCGCCCCCCGCCCCAGCCCCAAAGCTGGCTCAGGACTGCTTCTGGGCTTCCACCACTTTCTCCCTGCAGTGTATGGTCCTATCTGTCTCCCCACTTCAATGGCAGGCTCCCTGAGGGCAGGAACTACATGTATGTCTGCATCCCCAGAACCCAGCACAGATCCTGGCACCGAGGAGGCATCAGTGGCAATTTGATAGTTGAGGCATAAAGCAGCTCTCTGAGGAATGGGCTACCATAGATGGGAATGAGCTTCCTGCCCTAGAAGGCACACAAACAGGGGTTCTATGGGCCTGTGCGGGAGTGAGGGAGATTCCTATACCCAGCAGGTGTCCTCTGGGGACCCTCTCTGCCCTGGATTCTAGTTTCCCAGGACCTGAGTCATTTCCTCTAGGGAATAAGGAGTGTCTTTTCCTCTTATCCCTGAGGCCCAAGTTTGGGCTGAGATTCTCTGTGGTTTCCTCCTCCTCTGGAGATGTTTCTGGAGGCTCTGCTGACCTCAGCAGGCACTCCCCTCCCCCATGAGCTTCTCAACTCTGGAGCTCCACCCAAGCGTAGATGCCTTGCTAAGGTTTGCAGAAGCTGCTGAGGTAGCTTTGGCCTGGGCCAAGGGGCTGGCCGTCTGCCCTGCCCAGCCTCCTCAACCTCGGCCTTGGCCTGAGCCCTCCTCCTTCCCTAGCCACCTCTGCTCTATCCCGCTGCATCCTTTACTGCTGCAGCTTGGTCACTGCAAGAGCCAGAGTGGGTCTTAGCCTAGAGATTCTGGAGGCTTTCCAAAAAGGAGGCATACCTGGGAGGAGGAAGGGGATCAGATTAGTTAAGAAGCTGGTAAGGGAGAGGGAAGGGGAGAGGTCTGGAAAGGGGCTAAGGAGACACAGAATGTCTCCACTGGTTTGGAGGACCTTCAAGAGTATCTGGCTCCCTTATTTTGGCCAGGGAGAAACTGAAGAGCAGGGGAGGCAGGTGGAAGGGCTCCTGGGTTGGAGGGGGGATTGGACTGGAGGATGCACAGGGCATAAGGAAGCTCCATATGACTGGGGAGGTAGAGAAGGGGAGGGAGCAGAGGGCCCTGGAGGCCAGGAAAGACCCTGGTAGTTGACTGTCCCACC
Source organism: Hyaena hyaena (assembly GCF_003009895.1). Taxonomy (NCBI): domain Eukaryota; kingdom Metazoa; phylum Chordata; class Mammalia; order Carnivora; family Hyaenidae; genus Hyaena; species Hyaena hyaena. The sequence goes on along the minus strand of NW_024080665.1, from coordinate 1,643,619 downwards.
TGGAATAGGTGTTGGAAAGGTACGGGAGTCCTGGGACAGAAGTTTCTGGAATCAAGGTTGGCTGAGACTGATTTCCTCCTGTATGAGAATCAGCCCCACTCTCCTGTCTTTTCTCCCCATTTCACTGGGAACTCCTGTAAAATAAGGACCTCGTCTTCCATCTGACTGAGACATTCCTAAGGCAGGGAGTATTCTGGAGTCTCCCTGAGGTTGGAGGACTGAATCCCTCACCAGACCGGAGCCAGGACAGGATTGAACCTCCATCCTCTCTCCATCCATGGCACTGGGGGCTGGAGCAGTGCAGGGAAGAGAGGGGACCAAGGGCTTGCACCTCAGATTTGAAGATGCAGAAGGCACCTCAGAGGGACCTGAGTTTGACACCGCTAACCAGCCCTGCCCCATTCACAGAGGAGAAGGCAAACCTTGAAGCCTGTGAAACAAGAGATAAAACCAACAGAGATTTCAGCTTCAAGGGCTGAGTCCTTACAGTGTAGCAGGGCCTGATAACACACACATTGTTGAAGAGGTAGGAATGTTGAGTTATTCCTACCCTGGCTCGGAGCGCTCAGCCTGAGATAAGTGTGGTGACTGTGGTCCATGCCAGCCGGGCCAGCTCTGGCAGCAGACACTGCAGGGGACTGCCAGGCTGCCCCAGAAAACCCAGAACTACCTTTACCCCACCACTATGGGACATGACTACAGCAATTTGAATGACCAAAACACGGCAGTATCATCTCTTTGTGAATATAATTTTATACCTGTTTTTTTAAGTTATTTTGCTTTTTTGTTCAGAGTGTGTTCACTATAGGCAATCTGAAAAATGGAAGTTAAAAGGAAAATAAACACACCCATAATCCCACTATCCAGAGACATTTTTGACAAATTTTGTTCCCATCTTTTTTCTATGCATATTTTCTCCATAATTGATTTAATACTGTTCTAATGTCTAAAATTGTTTTACTTTTATTTTTTTTCTTGTTATTATTAAGGTAAAGTATGCTCTTAGTTTAAAAAAAAAGTACAGGCAAACATAAAAAAGCAGGAAAAAACTACTCAATAATCCCATTATCCCATCAACCATTTTGTGAAGACACTGGAATATTTACTTTTTGACATTTTTCTGTGCCACTACTTTTTTTAAAAAACATATTTGGAACCATAAGTATAAAAGGTCTGTTTACAATTTGGGAGACAGCATGATGTTTCTATAACAACAACAGAAAGAACCCACCTGTATTCAAATCCTGGCTCTATCACTTACTAGCTGAGTGACTTTGGAAAAGTTAACTTTCACCTCTAAAACCTGTTTCCTCAGCCATCAAATGAGATCAGCCATTATCTAGTTAGAGAATTGCCTTGCAGATCTGTGTATATAAAACACCTGGCAGTACATCCAGCATTTAGGGAGTCCTCACTAAAAATGGAGTGGACATTTGTCACATTTTTTCCTGACTAAAATGAATCCCTTTTTCTATTTTGAACGAACCCCCCACTAGGTGAGTCCTTACGGAAGCTAGGACCCCACCTTCCACTTCAAAGCTGCAGGGGACCAGATACTCTCCCACTGTCACCTCCTGGCAATTTGGCCAGCCATTCCTGGCTCAGGACTTTGATCTGACAGTTGGTGAAGCAGGGAGGAAGGTCCATTAGAATATATCTGTGCTCATGTCACACAGCAGTGTCACATCTGGAGGTGTGCTGTGGAGACATTAAGAGACCATGCCAGTAGAGGCATCGGGACCAGCTGTTCCTACCGTATGACCTTGGCTGTGAGTTCAGGTGCCCACTCACTTGATTCTCCAGCTTTCTCATCCGTTCTGAGATGCCCAGTGGGAATGCTAATAATTTTTTTTTTCTGTTTTGCTTCGTCTGAGTCAATTTCTGTTGCTTGCCACCACAAAGGTTGGTTCGTAAATCTTTCAACAGGAAAATAAATCTCAGGCACTGGCTTTAATTACCAGCCAAAGTTTTAATGCAGACAAGTCCTGATGTGCTAGAAGTGTTGTGCTTACTGCTGGCCCTTTGGACAAAGAACAGGCTGATCCTAGATCTGTGCCTCACTGCTCAGCCCAGAGCCTGCTTGGAGAGAGGAGTCACTCAGCTGCTGAAGGAAAGAATGACGGAAAGGAGGGATTGCTACATGCCCATTTCCTATAGGCAGCTTGTGAGTGGTTCACTTGAATGCCCAAGGCTCCTTGGACCTCCACCTGGTGTATCCTGTGACTTAAGCAGCCTGAAAATTTGCAGCTCATTTTCTTTCCCTCCCGACCTGGGTCTCCCATAGAATGGCATGGCCAGAGGTAAAAACCCTGGCTGTGCCCTTCAGTCCACCTCCTAAACATTTCTTAATCCATACCTTGCCTCCATCCCCAGAATATTGTCTTAGCCCATCACTGCTTCTCACCTATCTGAATTTGCTTATGGGGACCTCACTTACCATAGGACTGGTCTTCAGGATGCCAGTTAGGCATCAGGAGCAGGCCCCCAGGGACTGGCTCAATTTTGACCAGTAAGACTGCTTGCCTGGGTATCCTAGGCAAAGGGCTGCAGGCAGGCCCAGCCCACAAGTGGAACTCCAGCGGTATCAGCCAGGCCTGCATCCCACCTGGCATACTGTCAGTGCTCAGGAAGCGTGGATTGATCAGAGACTCTTGGGATTAGTGCTTCTGTCCTTTCTTGGCATGCCATCAGAAGCGAGACCTGGACCTGGCTACCTCTCTGGCCTCATCTCCCCCATTCCTGACTTTTGCTGTAGGCTCCATCCACATCAACTAGTTTCCTGAATGTATGCCAAGCTGTCTCACTGCCATGCCTTTGTACATGCTGTTCCCTCTACCCAAGGCCCTCCCTCAACCAGGTCGGCCTGAAGAACTCCCACTAATCCATCCTTCTTTTAAGGCTCACTGAGTGCAAGTATTGCCTCCTCTGGGGAGCTTTCTGGAACTGGCCCTGGGAGGCCTCCCTCACTGTGCCCCCTCTTCCCCTGCCACTGCAGTTCTCTGTTACACTGCTTGGCACAGAGTGTTGCAGATGTGTGTCTTCCTCAGAAGGCAACACTTCTGAGGGAACTGGACTTTGTTTCTCTCTATACCTTCAGTACCTAGCCAGGATCCTGCACAGAGAGAAAACCAGGATGTGTTTGTTTCCTCTCTACCCACCCCCACCCTCCGGAGGCAAGACATGTGGTGGGAGAGGTTACAGGACCTTAAATGCCAGCTAAGGAGAAAGGTTTGGTCAGATTTTCATTGTTGAATGATCCTAGTGGCTGGGACCCCTTTTTATTTGGGGTAAGAAGAGTAATTTTTCAATTTGGCCCTCTCTCAGCCCAGAAAATAAGGGGTTAGTTCTCAGCAGGAACATGAAAGATGGGCCTGTGCCTGGGGTCATCACTCCCCCTTTCCCTGGACCCCCTTGCCCTTTCTGCATTCACTTTTAATTCTTGAAGTCTCTCCCCAAAGTCCTGGGGTCTAGGACCCACTCCCACTACTCAAGGGCCAAGTCCAAACCTCAATCCCCTGTTATGTAAGTGAATTATCCTCTGTTCCCAACCAGCGCCAGCCAGATCTCCTCCTCCTAATTGATTTAATCTTCTCATACCAGAGAGTTGGGCGGGGTTGGGGAGACAGCATTGATCAGAAGCCAACACGTCAGTGACGTAGGCTCATTAATTACAGGGAATCTAGGTCATGGATTGGCTCTCTGTGGCTCTGATTCTGCCCCTCCCAGTCATTTGGATCTCTGAAAGGACATTTTCACCTCCCCCTCATTTCTCAAACTCCAGTCCTACAAGGAGAGAAAGTTGAGGGTCCCATAAACCCTACTTTTCTTTCAAATCTCCCCAAACCCTCAGCTCTGGACAGTTATTCCCTGCATTCCAATCTGAACACAGGGCATAGCTAAACATAATTTGAGACATGAACAGATGGTATAATTTGGGGTGGGAAGAGACCTTCACATTGTCTTTATTTACTTTCAATACCAAGCAAATCTTTACTTTGCAGCTTCTCTGATAGAGAATGTCCAGATCTTGTGTACCCCCAGAGATGGGGGGCTCACTCTCTTTAAATAGTCCTTCCCTTGTATGATGGCCTTTCTCACATGGGGCTGAGACATCAGCCTTGTGACTTCTGGGACCCAGCCTTGCCCCTGGGGCTGCAGGACGTGTCCCAGAAGAGGCAGCCAGATCCTGAGACATGGTGATTGCTCTTCTTCAGGCTGAACATTCCTGGCTCTTTCACCAGTTGTGTGGTAGATTTTACATATTACTTCCCACTGTATCTCTTCTGTGGACAAGCCATGGAGATCGTCGTCTCCCCAGATGCACAGGACAGAACAAAGACTCCAGGACAGTGTGAACATGTCAGGGCAGGAGTGTCAACATTTCTGATCTTGATATTAGAGTTCCACTGGCATAGCCTGAAATTGCCTGAGGTTTTTTGAGGCTTTATAGCACACTTTTGACTCAGCTTACACACAGAGTCAGCAAATCCCCATCATCTTTTTTTTTCTGACATTAGCAATGGAAAGTCTCCATAAAAATCATCTTTGTGATATTAGGAACATCCCCATGTTTCTTCCCCATAATTCTTTTCATCCACCCTGACATTTCTCATACAATCATGCAATACCCATCTACCCTTTCACCCACACTACTATCAAACTATATATTCATCGTATATTCACCAGCCTCACTCTCTGCCTACATACTGTTCTACTCAGCTGCCCATAGATTCATTCATGCACTCATTCACCTGTCCATCCACCTACCTACCAACCAGCCCATTTAGCCATTTATACATTCCTATCCACCTATCTGATCATGTACTTAACTGTTCATCCATCCATTCACCCACCATCTACCCGTATAAACCACCTATCCATCCGCACATCCATCTCTTCATTTACTCCATCTCCCAGTCACCCATACATCTATATTCATCGTCCATCTGTCAATCCATCCAGTACTTACTGGGATTCTATTACATTTCAAATCTGTGTTGAGTATTCTGAGTCATTCAAAACTGAGTATAATACAGGCACTCACTCTTTGGGAGCAGTTAAAGCAGATGATGCTGAGTGCTGTAAAACGGGAACAATGAAAATGCTTTGGGGATTCAGAGGAGGGAGAAGTGGTATCTGGATAAGGTTATGGATATCTTCCCACGAGGGTAAACTTTCAGTCTGGGCCTTAGTAGAACAACAGTATGTGGACATACACAAATGCATTGGAAGTAATTCTAAGTAAAAGAAGTAGCATATCAAAGATACAGAGAACAGAATTTATGTCTTACTCTTTATACCCCCACTAAAGTACCATATACAGAAGTGGGCACACTTTAGTAACCTAATACATATGTGGTGATTAATATTGTCCCTTCTCTGACAGAGATGCCCCCAAATACTTAATCAGGATAAGAGTTTAGTCTTTCTCTTTAAGAAGATTCTACAGTTGCCTTGCTGGATGGCCTTGGAGAAGTAAAAAAAAAAAGCCTCTCTGTGATTCTCTGAGTTTGGGGTTGAATTTCTGTCTCTATCAGGTGGTCCTTTTCCCCTAATTTTAATTACTTCTACTATGTTCTCTGCTCTCTTCAGAGACATGAGCATTTCCACATCTTAAATTTTATTTTATTTTGTTGGCACTAATAATCTCAATCCCACCTGTCTTCAGCTTCCTTGGCCACATCCCCAGGCAAGAAATTCTGTAATATGGAGGAAGGGAGAAGTTCTGTGCAAAGGAAATAGCTCTGAAGTAGAGCCAGGAGTGATAAATACAAAACCAGCTTTGCCACAATCTTGCTATGTGACCTTAGGCAAGTCTCTTTCCTTCTGTTTTAACCCTTCCCATCTAAGCACTGAACAGAGCATTTGAGATCCTCTTGTCCAATATCCTCATCTTATATATGGAAAGACAGGTTCATAAAGGGCATATGACTTGTTCTAGATCATATCTGGATTAGTGGCAAAGCCAGAAGAAACTTCAGATTTCCTGACTTTCGGTTTAAGATTTTCTTTACCCAACCACCATTTTTCAGCCTCCAGTCACAGCCCCTGTATATCTCAGGATGAGCTTCCTCTCCCACTTCCATTCCCCAGGAAGGACTGTGTATCTTCCAAATGTTTTGACTGTGTATTACTGACGCATGCCTGGGTGGGGGTTGGGCAGGCACTATTTAAGAGCAAGTATTCCCAGCCTGACGGAGTTAATTATGTTCATCAGGAAGAGAGAAGAGAAAGGAACAATGCGCTCTGGTTATCTACTAGGCTTTAATCAAATTGAGAAACGAGGAAATCCATCACCCAGAGGCTAAGGGAGTTCGAGAGCTTGGCTTCCGCTGGCTCCGAGAACTGTAATGGGTTGGGTGCTGTCCAACGTGCTGACATCTTCACTTGCTGCTCTGAGTTGCTGGGAGAGGCAGAGGGACGGCAGCTTTTAGAAGATGGCCCAGGTCAGAGTAAGAAGAGGTCTGGACGTGTTGGGGAGAGGCTTGAATTCTTATTCTATCTTCTGAATCTTCCCCTTTCCTTTTATTTGTTTATCTTCTTTAGGGAAAATATCCCTTATGGCCAGAGTCCTCAGCTGGGATTGAAGAAATAGGAAGAGAGAGAAGAGCCCTAGACCCTTTGCTGTCAGAGAGATGGACCCCAGATGAAGGTGCTAGCCCTTTCTTGACCTTGGGGACTTCCCCATATTGAAAGGAGATGTGAGTTCTGCTTTTATAAAATCCTAAGTCCAATGATAGTTATGAACTGCCTTTGAGAATTTGTTAATCTAGTGGAAGAACATCACTGTATCTTTAACTTAAGTATGATATAAGGGAGGCATGGCCCATGTCTACATGGAGCTTCTAGTCTGATGAGGAATATCTGGTCTTCCTCTGGGAGAATATCAGTCTGGCTGAGGAGACATGCTCTTGATTTAGGGGGAAACTTCAGTTATAATCAGGGAAACAGGATGGACAGAGAAGTTAGAATGTGCACAGTAACCAACCAAAGAACTCAGATCTTCACATTTGTGATTGAGGTTACCGGTGCCAGATATTTTGTGTGAATAATGGAAAATTTTCTGGTAGAGGTGAGCTTGAAGTGAGCTTAAAGGAAAGCAAGAGACTTGGGTCCCTAAATCTTAGGCTTTCTGAGAGTCATGGCCATGCTTTCTCATTCCCTTATATCCCCTTTAAAGTAAGCACAAGTCTGGACACAGAGCAGATCCTTGTTCAATGAATAATTGCCAACAGATAGAGAGTGAAGGTACCTCCTCCGTGTTTGGGGAGATAGCAGAGTGAGGATGGTATAGAGATCAGAGGAGGGTTGGTTGGAGTGAAGAGCCTGAGGCTAGGGTGGAGAGATAGCCTTGGGGAGGTAAGATGGACAGAGGGAGTGACCCAATGTATGTCTAGGTCGCTGAAGTACAGCATTTGAAACAATTCCTTCATATTTCTGGAGCTGCTGAGAGACACTTTATTAAATCTTGGATTGTTAAAGCTGGAGACTGTTAAGGTACAAAATCATAGACTGCTCAACATCTAGACCCACACAACCATGGATAGTTGGAATATTAAAACCATACCAGTTTAGCAGGGCAGAACACAGTGTGTTGAAGTTATAGAACTGTAGAATACTAGAGCCAAAGAGCCAAAAGTCCACATTAGAGAATCTTAAGATCTAAGAATCTCAGTGCCAAAAGGGAAAAGAAATCCCAGTTTATTGACTCCCACTATTGTATCAGTTGTGGTGCTGAGAGTATTCTAGTATATTTTCCCATTTAATTTCTACCATAAGGTTTAAGCCATTTATTTATTCCCATACCTACTCAACAGAGTGTTTCTGTCAAAGGTTTATCAAGCATATGCTTGCATAAGTTTCATGACAGGGGAGTCATTATCTCTGTGCATACCTCTACTCCCTGCTGAATGGCAGATAGAAAGTTCTTTCTTATGTAAGCTGCACTCTCTCCCTGTAGTGTCCCCACACTGGTCCAGTTCATGTCCTCTGAGCTACACTGAGAAAGTCTAATCTCCGACTCACATGACAGCTTTTCAGATGGCTAAAGACAGTCTTTATTTCTTTCTTCTCTAGGATAAGCTGGTTTGTTCATCATGTAGCTAGAAATGGGACAGCAAATCAAAGAATATTTGAGCTGGAAAGGCCCTTAGAGGTCGTTTTGTCCAGAGACTTCCTTTTACTGCTGGGCGGTACAGCATTATGGTCAGGAGCCTAGGCTTTAGAGAGAGATGAGCCTGAATTCAGAATCCTGAGATCCAGCACTAATTTGGTGTGTAACCTTGGGCAAATTACCTAATGTGTCTGGGCCTCAGTCTCCTTATCCATAAAATACAGAGAATAATAATATTGACACACTATAGTTGATGTGAGCATTGAATGAGATAATGCAAGGGAAGCTCTTAGCAGAGTGCTTGGCACACAGTAACAGTCAATAAATATTAGCTATAATTATTGGAGGTCCAGAGGGGCAGGGACTTGCTCAAGATCACAGGGCAACTCAGAGGCAGAGCTGGGGTTAGACCAAGGACTCATGCCTCCAATGCCAAGTCACTTTCCTGTTCACATTTCCACTCTGTCTTCCTTGGGAAAAGGAAATAAGCCCAGGAGGGACTGGAATACTTTGCTCACCTGATCAGTTAGAATGCAAGTAAGAGAATACCTGACTTAGAGGCTTAAACCTTTTGTTTCCTTAACTAGGAGAGGGGAGGAAGGTAGTTCCAGGTTTGTCTGGTGACTCAACCATGTTTAATGACCTGGGCTTTTCTAATTCTAAGCTCTGAAAGGGACTCCTCTTGTGATCACAAAATGACTGATGCGGCACCAAGCACCATGTCCTCCCAAGCAGGAAGAAAGGGCATGGGAGCACAAAGGGTCTTCTTCTCTCATGCCTGTGTTGTCCAGGAGGGGATCTTTGCAAGCAGACCATCCCCTTACATCTCTTGGACCAAAATGAGGTCATATGTCCACTCCTAAACTACTTACTGGTGCAGAGGAACGCATTTCCATGAATGGTTTGGATGATCCCTGTGTCTAGGTACTTTGCTGCTAGAATAAGGAAGAGGGAATTGGCTGTAGGAAGGCAACCAATAGTGCCTGACATACTTAACTCTGTCTCCTCTCTGGATTGGCCTCTCCTGTCCTTTTCATCTCTGCCAGGAAGCCTGCCCTGGTTTCCACCCTTGTCCAGCAAACCCTTTGCTACCATGTAATTGAACATCACCCAATTCAAGTCTACGTTGAGAAGCTCTCTCATCTTTTTATGTTCAAATCTTGTTGTCCCACACAGTCTGTGAGCATTGGGAAAATAATGTCAGCTACTGATGAATAATTGTGTGCCAGACACCCCTCTGGCCACTTGTAACCAGCTTCCAATGGCTGGTTCCAATGCTCCGTATCTCCTGGTGTTCACAACCTTTTGTGTTCCCCTCCCACATTGTACCAGGGTTAAGCTGTTGACCGATAGAAAATGCAAAAGCTATAGTATATCACTTCCAAGATTGTATTCTAAAAGACACCATGCCTTCCATCTTGGTAGCACACATTCTCTTGGATCATTCATTCCAGGGGAAGTTAGCCACCACAGCAAGAGTACCCTTATGGAGAGGCTCGCATAAAAAACTAAACCCTTTGACCAACTGCCAGCAAAAAATGGAGGCCTGACTACAACCACAGAGTGAGCCTGGAAGTGGATCCCTGTTAAGCCTTCTGATGACTGCAGCCCTGTCTGACACTTGACTGCAACCTCATGAGAGATCCTGAGCCACAACCTCCCAGTCAGTCCACTTCTGGATTCTCAATCCACAGAAATTGTGTGAGATAATAAATATGTGTTATTTTAAGCTGTTATATTTAAGTTTTGGGGTAGTTTGTTACTTGGTAGTAGTTAACTACTGTAGTGCTATATTGTCACGTTACATCCTCACAACAACCCTGAAAGGTAGAGTTTGTGTCTTCCATTGTGTGTGTGTGTGTGTGTGTGTGTGTGTGTGTGTGTTTGAGAGAGAGGGAGAGAGAGAGTGCACACATGCACACACAGAGGGAGAGTGAGAGAGAGTCTCAAGCAGGTTCCGTACCCAGCACAGAGCCCAATGCGGGCTCCATTGCACAACTGCAAGATCATGACCTGAGCCAAGATCAAGAGCTGGACACTTAACCGACTGAGTCACCCAGGTGCCCTATTCTTTCCATTTTTAAGATGAGAAAACCAACGCTGAATGCAGTGACTTAACCTGGAAAGTGGCACAGCTGGGATTTGCCCTCATGATTATTGGGTTCCAGAGCAGAGGGGAACCTGGTTCTGTTTTCTCAGCTGCAATGTCTGCAGGGTGAAGGTTGAGGAATGGAATAGGAGGAGGAGGTCTCTTTCTCTGATGTGTTTCCTCTCATTTTTTAATTTCATCCTCTAGTGTGTATATGTGATTCTGGGGCAAGAAGTTTTATTAGAAAAAACAGTGGAGTTTTGAGAGGCTCTTGAGGAACCTTGGACAAATTTTTGTGCTGTTCTAGGCCTTAGTTTCTTTGTCCGCTACATGGGGAATATAACCGTGGCCCCAGATGCCTCACCAGGAAACTGCGAAGATGAAGTGTGAAAGGATTTTGTAAAATGTGAAGTGTTGTGAGTATGGAAAGTTCTGCCTTGAGTACGGAGCACCCCTGACCCAGGGCCCTCCCAGTCCCACACAGCTACCACAGCACAGGTGGCCAGTGCCCCCACCTCTTCTCTCCCACCTGAGTTTAGCCTCAGGAGACAGAATATTGAGAGAAGTTTAAGGCCCTGACTCACTTATTTAGCCTCATCCCTCACCATGACCCCTCTCTTGGGCCACACTGCAGCCACGCTGAACTAGTGGAAATTCCCCAAGCCTGTCAGGAGCTTTCTGTTTGCTGAGACTTTATCCTTGCCGTTTCTCCTCCCTGGACACTGTTCCCAACTTCTCCACCTGGTGTGTTCCTACTCATCTTTCAAGACTCAGCTTAGATGTCCCCACTTCTAGGATGCCTCTCTTGACCTGGTTCAGGGCCTCCTACTTCTCCCCTTGATTAGCGCACCAGCCTCCTGCCTGAGCTCTTGGCCTACAGCTTCCCTTTTCCACTCAAAGCCCCCATGGTGCAGCCAGCAGCCTTTCTAAAACACAAATCTTGTCATGTCACTCCCTGCTTAAAATAACCAGTCAATGGAATAATCCATCAATCAATGCTTCAAGGGCTTCTCCTTGCCCTCAGGAAGATATCCAAAGCCTTCTGCTAGAACTCAAGGCTTAGTCCCCAGTGGTGTCTCCAGCGTCAGTTCTCTTATCTCTCCTGATCGCCCTGCCTGACACAGTACACCCCTGCCACATTGCTCCTGTATCCTGTCTCCGACGCACCTTGCTCTCTCATGTCTCCCTATCTCCGCACATCCCGTTGTTTCTCATGCCCATTCCCCTCATCTCCACCTGGGGACTTCCTGCCTAATCTTCTAAGCCAGCTTGGATCTAACCTGTTCTGGAAGCCTTTCCTGAATGCCCCAGCAAGAGTTTGTAGCTTCCTTTTCTTTATTCCCTATGTGACTACTCATGCTTTTGCCACTGTGTGTGTCAGCTTGTCTGCTTACACTAGGAGCTTGCTGTATCCGACACATGACTGTGTCCCCAGCAGTGCCAGCACAGGGGCATAGAGCAGCCATATTGGATTTGTTGGTTGGGTGGGTGGTGGAACGAACAAATGAATGAATGGTGAATGAATCCATCTTTGAACCATCACTTCTTGGTCAGCCCCAGAACTGCTGTTTCCCACAGTAAGCCCATTTTATAGCAAAAGGGGAAGCAGGGGAAGGGACTGCTCTAGAAAGGAGAAAGAAAGTCAATAAAAATGTAAATCTAGTTGAGAAAAGCTGTCCTAGGCTGGCTGTGGGGAGAGATAAGGCTGGGCAGGCTGAGCCCTGGCTGACAGTGGAAGAGAGATTAGGGGACAAGCAGAGCTGCAGCCAGGGCAGTGTGTCTCCCTCTGTGCTGCCTCCTCCGTCTTCACCCCCACCCTGCCCCCATGTTCTGTGTGTTCCTTAAATTCTTCCAGGGACAGGGGAAGAAGACGTACAATTGGTCATCGGGTGCACTGCCCGTATGTTATTATTTGGTCTTCACAACTTTTGGGAGACAGGAGAGAGGAAGGATCAGCTTCACCTTACAAGTGAAGAAACAGATGCAGAGAAGTTAACTCACTTGTTTGGGGTCACACTGTGAATAAGTGGCCGTCCCGATTTGAACACAAATCTCATGGACCCTAAAACTCTGTTGTTTTCACTCCACTCCGCCAGAGGTCTATAGCCAGACTTCAGATGGTTCCCAACCTCGGAAATCAGATGCACAAGGGTTTATATGACTGTGTGCAGTTTTTATGGAGATACGTCTTTTTATCATATTCTCTAAGGTGGTTGTCATCCACCCTCCATTATCTATACCAGGCAGTCTCCCTAGAGGTGGTGGCCTTTGAGTTGAGTCTGGAAGATTGGGTAGGACTTCAGAGGGTGGGATGGAGAGCCAAACAGTGGGGCGGAGATGAAGAAGGCTTGGTAGGTAGCGGGAAGTGCACATGTTGGCGCATGTTAGGGGGAAAGGAGTCAACATGGCCAAAGAATGGCGAAGGTGCTGTGGCCTCTTGCTCTTCATTTATTGCACTCCAGTCACAGCTCCTGGCTCCCAGCTCCAGGCCACAGGGCCTCTGGGAATGGCATCGAGATGCTCGTTCTGGTCCCAGGAGAAACTGCCAGATTTTACCATCGGTCAACACTAGCATGGAGACTGAATGCTTTCTCCCAGCTTCCAGAGGCAAGATGAGAAGAAAGTAAGCTCACAGATGCAATTGTTTGTGGCTCCTCATTGGCCAGAAGCCATAAGAGCATGGCTCCCTGGAATCTATCAGTCCCTGGGAACCCCTCCAGCCCTGACCTGTTCTACCCCTGGCTCTCAGCCCCATGTCTCTCTTGCGATGACCCCTGGGGCCTCCTCACCCTGACCAGCCTGGGAGATTTTAAACACAAGGACCTCATTTTCTCCTTCAAAGCTCAGTGTGACCCAGAGGCAGAGTCAGCATGAAGCTAATGCTGCTTGAGTATTTGGGTCTCTCCCCAGGCCCGGGAAGGGGCCTCTGCAATGTGTTCAGGTCACCATATCCTTGGGAAATTTGCAAAAGTAAGATGCTTTAACCACAAGCAGTTAAGATTGCTAGCTCTTTCTACTCCTACTACTTGTGTCCCAGTTTTGCTTTATGTGAGGTGGTTGGAGGGGCCATGGGGATTTCTGGGATCTGGCTAAGGGGCAGTTGAATTGGGGACCAACTTAATTTGGGTTCACTGGGATATATTTATGTGATTCTCAGTCACCTCTGTATATAGGTAAATCATTGCTAGCTACCTCTGTGTAGAGAATGGCATCTAGGAATCTTCCTACTCACTGTCTGACTCACTCAGCATTGTGACATCAAGGTGTCACATCCAGAGGTCATCCCATGACGTGAATGTGTTTTATGCTGCATGGCCCTGGAAGTACATGGGCACCAAAGGAGAAACAGGTTTGCAATGACAGAACCCAGAAGCAAGACTGCAGAAAATCCTTCCAATTGTCAAGGGGAAAAATGTATTTTAGAGGTGTGCATAAGAGTTAGTAAAAAATGTGCTATTTTCCTGAATTGTGTGATGTATTTTTTTTAATTTCTTTTCTCATTATAGGTAAATATTTGCTTTCTTACCAATTTTGTGTTCTTTTTCTTTTAAAGAGGGCTCCCCAAGGTTTATAAGCTTCAATTCCCACAAAACCCTGGCTTCATCACTTATGTTTTGTCTGATCTTGGGCAAGTAGTTGCTTATATTTTCTGAACTGTTTCCTCTTCTGTAAAATGTGAATGACGATTTGGACAGGTGAAGACTCAGAAACTTCATGACCTGATTCCATTTCTGAAACCATTACTAGAGGAAGTAACCCAGTCAAATGAAAATTAGACCAGAATATACAGACAGGAAAAGATGTCATATATAAGAAATAATAGTGAATAATGAATCCAGTAAGACTTAAATCCAAATAGCTGGAAGAAATGTGGTTGTTTTTGCAAACTCTAATGCAGTTTGTAAGAAAGGAATTTTGTAATATAAGAGACATTATGCAAGAACAAATCTAATAATAAGCTGTATCTATAACTCCAAATTATTTCTGCAAAACCTGGAAAAAGGAATATAAACATATGAACAGCCTCCTCTATTGGAGAAGACTTTGAAATTCTTGGGCCTGGTAAATACAGGCTCAGATATATGTTAAACATTTAAAGAGATCAACCAATAGAATCAAAACAGGAGTTAGAACTTCTGTACCTTTCTCTTCTTTCACGTGGGAGAGCCTCAAAGCCCTGCCCCAGGGAGCTGATCAGAGGCCCAGAGCTGCATGGCCCTCCTGCCCCCTCCTGCCCCCAGCTTCTCCCCTGCCTCCAGCACAGGGCTTGGCAAGCTGCTGCTGACAGATCTGTCTCTTGCCTCCCAAGCAGCAGGTCCCAGCCAGATCAGGTGTGTGGAGGCAACAGAATGGGCTGGAGTAGGTCCGGAAACTCTCTCTCCCTCTCAGGGAGATAACCAGGCCAGATAAGATGGGCCATAAAACAAGACGAGGCCACTGAAGATAAGGACCGGTGATTCAGAGCAAGCGGTCAACAGACCCACTCACTTCAAAGAGCCCGACATTAACAACTCCCAGCATTACAGGTCAGGGCCTTACAAAGAGCAAGCCCTTACACCATCTTGGGCATCACAGAGAACCAGCTGTTACCCCCAAAACCTGCTTATCACAGAACCAGACATCTACATAGCCCCAGGCCACACAAGGAAATGGTGAAATTAGGCTCTAGTCACAAAAGTAACAGTGACTTTGGTGGGCCCTGGTCGGAGGTGTGAAATCTTGGTAATGCAAAAGTACCAGTGAATGTGTGCACAGTGTGTTTGGTCTTTGAAGTCAGAAAATGCCCAAGTGTGGGACCTGGGTCTCCCTCCCCACTGGAACCTCTAAGGCAGAGACTAGGCCTCACCCAGATTGTGACTCCCTGAGGGCAAGGACTGGGACTTCCTGAGTCCAGAGAGTGAGACTCCCCCTCAGCTAAGCCCCCCAGGGCCCCTCACACCAGGGTTGCTGAAAGCCAGGACCAACCAGGATGTTCTGTGAGGCCAGCTCCCTCCCTAGTAGGTCCCCCTCAGAGCTCATCACTCCGCCTCCAGGGGGCGCCAAATAGACACTTCTTGACAGAGGCAGTCCTGGCCCCACCTCCAGGCTGAGTGGGGCTGGGGAGGAGACCTGAGTCCATCCTGACCACACAGATGGTTATAGCTGAAAGGGGCCTGAAAGCTGTCAAGTCCATTTCCACCTGACAGAGACGGTGGCTGAGGCCCAGAGAGGGTGCTCCAGGTGAGCGGCAAAGCTGGGCTAGACCAGGTGTGCAGGGCAGCCTGGCCTACTGTTGTCTACTTCTCTCTCCTAGGGCCTGAGAAACCCTGGGTTCAGGTCAGCCTGTCAGGCTCAGGGAGGAAAGGGGAAGACCATCTTGCATTAGGAGTGGCCAACACACCAACCCCCTAGGCAACTCTTTGGTTCAGATTAGTCACAAAGGCCCAGAGAGAGCCAAACTTGCCCAAGTCACATAGCAAGTTAGCAGAGGAGTCAGAATTGGAAAACGGGGTTCCTGACACCCACTATTGGGCAAAGAGCCCAGAGGAGGTACCCCCAGTGGCTGCCACTCTAGGACCAGCTCACGCTCTATATTCCTCAGGCTTCTTTTCTGGCCCTGACACTAACGGCTGCTGCTGCTGTAGGCCAGGGATGGGTACGGTGACCTGGGTCCTCTCCTCTTTCTCCTGCTGCCTTAGGATGGCCAAAATCAAGGCGAAGCAGGCCAGGGAGCCTGTCTTGAAGAAGACCTGGAGGCCGACAAACCTGGAAAAGAGCAAGGGACCTGTGAACTCAGGACCTCCCTTGTCCCAGGGCTTGGATGGCCTTGGGCTGGGGCACAGTGGGGTCAGCAATCGTCACCCATTGTGTTATCAGAGACATTGAGACCTTGGGGGTGGAAAAGAGGCCTCCAGCCCCAGGGCAGTGGACCTCATCACCATGGCCTTGGTTGGGGAGATTGGGGAGTCCCTGGAGTTGACCCCGGTGGGGGTCCTTCCCTGGAAGAGGGAGAGAGGCTGTGCAGAAGGAGTGCTGGGCAGGGAGACAGAAGCCTGGGCATCTTCCCTGCCCTGTCCCCAGCTGGCTTATAGCCTGGGCCAGCCCTGACTCTCTCTGTCTAGGGGCTCAGGGGACCTGACAGTTGCAATCACCCCACCTGCCACAAGAGGATTCCCTCTCCACTGTCTGCCCAACTCACGAAAGCTCTTATTTGATCTTTCTTCCTACAGAAAGGGCACTGGTCAGTCCCAGCCCTCGGGAGCCATGCCCTCCGCAGAGCTGGGAGTGACCAACTCTCTGCTCCCAGCCCTGTTAGCAAGTCCCCTTCAACACCCTATCCCATCCCAGCAGCCTCTCTGCCTTCAGATTCCTTTGGGCTCCCCATTGCACAGAAAGGAAGACTGAGATCCAGAAAAGACAGGTCTCCCAATGAGAGACACAGAGCTGGGCTGGATCCCAGGCCTCCTGCATCCTGGTTAGGCCTTCTCCCAACCCCACCTCAACTCCCCATCTTTCTCACAGCTGGGCTTTTCCCCTGATTCTCCCCACGGTCAGCCATGATGACATGTTTCTGCACAGACCATAGTTAGACCATTTGGGTTCGAGGCTCAGCTTTGCCTATTATCAACTGTGTGGCTTTGGGCTGCTTTAATGGTCACTTTCCTCATCCAGAAGAGTGGGGGACAGTGGCTAGGTCCCAGGACTGGTGAGCTCAGTACCAGATACAGCACCTGCTGCCTAGCAGGGGGATATAAATGGGCCTCCCTGCTGCTGTCCTTCCTGAAACCCCAGGAGTATTTCCAGCAGCCTTCCCACAGGGCCCCTGGCAGCCCCCACCCCAGGTCTCACCGGTTTCGGAGAAGGTCGTGGTCATAGTAGCGACAAACGGCCCGGCGCCCACAACTCTGGGCCCAGTACACACAGGTGGTGTCGATGGCGCTGCCGTGGATCACTGGGCTGGGCATCCAGGCTGGAGAGGAGATGCTCAGCGGACAACAGGGCCTGGCATCCTGCATTACCCAGCCCCCTACTCCCTGGCATGTGCAACCCCCCAGAGCCACCCAGGCCTCTTGTCCCATAAGTCTTTGTCCCTCAAGCCCACCCCTCACCCTGGTGTGCGATGCTGCCCCCTGGGGGGCTCTCTAGCTGCTTGCATACCCACCTCCAGGGCCCAGATCCAGTTGTTTGCCTGATGGGCCTAAGGTCAGGAACTGGGTCCCACTCATCCCTGTGCCCCCAGGCCCAGCACACAGTGGGTGTCTGAACTAAAGGTCCCAGGGAGGTTCTTTACCTAAAACTCTCAGGAGCATGAACTGGATCCCCACAGCCAGCGTCTTGTCTTCTTTCTTCACTCCCCTAATAAGCAGAAATATGGTGACGTGAGGATTGAGAAGTCCTCAGCTCCCAAGGGTCTCTCAGCATCCCCTGCTCTCTCGCCACCCAGGGCCAGCCTTCAGTCTGAAGGTCCATGGGTTTGGGCTTGGGGTGGGCTCAGCCTCCACACTCCATTTTCCTTCAATCTGTGGAGCCCGGCCCCCACATTCCAGGCACCTCCATGGCCATCAGTGTCCTGTGTTGGCTTCCCTGTGTTGTTGGTCACAGACACCTCCCCTCTCTCCCTACCCCTGGGTCCGCCAAATTCCCTGCTCCTCCTCCACTTGGAAAAACCTGAAGCTAGGCAGCCAGACATGGCTTCCAACTTCCCCAACTGCTGTGAAGCCCCAGCCTAGTTTGCCTGGGGAAATCCTAGCTCCTCCTCCGGAGTGATACTAGCTGCTGGCGTTTAGGGAGTGCTTACTATGAGCTCAGTCATTCTGTAGTACAACTCTTGCATCACCCCCATGAAGTAGTTTATACCATTAGCCCCATTTTACAGATAAGGAGACTGATGAACTTTTAGACAGGTTAAGTGATTTGGCCAAGATCCCACAGCTGGTGGGTGTCAAGAGTCAGCATCCATGAGCACACTGCCTGCAGCAACTCCTCTTAAATGGGCTGCCTGCCAGGGCATCTGATTCCTCTACCTTCTCTCTTTGAGCCAGTCTGTTTTATAGATCTACACGTCTTCTTGTGTTTATGAGGGTCTCCATCCCCCTTCTATTTTTCTAGAAAACAGATAGGGAACAAAAATAATCCCAACATAATAAAAACTTTGAATTATCCTGTATTGAGGTCCTCATATTGCAGCCCCCACCCTAGGAATGTTGACTTTGGCCTCAGGTAACAATTTGTCATCCCAGCAGGCACCCTCAGGACATCGGCCAGAAAGATCTTGGACTGAGAGGCCTTGCTCTGCAGTAGACATACAAGCGCTTATTGATTTGAAGACTCATGAACCACAACAGTAGGGCTTGGTTTTCTGGATGTAGCTCCTGTGGCTCACCCACTAGGTAGGGTGGGGACAGTCAGGTGACACTCTACTTTCTCCTCACTGTGACTGGGAGGCCAGCGCAGGGCCTTAGGTGTGCCTGAGCCCAGGCAAGTGAGGACCTGGGCTCTGGGCGCTGGCACCAGCACCTATTCTACCCAATACCTGTGACAAGACCTGGGAATAACTTCTGACCTTCTCTGAGCCTCAGTTTTCTTATCTGTAAATGGGGAGGAAACTTCACTTTAACAGGTGGCCATGAGGACGAAGGCAGGGCAGTGAGAGTCTGGTCTGCTGCAGGGGCCCAGCACACTCGAGTGGCCTCCTTCTTGGAACCCCGCCCTCAGGATTCCTTATGCTGCCTGGGGTTAAGGACCTCCTGGTATCCACCAGGGGTGGCCCACCCCTGTTCTCACCTTAGGATGAGCATGAAGGAGGGTGTGTGGGTGAGACTGGCCAGTCCTGCACCCAGGCTGACCAGGAACATGAAGGGCAGCACCAGGTGGCTGCAGGCGGAGTCACAGGAGCCCGCGGGCACTGGGCCTCCCCCAGCCACGCAGCTGCAGTTGGTGTAGAAAACCTAGGGTGGGGAGGGGGCAGAGAAAAGCCTTCAAGAGCCTCCAAGGGCAAGCAGCTGGCCCAGGGCCTAAGGCTCCAGAAGGCCCCAAGGGTGCAAGCCAGTGGGGTGTGGCTAGAGGCTGGGATTTCTGACCCCTGCAGCCAGGCGGGTACCTGGACACACATGGTTCACGCACACATGGGCTGAGGCTGCAGGGAGAGCGAAGTGGTGAACAAAAGAGAGAGAGGGGCCTGGAAGAGCATCACGCCCACCATACCACACTCACACATTCACACCCACTCACATACACCCACACTCCCACCATCATACTCACACATACACACCACGCAATCACTCTCTCACACACCACAGTCCCATACATACACACACATCCACGCACACACATACATCACACTCACACAGTCACATACACACACATGTACATGTGCACACACATTCTCTCCTTCTTTCACCTGGCGATGCCAGAATGTTCCAAATTCCCGACTGTCTGCACAAGGAATCGAAGAAACCAAGAATGATTTGGGGGAGGAACTCAGATTTTCCAGCTCAGGGTCCCTCTTCCAGGGCACTGGGTTCCAGACTAGACTCCCAAGGGGAGATTCAAGCACAGCATGGAGAGATACAGACAGCAAAATGGGCACCTTGACTTAGCACGTGAGGGGCAAGGAAGGCTTCTCGAAAGAGGGGCGTTGGATTTGGGTCTTGAGGAATGAATGGGAGTTTTTCAAGAAGAAAACTGAGTTGAGTAGAGGGAAGGTCAAATGTAAGGTCACATGAAAGCGGCAGGAAAGAACCCGGCAAATCTTTCCGTGTGCCTGAGCAGAGAGTGTAGCAGAAGAGCGCAGAGGGGAGGCGCTCCAGGGCTGTGCTGGGAAGATATGATGAACAGCTTGGGACACAAAAGAGGAAGCTGGACTGCTGTTTCCAGAAACACAGTGCACCAGCGCCCTGCCAATCATACTGCTGACAGCAACTTAAAATGCTGGATGAAGTATTGAAAACATTGTCCTGAGTATATACACGAACTGGCAGAAAGTGAAAAATACTCGGGTTTAGCACTAAGAGAACCTGGAACCCAGAGAGATGAGCAGAATCCAGAAATAAGCTTTGGCTGTGATATGCTTGTAAAACTTGTACTAGGGAGTACAGCTTTCTGAGGTCTGGGGGCTCCAGGGCCAGAGGACAAATCCTAGCCCTCCCTCCTTCCAGGGTGAAGTCTACTCGGAGACCCCCGGAAAACTGGGACCCCTCCAGAGGCTGACGTAAGAGTAAAAGCTGACCCCTTTTCAAACGGCAAGGAATGGCCCCCAGGTGGGCCCAGGGGTGTGTCTGACTGCAGCCCAAATTCCCACCTGCTATGGGGCCTGGAAAGCTTCCAGCCTAGGATTCTTTCAGAAGTGGTCTAGACTGCTGGTGCCTTCAGGCACCTCACAGGAGCAAAGCAAGCCAGGAAGCCTAGGTGTTTCTTCTCCACAGATCAGAGTTTCTGACCAGTATGCCCGCAGGGACCCTCAGCCTCTGATGGGAGACAGGTTTGCAGGGATGGGTCCCATCAGACCTCAAGGGGGTCTGGTCCACGCGGGGCAGACTCTTACCTCCAGCCCAGGTGGCCTCAGACAATTCCCATTGTGAAAAGGGTCGGGAGGCCCTGAGCTGGACTCTGGGAGCCTTGGGAAGATTTTAAGCGTTGAAGGGACAAGATTTGACAGTACAAAAGCGGCTCTGGCCCCTGCGAGAGGGCGGGCCCGGGGCTGCGGGAGGGAGGGAGGCAGAGGGAGGCAGAGGAGGATGCAGAACAGGGTTTTTATTTGAGAGATATTCAAGAGGTAGAATTAGGGCAAGGCCAGAGAGAGAGAGAGAGAGAGAGTGTGAGAGAGAGACCTGGGATTCAGGCTTGGATACCTGGGTGCACTTTCCATTGCCCTGCAGAGCTTCTGTGCCTGCTAAGGCTGAGCACACACCATTCGGACCTTTGCCTACGGGCTAAGCAACCCACTGGGTTGGTGATTCATCGGAGGAACAGGCAAGGGGAGAAATATGCGAGGGCGAGATTGCTGGAAGAGAAATCAACTGCCCCCGTGCCTTTTCTGGGTAGCAGAAGATTGCGGAGATGGACCCAAAGTGAGAGGCCTTGCTCTTGGGGTTTTTTTCCCAGCCCTCATTCACATTCATCTAATTCTGGCATGAAGTTCTTCCAATGGATGACTTCAGTCTCTCCAGCTGCCTCTGATTCCCACTCCCCTGGGGGATTCAGCCTCACCCCCTGAGCCCCAGATCCCTCCAACCGTCCACCTCTTTCCATCTTTCCCCTGGTCATTTACACATTCATAAATGGTTACTGAATGTGGCCGTGATGGACATTGACTGACCCTGCCTTGAGCGCACAACTCACCACTGACCTGACAGGCAGGCTCACTGAGAGACTATTCCAGGCCAGAGTGACATGTCCTGAGTGCTGACCAGGGCCCAGCTGCACCTTCCCCCAAATACTATACCGAGACATGACCTCTGAGGATGCTCTGGGGAGGGGGTTGGGCTGGGAGGCCAGAATCCTGAGTTCTAATCCCAGCTCTGGCATTAAGACTTTGGGCAATGCCTAACCCTTCCCTGGGCCTCTATTTCTCATCTGTATAATGGACATAACAGGAGTGTGTATCACTGAGTGCTTAAAATTTCCCAGCCACTGTGCTGTTTCTCATGCATTATGTCATATAGCTCTTCACTCACTAATTAATGAATTCACCTGAGCAAAGCATTTAGCACAGTGGCTAGTATATAGTAGGTACTCAGTAGGATCACCTCCATCTTATAGACCAGGAAGCGGAGGCACAGATTAAATAGTTTGCCTAAGGTAAAGAGCCAGTTAGAGGCAGAACAGGGCTTCACACTGGGTGGCCTGGCCTCAGTACTCAGGGGCCCATATTATACTGTTCTCTTGGGGATCTTGCCTCAGCTGACAGGGCCTGGGGTCCTCTGGAAGGAGATCAAACCTCTGGGAGATCAAACCAGGCAAGGACAGTAAGTGCTAAAGGGGCCCAAAGGCTGGGATTAGGATTATTGCAAATACAAATGGTTTGCACAGCCCAGCAGGCCCCTGCTGCCTCTGAAGCTCCATCGTCCAGGCGCTTTACTCTGCACTAGCCCCTGGGGCCCAAGTCTCTCTACCTGGAGGAACCTTGGGCTTAGAGGCTGATGCCCAGAAGGATGCAAAGGGAGAGGTTCCACATGACAAAGGTGGGGAGCTCTGGAGAGAGGGACATGGTGTCTTAATGACCAGCCTGACACTATACCCCTCCCCCATGCTCTTCTGCAGCCTGGGGGCCTGAGAAAGGCAGGTATTATCCTCATTTGTCATTAAGGGGCACTGAGGAGAAAAGGAGAGGAGTGGCTAGCCTTGGTGACCTTTTAAAGGTTCACAGAGTGCACCGCTGCTCTCTTTTCCCCTCTGGAAGTCCCTTGAGGGTAGGACCCCTTGCCTCTGGGTCTTCAGTCCCCAGCACAGGGCCTGACACCAAGGAGGGACTCTGTGAAAGTTTGTTGACTGACTTATCGACCGACTGGGCTCACTGTGCCAGTCTCCCTACCGTCGCCCTGTCTCCTCGCCTGCACTCTGCTCACCTTCCTCTGCGCTGTGTGATCAAACACAGATTGGACCCTGTCACTTGCCTGCTTAAAACCTATCCAGGGCTCCCCATCCCTCTCTCGATATGGTCCCCACTGGTGGCCCGGCATTCAAGGCTCTTCTTTGCCTCGGCCTCGCTTTAGCTCTTTCAAACCTTATGCTTCTTCTCCTAGTTCTTTGCAGTTTCTTGAAACACTATGTGTGTGCACGTGCTTGCTTTCAGACTCTGCTTCTGCTGCTCCCCCTGCCTACAAAGCCCTCTCCTAGAGTGCTCACTCATCCTTGAAGATCCAGCACAAATGTGACTTCCCAGCAAGTCTTCCAGGACCTTTCCAGGCAGGATGTATCTTCTTCTATCCTTGTCTGTACTCGTGGGGACCCTCTTTCCTGCCTATCACCACCTCTGGAATTCCTGACCTGTTTCCTTTTGCCTCTCCCCTGCAAAAAAAGAAACAGCTTGAGCCAGATCTGGTTCGCCCCTGTGCTGTGGGGCCTGACCCACGGCTGGGCCCAGACCAGCGATATAGGTTAATTGTGAGAATAATGTTTTACATGAGCCAACAGAAGGAGACAGACTAGCTAACAGATAGACAGACAGACGGAAAAGCCATAAAATGAAAGTTCTCAAAGATGGAGGGCGTGATGGGTGCACAAAGACAGGGAGGGGCAGAGAGCCCCAGGGAGGCAGAGGGAGCAGTCAGAGGCTGGACCCACCTGGCTTTTGTCCAGAGCCCCCTGGACCACCCGGCTTGTGCAGCCTGCCTGGCAGGGTGTGAGGTACTCCACGTGGGTGCTGGGGTTGCAGATAGGGTTAAAGTCGTCCAGTGGACAGGAGCAATGCTCTCTGCAGGCTGGGACCAATTCTGGTCCAGTCAGGTTGCTGGGGGGGAAGAGAAGGCCGGCAGGGTTAGCGTGGCTTTCTTGCTCCCACAAGATCATGAACGGGGCCACCTCAGCGCTGCAGCCCCGCTCCCCACCCCGAGAGCAATGGCCAGAGATTTCCACTCCACACAGAAGTTTTACACTGTCAGGGCTGCTCCGTGAAGGCGCAGAGGTGGGCTCCTTGCAATGGAGATGTGCAAGCGGGGAGAGGAACTGGAAGCTGCGGGAGGCTTCCCGATGGGAGAAGCAGGGAGGAGAGCCTGATGGAGGCCTCTGAGACCCCTCCCAGCCCCAAGAGCCTACAAGCCTTTGAACTGGCAAACGTCTCCACTCCCCAATGGCCCTTTTTAGGGAACACAAGATAAACTCATCCCAGGATTTAGTCTCAGATGAAAAGTGCCTTTTTCGTGATGAGCTGGCTTGCTTCTTCTTCTTAGAAAATTCGAGTTATGTGTGTTGGACCAGTCAGGACACTGGACTAGCTGCAGGATCACTGACCTGTCCCTGCCTCTCACTGGGCCTCAGGGTCTCTCTCGGCTCAGCTGGAAACCCCCTCCCCTGGCCATCCTGCAGTCTCACAACCTCTCAGCTCACATCACGAGCCTGTTCACTGTGGCTACTGCATCACTTAGTCCCGCCATTTCTCTTTGGAGGGCCTGCCCCCAAGTCCCAGGAGTGCCCCCACTCTAGTGAGCCCCCACAGGGGCAGGAGATCAGAGCAGAGGATGGATGCAAGGGGGTAAGTCACCCTGGGAGGGGTGCAGAGGGGGTCCCTGGGACTCAGTGTGACCTGACTTCTCGGCTAGGAGGGAGAAAACACGCCAGGGAATGGCCCAGCTACAGAGGAGGCCGGAGTGGGCAGCTGAAGGCCCTGTGGGTTTGGGGTGGGTATGGGCATGGGCAGAGTGGCAGGCCTGGCCAGCTTAGTGCAGTCTCAGTTCCCTGGAAAAGAGGCTCAGCAGGGGCTGGGGAGGTGAATAAGACAACTATTGAGTCAGCTGGCCTGTGGCCAGAGTTGGGAGTGGGGTGGCAGAGCATCGGGGCAGAGGTGAGTTCCACTCCTCCTTCCCTCAGGCGGGGGTCTCCCTCCGACAGTGTGTGTGTGGTGGGGTGGGGGGCGCCGAGATCATCTCTCCCTCGTTTCCTGCCAGGCAGGACATGGAACAGGCTGGCATTGCCGGAGCTGAGGCTGCACTAGGGAACTCCACCCAGGGGCAGGCGCTCCTCAGGAAGGCCAAGTAAATGAGAGCCGGGGGCTCTTTCTCGGCCCCTTGCTCCTTGGGGAGAGCCCTGGCTTCAGGCTCGGTCCCTCCCAGCTGGACAGCCCTGGATGGGTGACTTCACCTCTCTGAGTCTCGCTATCCTCATCTGTGAACTGGGGATAATGGTAAGGCCCCTCCTGGAGATCCTGTGAAGTTTCAGTGAGACAGAATATAGGAAGAACTAGGTTCGTGGGAGACCCTCGGTTCTTGGCAGGTGTCGGTATCATTAGTTGGGCTGGAATATGAGAAATTCTCCTTAATCTGCTGAGTTTGTCCCAAAAGGCTTCTTCAATGAATTAGAGCCCAGAGCTCAGGTGAGGAAACTGCATGAAGAGGAGAATACAGTGAGATGAGATGTCAGAGTCAAGGAGAAAGGCAGAAGGAAAGAGAAACTGGCATGTGTGCTAGGCCACCTTTTTTCCATTTCCTTTTTGCAAAAACGGTGCTAAAATATCCATTTGCTCTTTACTCTACAAATCCGCTAGAGGCCCTAGCTCGCTCCTCAGACCAGGGACTTCAGGGGGCCTGGCTAAAGCTCCACCAGCCGTGCCCAGAACAAGGGCTCTGCAGACAGAGGCAGCAGAGTCGCCTCACTGGGCAAAGAAGGGAGACCATAGGAAGGGAAGGGAAATGGCAATGGGGGAAAGATGTATTGTGGGACCGAGGACAGAGAGAAGAGCTGAGCATTTCAGGGCCCTGAGCTGTGCCTCCTGCAGGTGGCAGAGAGCTGGCACATGGGTAGAGGGAGGAAGTGCCCAGAGAGAGGTGGGCACGGAGACAATTGGGGAATTCTAGCTGGATCCTGGGCCAGCCTAAGTCTGGAGCAGTTCCCGGGAAGAGTGAAATCATTCTGGAGAAGAGGCAGCAATGTATCTTTCAACCAACATCCTCTCAAAGACGGACCCCACCGGAAGAGGGCATATGTCTGCAGCAAGGTTGGGGGATGGAGAGATGAAGAGAGATAGGCATCGGAGGCTTTCCTCCTGGTGCTGCTCCAGATGTGGAAAAAGAACTCTAGAGTTTAGGGTCACGGAACAACAGAATTTTAGTTGCCAGGCTCTAAGAACCCCCAATCTTCGAGGGCTCTAAGCTAACCTCTTTCTAGAGCTTAAGCCCCTTCTGCAGTGTCCCTGATAGATGCCTTCCAGCCCCCTGCTCACTCCTTCTCTCTACACTCTCCCCCCCCCCCCCAGGATGGAGAGTATGCAGGCTCCCAGGCCGGCCTTTCCTCTGCCCAGAAACGAAGGCTTCCTCAGGCTGGGTGGGGTCCTGCTCTCTGATGTGACCTCTATCTCACCTCTGATTGGCCCACAGGGCTTGGCCGTTCTGGAGATGGCATCCCCACAAGTGGCTTTGCCCTGCCTTGGCTTTCACCTCTCCTCAGACCTGAACTGTCCTGTCTGTGATGTTCCCTGCCCCTTCGAGTGATGCCTGACACCTTCACTGGAGACGAGGAGAAAGAAGTCCCACTGCTCTGAAGTCTGGTGGGGAGGGGAGGAGAAGGTGCTGGTGGAAAGTGAGATTTGAGGTGGATAGGTCTCCTAATTCCCCTGGCCTTGTCTGGGCCCCCTCCCGGACGCCTCCCCCGACCTGCTCACGCTCCTGTGCTCTCTCACACACTCACCCAGGCTGGTAGGTGACACCCGCAATCTGGTGGGTAGGGCAGCCCATGAAGAAAAGGGGCAGGCCGAGAAGTAGGCAGAACAGCGCCCCCAGCAGGCAGAGGGCTCCACAGCGCATGGGGCCCAGGTGGAGGCGCTTGACCAGGATGCCCCCGACCACGATACCCGTGATGGCCGATGGGATGGTGATGCCGCCGATGAGCAGGTTGGCGTAGGACGCCGTGACGGAAAACTGGCGCTCCAGGAACTTGGGCAGGAAGGTGGCCATGCCTGCCACCATGGATGACGTGCACACCTGGGACAGGACCACCAGCAGGAAGATGGGGTGGCGCAGGGTCCGCAGCAGCACCCTGGGGAACACTGTTGGGGGAGCGGGCAGGTCAGAGTGGGCAGGACAGCCATTCTTTTGTTTCTGCCCCATCCTGCCCTGTTCAGTTTAGACAGATCTATTCCCTCCATCCTGTCTCACTGAACTCTACTGCATTCAATTCTATCCCATCACAATAGACTCCTGTCCATTTAATTCTTAAAAAAATTTTTTTTAAATGTTTTACTTATTTCTGAGAGAGAGCATGAGCAGGGGAGGGTCAGAGATAGAGGGAGACACAGAATCTGAAACAGGTTCCAGGATCTGAGCTGGCTGTCAGCACAGAGCCCGACATGGGGCTCAAACCCATGAGCCATGAGATCATGACCTGAGCGGAAGTCAGAGGCTTAACCGACTGAGCCACCCAGGCTCAGAATTCTATTCTGCTTTTGAAACTCAGTTTTATTACACTTCATAGAGTTAGGTTACACACTAATCATGCTTCTTTCTGTTCGACTCTAGCCAAAATTTGATTTCATATAGTTCCGTATAGGAATATGGATTCCAGTTCATTCATCTCATCCCACCTCATTCCATTTCTACCTATTCATCTTAGTTTTCCCACTTAGTCCTTTAATCCTGTCTTGCTCTAGCTCTTTCCAAGCCAACCCAGCCCTTTGTCTTCCCTCCTGTGTCCCCAGCATGGGACAGACATCATTTCTATTTCTCCATAGAAATTCACTAACACACCACATGTTTTATTCACTTAGCCATTTGTTTGTCTCCCCACCAGAATATAAGCTTCATTTTGTCTGTTATGTTAATTGATGTATCTCCAGAGCCTGGGGCATAGACTCTCCATAATATTTATGGAATAAATGAGGGAATGAATATATGGATGAACAGCCCAATACATGATCAACTATCAAAATTTTGGAGCAGGACTAAGACCTCCAGAGAAGGCAAACACTTAGCAGGCTCAGTGCTGGGTGGCTTCTCAAGCGGGACTGAGGTAGAGCATGAAGAATGGGTCTGAAGGAAAAGGACTCCTTGTAGGGACGCAGCAGGGACAAGGGCACGGAGAAAGGCTTAGAAGTGACAGGTCTGGCTCTGATGACCTCCCAGTTTAGGAGCTCTCCTGCTAGCTTCTAAACTGATGTCTAGTGTACAAGTTTCCTCGCTGCAAATCTGCTAAGCGGAAGGGCATGTAACATGGGGTAAGTCTGAAAGAGCTTCAGGGCCTTCATCAGCTGGGGCAGCCAGGAATGCTTCCTGTTGTGACATGCGCAACTCTCTCTCCACTAACATCAAAAGAGAAAGACGGGTTTCTGCCTGCAGGAGGTGAGTTGGAAGTTAACTTGAGGTGTGGGGGAGAGAGGAGGAAAGGCCTTTCCAAGATCAGAGGAGCAAACCACCTGGCAGTCGGGACTGGTGGGGAAAGACAGCCACGGGGCTCCTCTGGGCCAAGTGGGGGTCCCTTTCGTTCCTGCAGTAGCAGGACCAGGGCCTGGTCACTTGAGATCTTTATCTGTCCTTAGAGCATGGCCAGAGCCCAGTCAGCTGGCCTTCCGGACCCCTGGACCAGGCTAGGAATTATTTCCTTAGGCGCCAGAAAGTAAAGACAAATAGTCTAGGCAGGGTGGGTAAAGGCTGGGACTGTGGAATTCCCCTTCCTTTATGTCCCAGGCCTGCCTCCTGTCCTGAGTCCCTTGCAGCGCAAGCACATTCAGCCAGCACTTGGAGTGAGAAGGTATCACATGTGGTTTTCATCCCAGCTAGCTGTTCCCGTCCCCTCCCTCCCATGAGCTGCCCTGGCCACGACTGGCCCAGGCTGTACAGGTGCCTTCATTGTACAGGTGGGGACTAGAGAAGGGCAGGAACTCACCCAAGTTCACCTAGAGAGGCCCCAGGAGTTGCCAGAGGTTTCGTAACTCCGAATGTAAAGGAATGAGTAAAGGTCATTCCGTATACCGATACCTCCCCCACCTCACCCACATTCCTGCGCCCCTCTGGCTGCCTGACTCCAGGGAGCTCGATCTCCCTGTTTTTATCCCGTTCTCCTGTGCTAATAATCATTGCACTTTGTTCCCATCCTCTATCTGGCTTCAGCATCTGCAGCCTATCCCTAAAACAGATGGAAAATTCCTAGAGGACAGGGCTATGCCTTTCACTTAGATAGGGATACCTGAAGGGGAACTCCAGGGGCACCTCCCTTAGGTAGCTGCTTCCCTTAGCTTAGCACAGTGTCTCTTCCATCAGGCAAGCTAGGGCTTCTCCCCATTCAGAGACTGTGTCTCCCTTATCAGACCGGAGCCTTCACAGCTCAGAGGCCAGGTCTTCCCTCACTTTAGGGACTGTGTTTCTTCCATTTGTCGGGGGTCTCCCTTAACTCAAGGATAATACCTCCCCCATCAGACAGGGGCCTCCTCCAGCATAGAAGGCAGCTTCCCTCCATTAGACAAGGCATGTTCTCCCTCCATTCAGGGTCTATGTATCCTCCATCAGACAGGATCTTCCCCCCAGCACAGAGATTGTGTCTCTCTCATCGAACAGGACTCCCAGCTCAGTCTCCCAGCTCAGGCACTATGTTTCCCCAATCAGACAAGGACCTTCTCTAACTCAGGGGCTGTTTTCCCCTAAGAGGTTAGGCCTCCTCCAGCCGAGGGCCATGATTCCTCTTCCCTTTGGCTCCTCCATAGTCCCATGTGGTCAAGGCCGAACCTCAGGTCACACCGATCCCTCCGGAACTCAGCAGAAAGCTCAGAAGCCAGGCTTGCTGACCAACTTCAGGGCCTATGGCTAGCCCTGCCTCAGTCTCCTCTAGGCTCATGGAGAAGCTGAAACAGCCAGAGACAAGCTACCCAGGGCACCCGCTCTGGGATCCAATTTCAGGGATTGACCTCAGCTTCCCTCTGGGCAGAAGCCAAAGCAGTGATTAATAAACTCTCCTATGGAGCAGTGTGCTGGGGCCTTCCAACAGCTGTGGGTGATCTGAGGCTAGGAAGTCAAAGCTCCTCCTGCCTCTAGGCCCAGCCCCATGGCGGCCAGCCCCTGCCCCCTGCTGTCCCCGGAGATACCGAAGAACTGGGGGCTGGATTACTGGCATCCCGACATCAGGTCTTAGGACACACTTCCAAGAATTGAGCCTAATTAACTTCCTGTTTCAGAAGTCCTCAGTGGGGGCAGGGGTGGGTGTTGAAGCAAGCCCTGTTGTTATCACCCTCCTAAACCATAGGCAGCTCAACTTACCGTCCTGGGACATGGTCAGAATAATAGGAGTAGGGCAGGGGTGATAATCTAAATAATAATTGGACCTTATATAAGTAAAGTTGTTGTTGTTTTTAAATATTATACAAAAGGCTTTCCATTCATCACCCCATTTGCTTCCTTCTCCTAATAGTCCTTGAGAGAAGTAGAGCAAAGATTATTGGCCCTGAGGTTTCAGAGAGCTGAGAGGAGAGAGAGCCAGGCTTGCTGGGGGAAGGAGAGGAACAGCACTTGAACTTGACCAAGAGGGACAAGGAAGATGTTGATAGATAGCAATAAAAACTGATGTTCCAGGCAGAGGGGATCATATATGCAAAGATTTACAGGAGTGTATGGTGCTCAAGAGGGGGCTGTAGGTGTGAAAGATAAATCAAGAAGGGCAGGAAGGGGCTGGATCCCATACAGCCTCAGATGCCCCTCCGGTCCGCCTCCCCATATCCTGGCCAGAGCCCCTTTACCTTTGATGAACTGGATCACAGTCAGGTCTGTTGCAATCTGGACCACGCCATCCTGCTTCTCAGAGGGAGAATCTTCACCCTGGGAAGACAAACAATCCAGGGCAGTCAGCTGGACGCCAGACATTCTGCCCAGAGATGCCTATGGGTGCAGAAACACTCCGGGAGAGAAGAGGCTATGGGGCTGGCACCTCATCAGTAGCAACAGACGCCAGCAGTGTTCCATTTGTTCTTAGCCCCAAATCGGCCAGAATGGATTGATGCTGATGCCTGCTGGGTGGGGGTGAGATCTCTCTGGTGCCTGAACACCTTGTAAGACCTCAGGACCTTTGCTTCACCTTGGTGGGGGAGCCCCGAGAAAGGCTGAAGTTGAGTGTCTTGCTAATCCAGCAGGATGGGCGTTCAGAGTAGAAGGTAAGTTGATTTTCAGAGAAAATAACTATCTTACACATACATGTCTGTCCAAGTCAAAGCTTGTTCAAGTGTCTCTCCCCTGCCATGCTCTGAGCTCTGTAAGAGCTCAGGGATCATCTGTGGTTTATTCTCTGTTGAAACCTTGGTGCCTAGCATACGGCCTGAGGTAAAATAGCGGGCAGCTGATAAATATCCATGAAAAGAAGAAACGCAAGACATGTCTCTAACAGGCAACAGGTGCGGCCAGTGCTGGCCTCTTGGAAGAAAAATGAGCAACAGGAGATGCTAATGGAATGCAGACAAGCTCGTACACTGCTCAGAAGTGGGTTCAGTTTGGCTCAGAACAGGGCAAAGGGTCCACACTGAGTACCCCAGGGGCCTAGCAGAATTGGGGATTCCAGGATATGCCAGGGCACCAGTATGTGGGCTCCTGCCCTGTCCCCACTGGGACCTGCAAAGGAAGGAGACTTACACTCCACACCTGAGCATAGAAGCTGCGAGGTTAGGTAACTTGCTCAACATTGAACAGAACTATGATCTGAGCTTAAGCTTGCCTGAGTAGAAAACTCATGCTTTATCCACTAAACCCTGTGAGGCAGAGGCCCCAGTGCAAGACAAGCAGAATTGGGAGGCACCTTTGTGGTGTAATGTGAAGAGGCCTGAAAGCCCATACTTCGGGTCTTACCCCTCTGGGTGAAGTACTGGGGGTCTGAGCTGTACTGTCCGACACAGCAGCCACCAGCCATGTGTGGTTGGTCCAAATTGAGATGTGCCATGAGTATCCAATGCAGGTTGCATTTCAAAGACTTTGTGTGAAAAAGATGGGGAAATACCTCATTATTAGTTTTTTTATATTTATGATGTGCTAAAATGAGAATATTTTAGATATAGTGGGTTAACTTAATTATTAAAATTAATGTCTTCAACTTTTGAATGTGCTGCCAGACATTTAGAATTGCATATGTGGCTCACATAATATTTCTTTTGGACACACTGCCTTCAAGAGAATCAGGGAATCTCCTTGCACCTTTCTTAGTCCTAGCCAGGCTCTGGAGAGTGGTGCAGGAAGGACCTGGGACCCCAAGGTGCTAGGCCTGGGGTACTGCCCAGGAACAGAAGGAGGAGGCGCTAAGATACACTATTAACTTCCCAGCGTTTCTTTATCAGGGATGGATGGATAGGCTCGCCCTTTGGACAGGCAGAACCTTGTGAGTTCCTTGTTTTCATGTCAACAGTAAAGACAGCCACAGTGTTTGCATGTACCACCCTATATGGTTTATCCAGCACTTTCACATCCACTGTGTCATCTGATTCTCATAGCAGTCTGGTGAAAGGGTTATTACTGCACCTATTTCACAGAAAAGGAAACTGAGGCCCCAGAAGGGGAAGTATTGCCCAGGGAGTAATGGGCAGAGCAGGTTCTCGAATGTGGGTCCTAGAGTACCATGCTGTCTCATGCTGTGAAAAAGAGCATGGAGTTTGGAGACAAGAGGGGAGGGGCAGACCTTCGGCGGGGGGGGGGGGGGTGTGTGTGGTAAAGGAAGACATCCAGGAGAAGTGAGGTTTGGGATTTGTGGACTGGAAGGGAAAGGTTATTTGAAGCAAAGGCATAGTATAGCAGGAGTGTGGTGGGGGGAAGGGGTCTATCAGTGCGGAAGCAATAAGGAAGCCATCCTGACTATGGCCAAGAGCAGCTGGGGCAGGAGTTGAGCAGTTTGGAGGGCCATGCTAAGGGCCTTATCTGGTAGGGACTGGGGGCACTGACCTAGCTCCTGTCCTGTGTTCTCCACAGGCTCCTGCCTCTCTCCCCAGATCTGTTTTGAGGACTCCTGACTAAGAGCCGGCTCTCGAAACCGAAAGCCTGTGGCTCTGCTCAGAGCACGGCTTGGAGTCAGACACATCTGGCTGTGGTTTGCCCAGGTCAGCAGGCCTGCGCTGAGTGAGCTGGTTAGAACTTCCCCTCTGGGGGCCGTGTGCTGACTGCTGCAAGCCTGCGGGACACTGGACACTGTGTGTGGTCCTGCACATGGAAGGGCCCTGTCTGCTGGGCCTCCAGGGATCTAGAAGCTGTCCTCAGAGGAGGCTGGGTTCCTGGAAAGCTCTGTGTGGAGCTGTGACCCCAGCCCCATGGAGCCACGCTGACCCTGGCAGGTGATATGGCACTCTCTAACAGACCACGGCAAGCAGCCACAGGGAAGGGGTTATCTGCTAGACTTCCTACCTGCTGCAGGAGAGAGATCGTGTTTCTAGCAGAGTGGCTGGAGATCTGAGCTTTGCTGAGGATGGTGACATGCTTTGGGCTTTCTCATATTGAGATCCACGCAACCGGCCATGCCTCTCTTTTCCCTCTGGCTACCAGATAACTCAGAACCAAATAAGTGGTTCGGTGATAACAACTGAGCTTATCTTTGTGGTCCCTGCTCCCATGTTTCTCTCTCTCATTCTGACAAACTTTTGCTGCCATTTCTATTTTCCTGCTTCTTGGTCTTAATTGAGTGATTCAGCCCAGGTCCTGCAATGCTCTTCCTGGGTCTGATCTCAGCTCCACCTTTCACTAGCCATGTGGTTGGGCCACTTAATCTCTCTATGACTTGCCACCTCAGGTGTTAAATGGGAGTAACAGCTGCACCTACTTCGTGGGTGGATTACAAAGATTAAATGAGATAATACATACAAGGGCTTAGAACAATGCATGCTACAGAGTAGGCAACAGCCTAATTCCCCACTCTTTTATTAGTACTATTCATGAGTTTGGTGTGAGCTGTAAGAAGAATATTAGAAAAAATGGTATTTTTTTCCATTATTTTTTGAAACTCTATAGAGCTGCCTGGATCAGAGAAAGATTAAAAACAAGCATTCCTGGTGGTCAGGCCTTGAACAACCCACTTCACACTTTGCCTTGTTTCATTCTTACAAAAACCCCAAGATGTGGATGTCGTGATTATACCCATTTTATGGATTTCAGAATTATAAGTGCAGAGGCAGGATTTGTACCCAGGCTGGTTTGGTATGGATACCACGTGTCTAACTCCTGCTGCTGCTGGCCTCCCAGCCTCCACTCAGATGCCTCAGGCACCAAGGAAACTCTTGGACCAGATCGGCTTCCAGTCAGCTCTCTTCTTTAGCCTCAGTCTCCTTGTCAGTCAAACAGAGGTATTGGACTAGATCGGTGTTTCGGAAACCAGGTTTTTAGCAGCAAAACCCTCTCCTCAATTGAAACCTCACTCCAAAGACTGGTATAAAACCACATAAAAGTAGAACCTGGCTGATTGAAGTGTGTGTGTGTGTGTGTGTGTGTGTGTGTGCGCGCGCGCGCGCGCGCGCATGGAAGTGGAAGGTCCTTAGTCCTACTGGGGGACACCTGTCTTCAATCTCCCTATGGTGGCACCCTCGGGGTTCTCCCTAGGGTCCCAATTTGGGGTTCTGTTGAAACCACTCAAGCAGATCACTCCAAAGGGCCTTCCAGCCCCAGTGTTTTAGGAAGCTCTGATCTACACCAGGCTGTGAAGTGGGGAGGACTCACTTTAGCCCTTTGGGGCCAAGACCTGGCCTTGTACAGACTGGTGCAGGGTGGGGTGTTACCGGCCCAGCTCTGGGCACAACCTTGGCCCTCTCTGGGCCCGAATCCCTCCATCTGTAAGATAGAGCGGGGGTTGAAATGGATGATCACACAAGACTTTCTACCTTAGAGAGTCGAGGAGGGGTGAGGGTGGAGTCACAGACCTGGGTTGCTAGGGATGGGGAAGGACACGTGAGCTAGCCTAGGCTGGCTGGGAAGGGTCTGGAGGCAGTGACTGCAAGGGACAGGTGCCAGGCACAAGAGAGACACAAGTCACCTTGGACCTCACAGGGGCTGTAGAAGGAGCACAGAGTCTAAGAGGGAACAGACGCCTTCTAGCTGGCTGTAAGTCCTGGGCTTTAAGCGCCATTGCCACTGTCCACTCCTGTCCCCACCCTTGACCATTCTCCCAAAGAAGCACATCAGGCTAATGATTGGGAGAAAATAGATTTCACAGACACCTAGACTCAGAGGCCCAAATTGTAGCCATGTAGAAATGTCAATTTTTAGACACACAGATCATATGAGGCATAGAATCTTAAAATAATAGAACACAAGCACTTGAGAATCTTTACTAGAAGCACAGAACTTTAAAACTATATAACATTAGAATCCCAGACTCTGAGAGACAACCTAGAATAACAGACATGGAGACTCCTGGGAAATAGGAACCGAGAGAAAGTGACAGCAGCCAATGGTGCTCAGAGGCTGGGCAGGTACAGGGGATCTCGATGGGTGAGGCCTTTGTCAGCCCCTGGCCCAGACCCAAGGGTAGGCACTCAGAGGGACCTGAGGGTATGGAGGGCAAAGGAGCATTTCTGACTGAATGGGGTCCTATGACCAAAGAACAGATGGGACCAGATGACCTGCTGGGGAGCCCCTGAGGAGCCATCTCTACTCCACAGGCTCTAGAGAGCCGTCTGCAGGGAGTCATGGGGCTTGACAGAACCTTAGAGACTGTCTGATTACAGACAAGGTCTCTGCACTTACAGAGAGGTAAGACCTGCGCTGGTTCACTTCTAGAAGGATTCTGGTGGCCACAGACACACGGGCAGAATCAAAGGCAGGAAAGCAGATTCCTGCCCCTTCACATCCTATGTAGCCCGTCCATCTACCATCTTATAGTCTTCTCTGTGGAGACAGTTCATGCTCCCCTCCCTGCAGGCAGAGAACTCTAAGCACAGGCCATGGGGAAACCTGAGCTGTCAGTCATCCCTCCTGTCTGTCTGAGTCTGGCCTTCCTTCGTTACCAGAGAGCTCCTTGGGGCAAAGGCTATGGACGGCACGCTTTTCTCCCACAGCGAAAGGGCTCATATA
Source organism: Hyaena hyaena (assembly GCF_003009895.1). NCBI lineage: Eukaryota > Metazoa > Chordata > Mammalia > Carnivora > Hyaenidae > Hyaena > Hyaena hyaena. Next base: position 1,607,783 of record NW_024080665.1, on the reverse strand, counting down.
CTGCTCCAGAGACAGGGGCCATTTAGAGAAGACATCCTTGAACCTGGTAGACCCTTGTTCAATCTTCTGCGCATTTTACAGATAAGGAGACTGTGGTCAGAGACCTTCGCCTGGTCACACAACCCTTATGTTACATACCATCACACCACCATTAAGAACTGGATTTACTTGTAGGAGGGTACTTAGGGGTCCCATGAGCCTCAGAGAAGTTGTTTGAAGGGATGTGAGAAATAGCCTCCCCTTCGCTTTCTTCCCCTGCCTGTTCCCACTCTCTACAGAAGCTACACTTTCCATGTCTGTGGGCCTGAACTTTCTGCCTAACTGGGCCCTTCCTCTTGGTCCATCTACCTCCCCTTCAGTGGCCTGAGTGGGCTGGGCCAGCGTGAGTAACTGCGAGCAGAGCTGGCCAAGGCAGCCTCACGGAGGCGGGGGAACAACTCCTCCCACATCAATATTTATTGCCTGAGAGCTGCTGGAAGCGGATCATCATGTTCTCAGCCTTCGGTTCTTTTTTAAGAACCTCTCACCCCCTTCCTTCCTCACTCCCCATCCCCAATGTGCTGACAGAATGAATCCAGACAGCCAGACAGGTTCACAGCCGGGTAGCCAGGGTTTCAAAGCATCACAGAGATGCAGCTCTTAAAACCCAAATCTGCATCACAGCGGCTTCAACTCCAAAAACTGTGCCTTCTTAGACTTCGAGGCACACAGAAAGAATATCGCTCCAGGAATGCAACCTCAGAGTCTTATGTGATGGAACAGAATGGAGAAGTGACTGGCTCAAGGTCATACAACTGACACATGACCACTGAGCCCTTGGACATGCCTCACCCTTGCTTCTTCCACTGAGTCCACGCATGGCTCAAGTGGGTGTTCTCCACTCAATTTCAGGCCCAACTTGGAGACTGTCCACAACCAGAAACCCAGGCTCTTCCCTTTCGCTATAACTATCCCTACTTCTAAGAACTCACCTCCAAGTTCTAGGAATTTGTACCTCATTCAAATTCTGGCCTGAGCTAGGCAGAACCAGTAAGGGCCATCTGTGGTTTTAAGCTATCTTCTTCCCATGAAACTGGTCCCTCTGCAGGGCTTGCCTCCCCCTGCCTCCAAGCCTAGCACCAGCCCAGCACTGCACTGTCCTGGGATGTCCCATAGTAAAGAAGCATCTGGGCCCAAGCAGTCCCCCTCCTGGGAGGCTCCTGGACTCAACTATTTGGCCTGCCTCATTGCCAGTGCACCAGTTCCCACCTGGATCACAGCCATGGCTGCTGCATCAGTCTCTCCATGCCCACACACTTCCTCTGTCTCTTTCCCAGCTTTGAACCTGGTCATAGAGCCATGGGAATCCTTTCAAGGCTACTTGCTGCTCTTGAAGCTGTCAGGCAAGGCTCTTCCTGTCCTAGCCCCTACTGGCTATTCTAACATCAATTTTCATTGGTCCCCCATGTATATGCCCTCTGCTCCAGTGGTGGGGGTGGTGCTGGGGGGGCGCTGGGGGGGCGGACGGAGGGAGATAGAGTAGTGAGGCTCATAGAGCAGCCACTTTTGGGGTCAGACAGACTTGGGCTCAAATTCTAGCTTTTCTAGGCAAAGACATTTCCAGCCCTTTCTCCAAGGCCCAACCTTTCTTGTTCACATCACAGCAAGCATATTCAAATGCACCAACCTGCCTCATTAAATAGAATTATTCTTGCTGCAAAATATTCAACAGTCTTTTTTACAAATTGTCCCTTTGAAATTAGAATACTTAGTGACAAATAAGTTATTATTGTGATTTCTCCCTAATTACTAAATAATAAGAAATATATAAACATAAATAAATAAATAAGCTATATATATATATATTCCTGACAAAGAGCTCCTAAAATTCTTGTAAATAAGAGTGCTTAGGAGGATCTTCTACTATTTAGTCTTTGACCCCTGTTCCTGACATGGAACTCCTCAGATCTGTGTAATTTCCTAAGTGCCAGGAGCATCTGACACCAAGCTCCTAAATTCCTTGGAATTTCCTGGATGAGAGGAAATTAGAAACAACATCTTTTGTTCTAATGGGATGACTCTCAGTGGGCTTCTGATGGGAAGGGGTCACCAGAAAGACCAAACCATGATTATAAGCTTAGAACTTTCAGTCCTCCACCCCACCCCCAATTCTCCAGAGAGGAGAGAAGGGCTGGTAATGGAGTTAAGAATCGATCAAGTCTATATGGAAAAAAGCCCCCACAAAATCCTAATAGTATGCGGATCTAGATTGGTAAACACATCCACGTACCAGGAGCGTGACACACCCCAACTCCACTGGGGACAGAGGCTCCTGCACTGGGGATCCTCCCAGACCCCACTCTGTGTAATCTCATCTGGCTGTTCAGCAATGCACTTTATCATGTCCCTTGTTACAGAATTAGCTGGTAAACGTAAGTAAGTCCTTTCCTGAGTTCTGTGAGCTGTTCTAGAAAACAATGGAATCCAAGAAGGGGGCTGTGGCAACTTCTAATTTGCAGCCAAGTAGGACAGAAGTTGTGGGTAACCAGGGGCAGGGTCTATTCTCTGCAAATGAAGTGCGACTTCAACTGTAGGGCTGAGCCCTAACCTGTGGGATCAGATGCTGCCTCCAGGTGGACAGTGTCCGCGCTGAGTGGGACACCCTGTGAGTGTCGCCAAGAATTGGTTGGCATGAAGAACCCCTCACATTTGGTCACAGAAATGTGTGTGTGAGGACTTGGGAAACAAGAAAATCAGATGTACAGATTTTCAGAATGTCATGAAATGTGTGTATTATAAAAATTTGATCAAGTCGACATTAATGGTATATTGAACTTCTATGAAACGTTTCTATTTTGTCATTTTCTTTTGTATTCTGGAGCCAATGTATTGTTTTTAAGGCCTCATGTGTTGGTGAGTCTGTGGAAAGGTGGGAGGTGCCCCGACCAGTTATCTGACCTGCCCAATGGGTCTCCTCTGAGGAAAGACCATCTGCCCTGTAGCTGAGCAGGGGTTTCAGCAAGATGTCCTCCGGCACCTCATGGTTTGTCACTTGTCTATGAATCTTTGTCCCCACTAGGCCAAGCCTGTTTTAAGGGGAGAGGCCATGTGCTGCTGAACTCCAGTGTCGGTCTGACATCTAGCCTAGAGGAGGCACTCAATGCGTGTTTGTCCTCTCACTGCTCCTGAAAAGGCCAGGTTCATTTCTATAGCTGAACCCTTTGCCCATGCTGGGTCCACACCTAGAATGACCTTCTCTAGGCTCCCAGCATCCTTCAAAGTACAGCTCAATTTCCACCCCTTCAGAGAAGTCTTCTCAGACCCTCTCACCCAATCTCTACCACCTCCTAGCTCTCAATATTGCTCTGTCATGGTATGGTTAGAGCTCACAAAAACCATGAAGTGTTGAGCAGAAAGTTAGAAAGTGCGATGTTTAGAGAGAGGGCATGGGATCAGAGAGATTGGGGTTCTCATCCCAGCGATGCCTTCACTGGCCTTGTGACCTTGGGAGAGTCACTTCCTCCTCTGGCCCCTGATGTCTTCAGCTGTGGAAGGGGCCTGACATACTCACTCCGTGGGGCTGTAAGGGGATGCTGTGGAGCCTGGATAGGAATGTATTTGCAAGTTGTGAAGTGCAGAGCCAGGGAGGGATGAAGTTTAAGGTTACAAAGGAGAACAAGTGGGTGGAGGCTGGAGCCTGGACTCGGGTGGGGATATGGAGGGCGCTTACTTTGCTGACAAGTGAGTCTGAGACCGCCAAGACCTTTCGCCGAAAGTGAAGTTCGTGCTTCTCCTTGGGCATCTCCCTGGGGAAGAAGAAGTAGGGGATGGCAGCCAGGGCCACCGCGCCAGCAGAGATGAGGAAGCCTAGCCACCAGGCACCCACCCATCGGGGGTCTTTTGAGGTCAGGTTGATGCCACCTGAAAGAGAAGACCATAGTAATGTTAGAATCAGGATCCCATGGTGGTGGGACTGGCTTCTGAGACATGAGGTGACGTGGACCAGGTGTCAGGAGACTTGGGCTTCAGTTGTGGCTTTGCCAGTTACGTCCCATCTGATCTTGACCCTTCTTGGACCTCAGCTTTTTCAACTACTCAGGCATTGTATGTAGTGGACAATGTTATGAACTTTGGAAATGGACTGTTGAGTCTGAATTTCCATTACTAACATAACAACCTTGGGCAAATTACTTAACATCTTTGTGCCTCAGTTTCTTCCTCTGTAAAATACAGACAGTAGTAGTACCTATATCATAGGTGATGATTCATAGAAACTGACATATGTAAAGCATTTAGAATAATGCCAGCACAGAGTATGTGCTGTATAAGAGTTTGCTCTTCTTCCTCATCTTACTGTTACTGTTGTAATTATTATTATTATTATTAAATTGATGGTCAGGGCTATTCTTGTGCTTTGCAGACCTGCATCATTAAAATCACTAGAGTGCTTGTAAAAAATACCCACGATCAACTTAAAACTGTCACAGGTGTAATTAGGACTAGGTTATTCCAGATGTGCCTCCTGGTTGGAATGCCTATTTCCCCCATCCAAGCCCTGACCTCAAAGCTGAGTCAGATACCTCCTCCTTCAATTGCTATAGCATCCACAAACATTTTATAAAGACACAGATGCCTAATGACACCAACCCCCTGAGCAGGGCTGGTCCCCAGTTGATTGGTCCTGAGCTCACCTGGACAGGGGCCAGAGTACACAACTGACACTCAGTAAATGTATCTGTAAAGCTGGGGATAAAGTTGGCTTTTGCACTAAATCCCTCCTCCACCTATTATTTCCCCTGCTTTTGTGCCAGCCTGGGAAGCGTCAACACACGCATCTCCCTGACTCCTCCGCTTCTCACACACCCATCTGCCCCTGCAGCAGACACACCCCGCCCACACCATGAAATCCCCCATAGAGAAAGCTTAGGGAGGTCAGTCCACAGGAGCCCCACATCAGCCATGATGTCAACAGAGCCAGAAAACACACCCCCCTGCCCCAGAGCTGGGACACGTCTGGGAAACCTAAGGAAGATAACCAGAGCTCACACTTGGCTCCTGGGCCCAACTTTCTAGAAGGGAGGAAGGTGGGGCAGGGTTATCCCTAGCGAGACTTGTTCAGAGCTGCCCAGACCTGTCCTGGAGGCACCCTTGTGCAAAAACCAGAGAACAAGAAGCAGAATCTGTGTGCCCAACCATTCATACATGTGTGACCCTGAGCTTGCTGAAAATCTCCAGGTGAGGGATGGGCCTTCTGAGCAGCAGGAAGTAGAAGGCATAGGTGGGGGCTCAAAGCTGCTTAGATGTGACAATCAGGCAGCTGGGACCTGTTCTGAAAGGACTCCTCTCTTACTCCCTGTAGGGTGCCAGAGCTTGGGGACCCCCGCCGCTGCCTGAGTCTGGCACCTTCAGACCCAGCTTCCATCCCACTCCTTGGCCCACTCCAGCTACTACGTGGAGTAGTGACTGAGGTTCCCTAAATGGTGCCCTTGCCACAGGTTCCCAGACCCTGAGGTGGTCAGAACCAGAAGGGTCCTTAGAGGTCACCCAATAAGTTTCCATCTGAGGTAGGCCCAAGGTAACTGAGTACTGCTCCAGAACTCTTCTCCTGTGTGCTTCTCTATTCCCCTGTCTGATGACGCATTCCAGCTTATCTTCAGCTTTTGTTTCATTCTGATTGCAGCTCTGGGAGGTGGACATGACAGACAGTATCTCAGAGATGAGGAAGCTGAGGCTCAGACAGGTTAAGAGGCATGTCCAAGGTCAGTAGGATTGCTGGGATTTGAACCTAAGCCCCCTGGCTCAGTGTCTCCTATGGGATCAGTGATCAGTGAGCTAGCTAGCATCTGTGTGCCCCCAAGGACAACTGTGTGCTCTTTAGGCTCACCTTCTGGCATCCGGTCAATGTCTACATAAAGGCGTAACATGAGGCCGCCCAGCCCATAGGCCATGCCTGGCCCCATCATGGTTACTGCAAACAGGATCCCTGAAACACAAAGGCTGGGTTAGTCTCCTCTGGCCCTAGCTTCCCTCAGCAGATCAGTGCCTACCCAGTCTCTAATAAGCAAGAGCAGCTGGTCAGGCCCAGGAAACTTTGGATCTTCTCTGGTCACATGGGGCAGAGGTCATGGATTCATGCCCAGCCCCTACCTCTCTCATCCCACTTCCTCTGAACCTGGCCCTCCCTCAGAGCCCAGTTCTCACCAAGGTAGAGGGGCGAATTGCTGTTGTGGGCAAAATCATCGATGTAGGAGATGCCGAAGGGCTGAATGGGCACACTGCCCACGCCGAGCAGGGTCTGTGCCGTGAACATTATCCCCACCACAGCCAAATGATGGCTCTCTGTGTAGCTTGAGCAGCTGCTGTTGGAGGGGGTTGGGGCTGGGACCAAGGTTTCGGTCTGGCACAGAGAAGCCTCGAAATCCTGTTGCATGTCCACTAAGAGATGATAAAAAATATCATGGTGATAGCTAAGACTCTTATAGAGCATGCACCGGATGCAAGGTATCATTTTAAGTGCTGTGGTTATAAATCGTTTGACTCCCTCCCTCCAACAAACCTAGAGGATGGTTGCTCTCATTACTCCCATTGTATAGATGAGGAAACTGATGCTCAGACAGCAAGTAGCAAAGGCAGAGCTGAGATGGGAACTAGGGTAGCTCAACTTAGAGTCTGTGTTCTAAAACTACCCTTTGTCACCTTTTTGAGCAGAGGTATGTAGAAGTACCATGGCAACCGTGGCTCTTGGGTAGGGAGGGGCTGTCAAAGGAGGTAGAGTTTGAATGCGGCTAAGAAGAACAAGCAAAATTTTCCAGAAAGAGAAGGTGGGAAAGGTGTTCCAGGGAGCGGTCACAGCACATGCAAACCCAGGAGCTTGAGGTCAGCATGGCTGGCTCACAGAGGGTGAGGGGCAAGGCCAAAGCTAAGGGCAGGGCTAGGCAGGGGAGGGACCCTGAGCTGGACTGTGGAGGGCTCTAGTGCCCTTGGCCTTCATTTTGGGTGGGCTCAGTGTCAGCTCAGGACACAGATGTGGAGTTCAGTAAAGGGAGATTTCTTAATTTAGTACCAGACAGTTGTTTCCCGTAGCTCACCAATATTTGGTGAGCAAACTTAAAGAGACCCTCAGGCTATTATTATCCCAAATGTGGGTGTAGAAGTGACCTTCCCTCTGTGGTCGGCCCAGCCCTTTCCAGAAGCCAGGATTCTGAGAAAAAGCCATGTGAACCAGAGTCAAGGACCCTGACCTTCAACCAAGGTTGCCTGGGTTGAAGACTTTGACAAGAGGCCCTCGGTCCGTCTGGGCCTCAGTTTCCTTATCTCTCAAAAGAGTCTCCTAGAATGGAAGTTCTACAGAAATTCGGAAGCAGAACAATTCAGTGGTTCAGAGCAGGGGCTGTAGGGCCAAGCTACCAGGACATGTCATGGCTCCACTAGCTGTGGGCCTTTAGGAAATCCCTGTCTCTGAACATCGGTTTCCTTACCTGTAAAACAGGCTACTGAGAACACCTGCTATAAGGCTATAAATGTTAAGAGTGGTGAGTGGCGCCCATGCACAGCACCTACTAGACATTAGATGTGATGATTATCATAAGGCTCTGTCTTCTTTGGCCACCCTTGTGACCCCTAGTGCCTAGCAGGGGGCCTGGCATGGAAGTATTAATGATAAATAAATTAATTAATGTTGGGTGAAGAATGAGTGAATGAAATAGCCTGGAATACCAGAGCAGGATGGGGGCTTGGAGGTCACTGACCCTAGTCTCCCATTGAAGACTGAGACTCAGGTGGGGGAAGGGCTTTATTCAGGGTCTCACAGGGTGCCTGTGGCAGAGGGGCGTTGTATGGCAGAGAGGATGAAGAAGAACATGTATGACCCTGCACAGAAAAAGCTCTGTTAAAGTGGAAATTCTGGACACAGAAAGGTTTCTTTTTTTTCTTTTCTGCTTTCCAGTCAAGCCTCTTGACAGCTCTCCACTCAGGCCTAGATAACGGCTCTGAGCTCCTCACGCACACTCTCTACTTCCCTCCTTGCCCTTGCGGCTCCTTCCACTTGAAACGCTTGCCTTCCCCCACACTGCAGCCTACTCAGGGCTCTAGCCGCCCTCTCTAGCTGACTCCCAAGGAGCTGGACTCTTTCCCAGGGCTGGCGCTGCAGAGCGGGAGCCCCAGGGTGGGAGCTGATGGGAAGGCGAGAGAGGGAAGGAGGGTGCTCGTTGAGGCTCTTCTTCTCTGAGAAGCTTTCCATGATGCTAGGCTGAGGCATGGGTTCCTTCGGTCCCTGTGCTTCCCTCCTCACACAAGTGATACATTGTAGTGTTTTTATTTGCCTTTGTCCTCCGTCCCAGACTGGGAGCTCCCTGGAGGCAATACTGAGTCCCCCAAGAGGGCCTGACACAGAGTCTGCAGCACTAAGGGTTTGTTGGGTGGTGGACTGCTGAAAGGATGGATGGATGATGGATAGACGGATAGATGGAAGAGTGGATGGATGGATGGGTAGATAGATGGGTGAATGGATGGATGGGTAGATAGATGGGTGGATGGATGGATGGGTAGATAGATGGGTGGACGGATGGATGGGTAGATAGATGGGTGGACGGATGGATGGGTAGATAGATGGGTGGATGGATGGATGGGTAGATAGATGGGTGGATGGGAGAGGGAAGGAATGAAACTCAGGTTGCTCTCCAAGGGACAGGCATCTATCTGTCCAGTAGGCCCTCAACAAAATCTCACCGGGCTAAACATGGGCTTCACTACTCCTGTGTAAAATTCTTTCATTTTTAATTTGTTCATTCACTCATTTATTCTTTCATTAATGTCTTGGCTTCTTGTGAGGATTCAATAAATGCATGAATACACACAAAGCACTCAGAACAGTGTCTGGCACACCAAAAGTGGTATGTGGTACCATAAACATTTCCTGGAGACTTGCTACGTGCCAGGCCCTGATGGGGCTTGTGTTGTGATTCACCCCACCTCAAAAACACAGTGACATACTAGCAGGCCCTCTCTAAGAGATGCCCAGAGGGTTTCATCCCTCCGCCCCAGGACACCCCCACTCCCCAGGACTGCCAGAAGGACCCACCCAGGCTGGGACGGAGGGAGTGGGGAGGACCAGCAAGTGCCCATCCTGACCAAGGGGCCTGGAGATGGGCCCTGGTGTGCAGTAACACGGCTCCTCGAGTCCGTCTCCAACCCAGCCCTTTCTGCTCTTACCGGGGCTGGCACGATCGTAGTGGTATGGCTCCGAGATGAAGTGTGGGAGACTCATGAGCAGGCCTGCCAGGGCCACAAGGGCAGCCCCACAGCCGATCAGTCGGGGCCGGTGGACCCGGCTGCCAAAGTAGCTCACAAACACAATCAGGGCTGTGTTCCCCACCTGCCAAAGGAGGAGATGACCCATTTGAATGGAGCAGAGCCGCTAGAGGCCACCACCACCCTCACTTCTGTCACCAGTCTGGTGTTCCATCCAAGTAAAGGACTCGCCGGCTGGATGAGAATCATCTGGGCCCCTCTTATGCAGATTTTGGGTCCTCTTAAGAGGGTCCCCACTGTCCCATTAGGGGAGAGAAATGAGGGCAGAGTGGACAAGGCTAGCAGTTCAATTTCATTCTGGAAAATGGGTTGGACCCCATGTTAGAATATGGAGGAGGGTGGATAGTTAAGGAAAGGGTTGTTCAGTTTCTGGGATATCACAATTGAGGCAAACAAATAAAATTTAAAGCCAGGGGACTAAGAATTTCTTGGAATTTCAAGCTTTAGAATAAAACACTTAGGATGTGGGCACTGGAGGACACTTAAGAGCTTGCAGAGATAGGGCAGGCTCTGTGTGCCCACTGCTTCTGGGCTGTGATACTCGCCCTGGAGCCCCAGGCTCCTTGCTGCTGCGGGGGGGTGGGGGAGGAGGGGTTGAGCAGTATCTGCAAGAGAGTTGGTAGGAAGACCAAGTCTGAGAAGGATAGCTACTCTCTGTTTTATAGATGGGACACTGAGACTCTGGGGGTGGGGCGGGGAGTGACTTCCCTAAGGCCCCAGAGCTATAGGTAATGACGTTTCCTTCCCACCTCTGACATCTGGAGGCGGGGTCTGAGAAATGTCTAGGGGTGCTATGTAGTCGGCAGGCCTTGTGTTGAGTGTGACACATCACCCCGGGGGGAGGCAGCAGCACAGAAATCTGCTGTGGGGAGGGGAGAAAGGGTACTCTGGACAGTGCCCCTTCTCTGAGGCAGAAAACATCTGGTGGACGGGGGGCTGGGGCACAGCTGGACCTTGATCTCCAAATCCCCCCAGAGCAGCTTGTCCACTCCTCGCCGCTTGGCTGTTGGCCCCAGACATGGATTCTGGCAACTCTGAGGGACACTCGTGCCATGGTGTTTCTCCCCCCACCCGGGTCCCACAGTTCTGCCTTTGATCTAATTTAAATCTCTCCGGCTACTATTGAAGTGACTTCCTCTGATTCCTTCCGGGGATAGGCAACAGCCAGCCCCCTGGAAAGGTAAAGGAACGAAAGAAGAGTGGGTGGACATGGGAGTTCTGACTCAAATACCCCCCACCCCCCATCAGAGTGCCCCCATGGACAGAACTGCCAGTGCTCTGACATTACAGGGAGGCCAGAGGTCAGTTTCTCTAGCAGAACATGAGGAAGGAGCTGGCTAAGGAGAAAATCTTAGGGGAGGAAGCTGTAATGGGGTCGCCTGTGGGCACCAGGGGGGGAAGGGCCTATGTCAGGGCAGTGAGAGAGGAGAATGAGGAGGCCGGGAGAGAGTCGCCCTCAACTCCCACCCCTGTGGCCGCTCCAGGACCAGTACCTCGTTGAAGGCAGCCAGCAGCCCTGAGGTCTGACTGGAGAGGCCGAAGCGCTTCTCCACTGTGGAGATGGAGCTCTTGAGGTAGCCAGAGATCATGAGCTGTGCCAGCTGCAGGAGGCTGTGGCACAGGATGAAGAACTGCCGGAGGGGCCAAGGCGAGGGCAGCCGGTGGGGGCGCAGGGAGATAATGGGGATGCAGTCAGAGGGGGTGGTGGTTGGGAGACAGAAACCGAGTTGGGGGAAGGGAGGGGCAAGGAATAAAGATGGGGAAATAGAGTCAGAGGAGATAGACACACAGGAGAGAGAGAGTAAGGGAGGGTGAGTCAAGAGCAAGAGCAGGGAGAGAAAGAGAGAGAGAGAGAGAGAGAGAGATTTATTGGAGTAGCCCATGGCTTCTCACACAAGCCTAAAATCTACACAAGTTGTTCTGCGTGCTACCTCAGAACCAGGTGACTGAGAGTAGGGTCTTCATAGGGCCAAGGGTGATGGGAGTCACTCTGACCCGCAGAGCCTGACTTGGCTGGACTGGACCTTCCTCCCTGTTCCACCACGCTGCCCCTTTCTCCGGGAAGCTCTCCCAGATCCTTCCCTACCCACCCCACCCAATCCTCCCCTCTGGGAGACCACTTGCACACACCAAATCCCCAAATTACCCAACCCACCCAACCCCACCCCAAACGTCTGGCCTCCCTCCTGGTGAACTGGCAGAATTCCCAGGAGAAGAAAAGCTTGCTTCAAAGAAGGGTGCTTATGCCAGAGCTTAAAAACATTCACTCTGTTTCTGAGTCTTGGTTTCCTCTTGCCCATAGCAAGGACGACATTCCTGCCGCTCAGGGTTACTGTGAGGACTAAACAAGATGGCACTTGGCACAGGCCCTGGCACCAGGCGATACTTGCATGTTTAGGGCTGCCCTTGGTGGAGCCAGAGCTCCCCCACATTCACACAGATTTGGGATCCCTGGGGTCCTTCTCTTTCCTTGCAGGGAAATGGGGAGGCAAGGAGACTGGTCCCCTGCTGCCCACAGAGCAGCCCTTTTTTCTTCTCTGGAAGGAGGAAACATGTGCCCAAAACCAAGCTAAATGCTTTAGTAGATTGTCCCTTTGATTCTCACAGCCACCCATTCTTCAGGTGAGGAAACTGAGAAAGGCAGCAGCTTGCTTGGAGTTACACAGCCTTCTCTTCCAGGTCCGGACGCCCCTGCTCCTGGCAGGCCCTGAGAGATACCTTGATGCTATAGAACACACTTCTTCGCAAGTCCTGAGGGTTTGGGCTGGCCTTGCCTCTGAGTGTGTCTTCTGTGTTCATCATGGCCTTGGTGTCCTTTTCTGGCATCTGGGGCTCCTCACCCATTGGCCCTGTGGGACAGACATCCAGGAGGTGAGGGTGGAGATGGGATCCCAGAGGATGTCCCTGACCCAGTCGCCCAAGGTATTCCAGGCCTTGGTAAGAATCAAAGAGTCTGAGCACCTTCAGCCTCCCTGAGTCCCAGTGGTGGTGGTGGTGGTGGGGCCCTTCCTAAGAGGGTATGTGTCCCATGTGCCCATGCTGGCCAGGTCCTAATGGGAATCACCTATCTCACACCTTCATTCCATCCCCAGCATAAACCTTCCTTCTAGGGAGACATCGCTGGCCACACTACCTGAGTTTCAAGCAGGGACCCCAGCAGTAAGAATGTGCAGCCTTAGACTACCCCTTGGGCTGCTGAGAGGTGCCAGTGCTCGTAGAGGCTGAGTCTGGCTGTGGGTCTCTCTGGCTCAGTGTGGGATCACAGGTTTGGGATCAGGTGCAGAGTCAAGGCTTGGTCCATGGTCAGGGCATAAAGGCTTTTCCTGGGAGGAGTTCAGAACAATTACCAACACCCCCATGGAGCACCGTCCTGACATGTAAGCATAGAGCTTAACTAGCCCAGTCTCTAACTCATGCATCAAACCACGTTGCTGGTTGGCGTGGAAAGGGCCCTCAGAGGTCATCGCATTTAACCACTCCCTCATCCTGGACAAACTGAACTCCCCAAGAGTCGTGATGACTCAGGAAGCAGAGCTATGGTTAGAACCTGGACTCTTGGCCCCATCAGACATGTCTGAGTTTCTCCATGGAAACCATGGTAACTATGTCAGCATCTTACTTACTGCAGTGGAAGGAAAGCTGAACCTCCACAGGGGTCTCCTGACGTTCTTTTTTGTTTTGTTTTTTTAATTTTTTTAAATGTTTATTCATTTTTGAGAGAGAGAGAGACAGAGTGCAAGCAGAGGAGGGACAGAGAGAGAGAGGGAGACACAGAATCTGAAGCAGGTTCCAGCTTCTGAGGTGTCAGCACAGAGTCTGACGAGGGGCTTGAACCCACAAACCATGAGATCATGACCTGAGCCAAAGTTGGAAGCTTAACTGACTGAGCCATTCAGGCACCCCCCCTGATATTTACTCTCGATGAGGAACTCGAAGTCCAGCCTTGGGAGACTCCACCCCTCCACCTACATGTAGATCCCCACCTCCTTGGCCTTCATCCCTAACTGGGGCCCTACTTCCTGCGGAAGCCTCCTCCATTGTTTCATATGTTTTTCAACCGAGCAGGAGTTTCCCCTCATTCAACAAGTTCCTTCTGGAGCCTGGAAATGGACTCAGGACCCAGGTAGGGGGTTAGGGACTCTCCATCTCCAAACGCAGAAGGCAGACTCAGGGAGGGGCTACAGAGGCCTGGAACCACCATAGACAAGGGTTTGTGCTCCTCACACAAGGTACCTGCAGGACTGAGGAATTTCTTTCCAACTGGGATATAACTCATATACCATAAACCCCGCCCTTTTAAAGTACACAGTTCAGTGCTTTTTGGTATATTCAAAGAGCTATACATCATCCCCACTAATTCCAGAGCATTTCCATCATCCCAGGAAGGAACCCTATACCTGTTAGCAGTCCTCCCTCCCCCCAGCTCCTGGCAACTACTAATCTATTTTCGGGCTCTCTGGATTTGCCTATTCTGGATATTTCATATAAAATCATATAAATAAAATAGTAGAATATGTCATTTTTTGTGCCTCGTTGATTTCACGTAGCATGATGTTTAAAGTACCTCCATATTACCAAGGGGGAGACGAAGGGGGAAAATAGTGGGGGAGAGGGAGGGAGGCAAACCATGAGAGACTCTTGAATGCTGAGGACAAACTGAGGGCTGATGAGGGGGGAGGGGAAGGGAGGTGATGGGCATGGAAGAGGGCACTTGTGGGAATGAGCACTGGGTATTATATGGAAACCAACTTGACAATAAACTACTCAAAAAATAAAAATTAAAAATGGCAGAAAATAAAAAAAGAAATTCAGATTCTACACACACACACACACACACACACACACAAAATAAAGTACCTCCGTACTGTAGCATGCATCAGTACCTCCTTTCTTTTTATGAATGCAACAGTCCGTTGTGTGGACATAAATCACATTTTGTTTATCCATTCACCTGTTGAAGGACATCTGGATTGTTTCAGGTGTTGTGAACATTCATATACCGTACACATTTTTGTGTCGACATATGTTCTCAGTTCCCCTGGGTATATGGCCAGGAGCAGAATTCTTGGGTCATGTGGCAATTCCACTCAACTTTTTAAGAAACTACCAAACTGTTTTCCGAAGTGGCTGTGCTGTTTTATACTCCCGCTCACAGCATATGATGGTTCTAATTTCTCTACATCCTTGCTAATACTTATTATCGTGTCTCTTTCATGATAGCCATCTTAGTGGGTGGGTGATATCTCATGTGGTTTTGACTAGCATTTCCCTAATGACCAATGATGTTAAGCGTCTTTTCACGTACTTCTTGGCCATTTGTATATCTTCTTTGGAGAAATGTCTATTCAGATAGCATGAAGAATTTGAGAAAATGGAAATGTGTGTGGCTGGGGAGGAGTCCCTTTGGGGGGCATAAGTATTCAGAGGAAACAAGGAGATATTGAAACAAAAGCGACACCAGACATGGAAGAGATAAAGGGTTGGCCCAGTGAAGTAGGGGTGGGATAGGCTCTGTGGAAGTCACTTAGGAGAAAAGGAGGGAAGGGGGTTCCAAGCAAACTCTCCCAGAGGAGGTTGACAGGACTGTTTGCAAGCACTGGTTCTGCTCACCAGCACAGACGATCACCTACTACAGCATAGATTCTGGGCTACACGCTTTACATGCAACTCAGCCTTCACATGTGCACGAAGCTTCTCCACAGCTCTGTGCCTTTGGTGCTCTCATTATCTCTGTATCGGATGAGGACAGAAGCTCAGAGGTAACTATCTCTGCTGGTTAATGTTGGTGCATAGTCTCAAGCCTAGGAGTTAACCTCTACATAACTCCGTGTTCCTTGCACAGGATGATGAGGGGAAGATGCTCTTCTCTGTCTCAGCCCAACCAAACCTAACCAGGCCACCTGAAAGGGGCCAGTACCCACCTACCAAGGGACCAGGCCAACCAAACGATGAAGCTGGAGCTGAGTCTGGGAGGGGAGAAGTCAGTGACCAGGAGGTCCAGCTCTGAAAGAAGTCCAGGATATGGATGAGGGAGGGGGACAGAAGATCAGTGGACTAGCTTAGAACATTCCACCTTCCCGTGGCCTAGTAGAGGGAAGCCGTGGCCCCTGTGATCTGAAAGCAGCCACCAGTTCGTGCACTGCGTGGTCAGCTGATCACTGAACATTGAACAGGACAGGTCAGGCAGGTAGCCAGGCCTCTCCAAGCTCTTCCTGTGGGCTGAGACCTCTGAGTGGGCTGGCAGCAAACAGTCTGACTGTGAATAAGGACAAAGCTCCCCTTAACACGAGGATCCTAAGACCAGGAAAGTACGTTCTCCTCATGTGACATCTCTGAAGGCCTTCCCATCCTGTGAAGACTTTGTCAGGGGTCATCCCTGACAGGAGAGGGCGCAGCTGTGGGGGTGAACCTAGGCTGGGCCTGGGTAGCCTGTGGGTATGAAGGGAGAGGCAGGGAGTCAGGCCCCAGGAAAAAATCCAAGCCTGTTTCTCTCCTAGGTGGGCAATCAGGTTTGGGGTCTCCAGGTAGGTCAGGTGGTTGGAGGCCATGTCCCCAGAGCTGCCAGGCAAAGAGTTTGTGTGCCTGTCAGTTGGTTACATGGCTGGCCACACACACAGGCCCATTCATGTCCATCAGCTGGTAAGTCACTGGTCTGGCTGACTCTCAGGAGACTTGTCTGGTGGAGACCTTCAGTTCGTTCAGAAACTCGGAATGTCTGCAAGGTGGAGGCAGAGGCTCTGGGCTCTAGCCTGGGGTCTAGCTGCCTGCCTCCATGCAAGAGTCAGCCTTCTTCAAACCAGCTGGATCCATGGTGATGGAGACCAAGGTTTCAGAGAGTAGCCTGACAGGGAGCACTACTTTTCTCTGTCTGTTCTTTTCTGGAAAGGCTCAAAGTCCTGTCTCCTCCAGCTACCTCCCAGCAGCAAAAAGAAAATTCCAGGTGGATGTGGGGCTGAGTATAGATTTCTTTTCTATTTTTTTCTTCCCTGAGTATAGGTTTCAAAGTCCTCAGACCTGGGCCTGAACCCTAGCTCCACCACTGGCAGCTGTGTGAGCCTGGACATGCCCTTTCATCTTTCTGAGCTGTTTTCTCATCTGAGGTGAGGCATCTGGGGGGTTGGCCCAGGCCTGGGACACAGTGGGAGGATGGTTGCCCACCCCTCTCCTGATAACCTTCAAGTGCTTCCAAGGCCACAAGGTTATACTGAACCCACTCCCTTCCATGTGCACCCGACCCCTCCAAGTTAACACCTCTTTCTTCCATCCCTAGATTGTCTCTCCCTTTCACCCAAGCCCCAATTTACCACAAGACCTGAGGACCTGGACCCCTTCCACGTACACTCACTGGCTTTAGAAACAATTGCTCAGGTTTCAACCCCCACTGGCTGCAATCCTATTTTGTAGCCTTAGACCAGTGGCCCCTGTGCTTCCTCATCTGTGACACAGGGACTGTAATCCCTATGTCCCAGTACAGAAAGCACCCACCGAGAATCAGATCCTTCCACCTCATGTTTAGCCTGGACACTGAAGGCCTGAAACCACATCTTACGGTGGACGTTAACCTGACCTTGCGATTCCACTGTCTTCATTAGCATTTTTTCTTCTTACTCTGCCCAGACTGACCAGCTCAAGCAAATGGCTTGATTGTTCATTACAGGAACTTCCTGAAAGCCTACTCAACTCTTCAAGGGAAACCATCAACAGAGTGTGTGCCTCTGATTCTTTGAATCTCTGTTCCCAAAATCCTTACCTTGCTGTTTCCACCAGCTAACTGTTGTATCATGATTCCTACCCAATCCCAGTCAAGCCTTCGTCCTCCACCTCCCTACCCACACTGAAGGACCTGCCTTAAAACAAACTTTCAGGGGCGCCTGGGTGGCTTAGTCGGTTGAGCGTCCGACTTTCGCTTGGGTCATGACCTTGCGGTTCGTGGGTTCGAGCCCCGCGTCAGGCTCTGTGCTGACTGCCAGCTCGGAGCCTGGAGCCTGTTTCAGTCTGTGACTCCCTCTCTCTCTGACCCTCCCCTGTTCATGCTGTCTCTCTCTCTCTAGAAATAAAAAAAAAAAAAAAAAAACTTTCAATTCTCAGCAAATATTGACCTCACTTCCCCACTCTGAATCACTGCCAAAGTTTTGAGAAGTGATGTTGTCCCTCATCATGGTAAACTGGTTAATGGTAAACAGGTTGTGTCAGTAATAAGTGGGGAGCCAACACGGACACGATACATAGCAGATGTTAAGTAAATGTTTTATTTCCCGTAATAGCCAGTCTTTCTGTTAGCTGTCTGTCCTGCCATAAACGCCCCACAGGCCTCCATACTTGCTTTGTGACTGCAAGGAGCATTGCCACATCTGGAACTTGAGAATTCAGAGAAAATTCAACCCCAGACATCTGGGAAGTTGGGAGTGTGAGAGACTCGGCTCTCTGGCTCACCCTAATCCCCTACAAGAAGTGATTTAGAGGAGCTTGTCTGACGGGGCTACCACAGACCAGGCAACACTATGTACTGTGCTGGGCTAGGCTGAGCTCACTCACCAATCCTCCTAACAACCTTTGAGATAGTGCTGTGACTCCATGATATAGAGGAGGAAACAGAAGCAGAGGGGAAGCAATTTACCCAGAGTCCTGGGGCTGGAAAATGGGAAAGTCTGGACTGGAATCCAGATCTATTTGACTCCTGGGCCCTCAACAGCAACCATAAGAAGGCTGGCTGCAAAGATGGCCTTAGGACACATGAAAAATGATCCCATGTAGCCACTTCTTATTCTGACCAGGCTTCTAGCCTGCAAATTGTCAAAGGTAGCTTTATGGGAATAGTCTTCCATTCTACCAGCTGATTCTTTAGCTAGTCAGTCTTTCATTGTAAGTCAACAGCCTCTTCTGATGACCTCAGAGAGTGCTGTCAGGGTTAGGCTGGAGAGAGAAATGAGGTGAGGGGGACATGTGGGGATCTGAGTTCCATGCCCTGGGGGACCTGCATATGGTGGGAGTTTACGACTCATAATCAAGGTCCAGATTTGAACTTTCAGGAGTGATCTGCTGAGAAATGCCAAGGGAGCCTGTGAGAGTTCCCACATCCTGAAGACCAAGGAGGGTCTTCTCTCCAGAAAATTCCAGCCTGTCTCCAGCAGAGAGAGAAAGATCAAAGATCACTTGACTCAGTATGGCCTTGGGCCAGCAAGTAGACTTTCCTGAGCCTCTGCCAGATAGGAAAGCTAAACCTTACTCTGAAGCCTGTGTGAGGGTCATACAGGATAATGTCCTTTGTCTGCCCCAAACTCACCAGGAAATCTACATCCAGGTCTTCCACCAGGTCCCAGAATAACTCATACTCCTTCCTGTGGGAGACTCAGCCCTGGTGTCACTCTCTCAACTCCTCCTGATCCCTGAAGCAATACAGACCCCTCTGGATGCCTCCCTCCCCAAGCCACTCCATCAGCTTCATTCCAAGGTCTTTTTTTTTTTTTTTTTCCTAAAAACTTCCGTGTGCAAGAGTCTCTCTTCCACACTCTTTGCCAAGGCCACCAAAGGAATTAGCAGAGACAGAGTGTAGGGCAGAAGTTACAATGGCAAGGCCCTGGCCAAAGGCCCATGTGCAGTTGTGTGGGCTGTGTACCACTGAGTAGTGCCCTCTGGAGTGGTGTGGCACATGGCAGTCCTGCCTGGGGGGCACATCTGACTTCTAGACATTTTGGGGGGCTTGCACAATGCTTGCTTTCTGAGTGTTTTCAAGCTGGTTGCCAGCATTTAAAAACAGGAAACTTCACATAAAACTCCAGATTTTTTTTGCTTCTTCTTGAAAGATTAGCAGATCTGGCAACACTGGGCCCGCATTCTCCTATGCCAACACTCAGCTGGTCCAAGCTGCTGGGCCTGCATGTGGCGATTTGCCTTGTTGGAGTCTCTTTGGGGGGTGGGTGCCTTTCTGGCTTGTTTCATAGACCCTCTCTACCTCCCTGTGACTCCACAGCAACACTGGGTCTGGGGAGTCCATGGGACAGGAAGCCAGGGCTGGATTAACCCTTAGAGGGGCGAGGAAGGATCCAGAGAGGACCATGACTTGCCCAGGGTCACCATGTGGGAAGAATCAGTCTTCTGGTTCTGGAAGTCACAATGAAGATTTATTCCACATACCCTGACAGCTCCCTGAGGCAGGCCTCTGGGGACCCAAGGCCAGCAGCCCCAGTTCCTGCCTTCAGGGAGCTCCCAGTGTATGTATGGACGGCGGGAGGCAGACATCTAACACAGAATCACAGTGAAATGTGCTCACTGATGTGATGCAAGGAGTTTCAAGCCTACAGAAACAGAGCAGAGGCCCGAGCCTAGACTGCAAGTTTCTTGAAGGTTTTCTAAAGGAAGAAACATCAGAGAAAAAGGCAAAAGTATCAAAGCACAAAGAATGCTCAGGGAACAAACAGTCTGACAAAGCTGGAGCCCTGGGGCCAAGGTGAGGGGGTGAGGCTGGAGGAGCCAGGCTTGACAAGCCTTGAATGCCAGACTGAAGGGCTGGGCTTTGTTCTGAACCCAAGGATGAGGTCTGATTTGGCCTCCTGGGAAGACCTCCATGTCCATGCGGGGAGAGTGAAGGAGTCAGGCTGTAGGCAGGGATTAGGGAGAAGGCACGGACGGGGTCCAGAGCAGCAAGGGACTCTGGGGCCTGGACCAGGTAGTGGCAGTGGGAATGGAGAGTAACAAGCTGAGATACCACAGTGAGAGGTAGGAAGGGCAGGACTTGGTGGATAATCAGCTGTAGTGGGGGCAAGGGGGTTGAGGAACCCTGGGGGCAGTGTGGAGAAGGGAGAGGCGCAGCTCTGCATCTGGGCATGCCAGCATTGAAGGCCAGGATTACAGGGTGTTGATGTCTTCAGACTTGGCCATGGTGATTTTGAGGTGGCCACGGGGCTCCAAGGGAGAGATGCCTAGGAGGCTGTGGGCTCCAGGAGAGCCCATGAGAGGATATGGGCCAGAGCCAGATCTCTGGCTGTCTGGAGACACAAGTGGAGAAAAGGTAACAGAAACCATAAGTAGGCAACTTGCCCAGTGAGAGTGGGATGCCTCTGCTATGTTCCCCATCTGCAGAGATCAGAGTGAAAGAGAAACCAGCCCTGGAACTGTGTTCAGGTGCCAAGGTCAGGGGAGGGGACAGTGTCACAAAGGTGCCAAGATGTTTTTGAAAAATCCACCAGCTTGCAGCACTACCACATGCAGAGCCCCCGCAGCCTGAGCCTGGGAAGAGTCCCAGCAGCAAGAATTGGACAATCTGTCCCTCATAACAATGGCAGATAGCTCTCTCTGGAGGTGCCGGGGGAAGAAGGAAGCCAGTGTAGCCAACCCCCACATCCAGCCCTTCTTACCTCTTTGCTCTGTATTCCCTTGGCTCTCCAGTCCTTCCTGCCTAGCTCCTGAAACCAATAACAGCTGTGTTTCCTTCCAGAAAACACAGAAAAATTGGCCCTTCCTGGGCCAATTCCCTAAGCCCTTGCTCTGGGCCGCAGGGCTGATCAGTCCCTGCACTACTTATGTCCCTCTCATTAAGCGGTGAACTCCCTGGGTCAGAGCCTGTCCTATCCTGTGTCCCAATGGACTGTGTCAAGTCCCTGTTGAAATGCTCTGGGTCAGAAGACTTTGGATTCAAATATTTGCTTTGCTACATCGTAGCTGTGTGACCCTGGGCAGCTTATGTAGCCCACGTAAGCCTCAGTTTCCTTCTCTGGAAGCCAGAGAAGAGTGCCTGTCTCATGGCGTATTTGTGAGATCGAAGGAAAATGCCATGCCAGATATGCTGCAGTCCTCGGCAACAGTTAGCCCCCTCCTCCCTTCCCACCCCGTCTGCAACATGTGAGTATAGACACTTCAGCCTCAAGAGGTCAAGGCCCCCAGGAACTGTTCCTGCCTCATCTACCCGCCTCTAGCAAACGTTATTCTCTGGCCCTGTAGATACTCGCCATTCCCCAAATTCATCCTGTTCTTTTCACCCCTCAGCCTTTGCATGTCCTGTACGCTCAGCCTGGAGTGTCCTTCCTCCCCAGCAAACCACTTCTTATCTTTCAAGACCTGGCTCAGCTTAAAAACGTGATTGTTGAACTGAGCTATGCTGAGTGAGGGAGAAGGGAGGGCCAGAGCATGGGGAAGTGGGAGGAGGGGCCCAGGTTGGGGTGGGGGTGGAGTGAGACCCCTGAGTGCTGCACTTCCCAGCATGGCCTGGTGGGCTCCTGGAGGAGGAAGAGTCAAAGCCAAGAAGGGCTTGGCTGCCACCTTTGGGAAATTCCTGCTGGCGGGACTTTGGGTGGTCCTTTGGGGAGACAATAGCCTGCTTGAGGTCCAGCTACTGCAGGCCTTCCAGCTGTTGCTTCTTGAGGGAGATCCCTGCAGGGTGGGGGAGGAGGCCAAGCGCTTTCTGGTGGTTTCCAAGCTGGGTCAGGCACTCTGCGCTGGGACTTTCTGTCTCCAGTTCTGGCCCTGGTTATCCTATCTGAACCTAAGATGACCTTTAAAGTCGTGAGGAGGGCCTTGAGGGGAGGGGGAGCCCTGAGCCCATAGGGAACTCAGGTCAGTGTCCTTCAGCCTAGAATATGGAGCCTGAGGCTCAGAGACAGGTAGTCATTGGCTTTGCCATGCTCCCTCCCCCAACTGTGAGTCCCAGCTCATTTCTCCGTGCTTACATTTACTCCTTGGAGCCCTATCCTACCCAACCTCACTCCATATCATGAGTCTCCTGTCCTCAATGAGAGTAGGATTTCACAACAGGTTGGAGGGAAGGAAGGAATGTCATGGCGGGGGGGGGGGGGGGCACGGAGGCATGGAGTGAAGGGACAACAGCCTAGGTACTGAGACTTTCCCAATGTCCCATCTCTGCCCAGCCTGTGCTGAGATCTGAGGCCTCAANGGGGGGGGGGGGGGGGGGGGGGGGGGGGGGGGGGGGGTCACGGAGGCATGGAGTGAAGGGACAACAGCCTAGGTACTGAGACTTTCCCAATGTCCCATCTCTGCCCAGCCTGTGCTGAGATCTGAGGCCTCAAGAATGGATCAAATCTGGCCCCACCTCCAGGGAGCCCTCAGTCTAGTGAGGACGGCATCGTTCTCCATCGTTTCAAGCATTAGTGCTTAGGGCTCTGGGCTGTAGCATCTGAGGGGTGGCTGGAACCAAGCTTATATCTTTACTTCTTCTTGACCCCCAGGGTACAGCTGAAGTTCAGGCTGGTGCCTGGCAAAAGCCAGGCTCTCCTGACACTGATGGGGAGATCTCTTCCCCTACAGAGAGGCTCTTGATGCACTGCTCCTTCCAGAGACAGAAGATTGAGCTTCTCAGTACAGGAAGAGACCAAATGACCACCTTGGCCAATCCCCTCCATCTACTTCACCAAGAAAGTGAGTCTCAGAAAGCAGACTGGGCATTGAATGCCTGGCACCCAGTTGTAGGGTCTAGGCAAGCTTACCATCTGGTTCACAGCTGCCTGAAATCTGGCCCAATAAGCAAGGCCTAGCCCGGGATGAAATAACCATCCCCAACCCTGCCCACTCCCTAGTCACTAGCACAGAGAATAGTTTTCTTTGTCTAGAACCAGTGGAGAAACGCCCAAGTAGGTGGAGTCTCACTAGTGTGGGATCTGTGGAAGGGAAGAGGGAGCCCTGAGGGTAAGGGCAGAGAGAAGAAAGAGATTTGGCATCAAGACAACCTGGCTTCTGGCCCCCACTCTGCTGCTCCTTTGGTGGGTGACCTTGGGTGAGTCATTTGCCCTCTCTGAGCATCTGTTTCCTCAACTATTAAAAAGGGTGAGAGATTGCCACTTCATTCTCATAAAGCCAGTGATGCAAAGTTCAAATTTTAATCCAGGACTGCTGGTTCTTTCCATTGTCCTACCTGTCTGTCCTCAATTGGCTCTTTTTGAACCCAGGGGGTCTCGAAAGCAACACAAACAATATTAGGAATATTAGGAACAAAAGAAGATGAACCTCGAAAAAGTGAAGTCAAACAGCATGTGTCAGAAAGGTTACTTCCTGCTGGGAGAATCAGTCTGGAAGGCTTCCTGGAGGAGTTGGCATTTGGAGGAGTTGGCAAATTTGGAGGAGGAAAATGGCAAATTTCACCAGAATGGGGGAAGAAAAAGATACCTTCCTGGTTGAGGTAAAAGCTATGAGCAAAGAGGCAGAAGTAGGAAAAGTGTCTTCTCTGAAACCACAAAATGGGAATGGTTTTGGGAGATCATTTTCTCCAACTCCTCCCCCACAGACGGGGAAGCTCTGCTAGTTGCCTAAGGACACGTGGTGAGTTGGTGGTGGGGCTGGGCTGAGAGCCAGATCTGACCCTGACTCCTCTTTGTAGTGTCAGCCCCTGGCTGGGACAGCTGCCCCTCTCCCTCAGGAAAGCTGGTCCCTGCTCTTTCCCCAGGATCCGGGCTCTGTACCCAGCCCTAACTGAATTCCCACATCCCTCAGGGTGCTCTAAGCTCAAGCTGGAGCTCAGGAAGCAAGGCTTCTCCTGGCCCAGTGGGTAGATACTGAGGTCAGCCTCTTGTATGTGTGGGAGGTGGGGGCAGCTAGAGAATATTCCAGAGCTGAGCCCTGCAGGGGTCAGAATAACAGTGGGGCAGGGGCAGGGGGCAAGCACAATACAGTCAAAGTCTCTAGTTTCTTCCCATACCTATAAGATCACCAACCCTCCCATCCTGCATGAGCCAAGGCTGATGGGGAATCTGGTTTGTCAGGGGCCCATCTCCAGTCCAAATCTGACCTCACTGTCGTCTCTCCTGTGAGGCCCCCAGAGGAAGCATCCACCCCACACTTCCTGACATTCCACGGCCCCCAGCTGCGTCAGCCTGCCCGTGAAGCCCTCACTGCCGCGTGCACGAGATGAGGAGCAAGTTCAGCCTTGCCTGAGCGGCGGTGAGGCTAACACAGCTGGCGGAGGACAGAGCTGGAAAGAGGCCAGAGGTGATAACCACAGGGCAGCCGGCCCGGAGGGCCACCCCATCTGAAGACCCTTTGTTTCCTCCACCTCCCTCGCTTGCCCAAAGCATGCTCAACTGGGTGCTCCGCTCCCAGAACCGCCACCGTCTTCACGAGGTGCTTCAGTCACACTCCAGGCTTGGCTCTGCAGGTCTCTCTCTGAGTCTGTTTCTCTTCTGTGCTGATCTTTCAGATTCTTTTTGGCAGGTCTGCCTGTCTCTCTCCTGTCTCTGTCTCTGGTTCTCTCTCCCACACTGTCCCTGCTTCTCTTCATTTCTCCCTGTCTCTTCTGCAGCCAGCTCTCTGGGGGCTGACCCCCCCCCCCCTTTCCCTGCATGCTCCTGCAGACACCTGCTGGTCTTTGTCTTCTCCTCTGGCTTGTCGCCCTTCTGTCCCAGCCTTTGTCTGACCGCATATCTCTGGACTTGCTCTGTCTCTGCCTACACTTTTATCTGTGTTTTTCTCTGCTTTGTCTGTATCTCTGCCTACTTTAGAAAGAGAACAAGGGCTCAGCTTGGTGCGGGGCTCAGTGGCCTGACTTTCCATCACTCTTGCAGCATCCCCGTCTCATCAGGGAGGATAGGCTGGGTTCCCTGCCTCCAGCTGAGCAAACAGTATCCCTTCCTGACCCTTCGGTTATTCACTCATTCATTCAACACACCTTC
Source organism: Hyaena hyaena (assembly GCF_003009895.1). Taxonomy (NCBI): domain Eukaryota; kingdom Metazoa; phylum Chordata; class Mammalia; order Carnivora; family Hyaenidae; genus Hyaena; species Hyaena hyaena. The sequence goes on along the minus strand of NW_024080665.1, from coordinate 1,582,884 downwards.
ACTAGATCCGGCCTTATGTCTGGCTTTGCATGGGGAAATGCGAGCCCCCCACCCCCACCCAGTACACCCATTTTGGCCCTACAGCCTCCTCAACCTCCACACTGGGAACGTAGCCCCCAGATTCCCTCCCAATGCCCCTTCCTTACGTTGTCCAGACTTACCTATCCTGGGTCCCATGATTTTTGGGGTGCAGTGAGTCCAGCCCCTATTTCAATTTCAACAGTGGAGCTGAGCAGGAGAGAGGGAGTGATCAGGGGGGGGCCCTGGAGACAGCAGTCGCGAGCCACAGAAGGGAGGTGCTAATGTGGAGACTCCAGGTACCAGGCCGATGCCGCCTGGGCCACACTGGATGGCAGCCACCTCTTCCAGGATGGGTTAGAAATTCCTGCAAAACTTGACCCCACTCTCCAAGTGCCTGCCTCATTCAGCCACTTGTTCCTTCTGTCTCTGTTTCTCTGAATTCCTCTGATTCCTGGCTGGGACAGCCCAGGGCCAGAACTCTGTGGGAGGCTGGGTTTGTTTAGATCCAGCCCCGCTGGTGGGAGGAGGCTGCTGTGTCACCTCCCCCTCGGCCTCTTGCCTCAGCATTCTCCTGGATATTTTCTCTTCCTCTGTTAGCAGGAGATGGCAGGCAGAGGGAATGTCAGTGGTCCCCAAGCCCTGGGATCATTCAGTCCCGAGTCTCCAGTCTCCTCTTACGCTCCCATTCTCAGTCTGTCCCCAACCAAGCTCTTGTCCCCCTCACAGAAATTTTGTCACCCTCCATGAGCCCCATCTAGAGACCGTGTTCCCCCCACTGTCCCCTTTCCTGGAATCCCTGTCTTCCTCAAGATCGCATCCCCTCTAACTAACCCCCCATCTCCTCTCTGAGCTCTCAGGATCCAGAGCAAGGAGGAAGACCTTTCACCAGGAATCACAGTGGCCAGCCCACCTCTGGGGACTCATGGTAGCAGCTCCATAAAGTACAGGCATCTTGGTGGAGGGGGCTGGGGAGCAGAAGGGCAAATATGACATTTCCAGAGCTTTCTGGACTGAAGGCTGAGGATGGAGGCCTTGGGGCCAGATAGACCTGGGCCTCTTCTCAGTCCCGTCACTCACAGGCCACGTGGCCTCAGGCAGATTTCTGTACCTCTATGAGTATCATTTCCCTCATCCTTAAAGAAGGGACAGCTGGCCCCTCCCTTGTAAGGCTGCTGTGCAAGTTCAGTGAGTGAGAAAAAAGACCTGAAGTTCTGGAGCTCAGAGAAGGAAGCCAGGGTTCAGAACAGGACAATGAAAGAGAACACACCTGTTTGCTTTTCCAGCTAGCTCAGCACTCCCACACATGAGGCCCCTTTGGGTCCCCCTATTGACCTCATAGGCCAAGCATTTATTCTCCCGTTTTACAGATGAGGCATTGAGTCTCAGTAACTGCCAAGACATCACTCAGATAGTAGGTGGGGGGGCTATGCCTTGAACTTCTGATGCTAGAATCAGGCTTTTTCCTCCACCCAGTTGGCATTTGCTGAGGAAGACCTCTGGGTTTCCCCAAATCCAAGATACAGAAGTGAACTTGAAACAGTTCCAGGCATAGAGTCTTTGCATGCAATGGGGATGTAGGTTTGGAATCCAGCTTTTAGGGTGCAATAATAAGAGAAATAGACATCAGCCCCACTTGGCTCTGGGGGCTATATGAAGGGGCTAGTGGGAAGTGTTTGAAATAATGTGCATCCTGACGCATAGTGGCACTCAACAGGTACTTGTTGCATGACGGAGTCTTTAACAAACCTGAAATGTGAATGCATGACCACTATACTGGGAAAAGCCAATAGTTGGTTTGCATTGTTATGTAGACCAGGCCCCGCCTGCTTGAGAAAACCAAAATGGGTCTATTTCTCTAAATCCTTCAGACTGAAGTCAGCCCTGTGAGTCCTCAGAGAGATTGGCAGAGGTGCTACCTTCAGACTCTAAACTGCAGGCACATGGTTAAGAAAGAGAAGGTCTCTTTAGACTTTCCGGAAGCTCAGGTGCCTCCATATTGGCTTCAGAGGTTTAAAAAGTTCTATACATGGATTGGTCTGGGAATATGCTGGGACCAGCTTGCCTGGCTACATTCATGTCATCAATCTTTGAGTGAGACAATGCATGACACACAACACCCCACAAGGCATGGAACATACAGGAACCTCAGACATGAATGCTCTTCATTCATCACCTCAGCTTCCACAGGCATACACAGGCTGATCCAAGAATAGTCTGAACTCAGCTATGGAATTGGAGCAGGGGTCAGGACCAGGAGCTTCTGGGAATTAGGCTAACAGGTCTTCAGATGGCTCTTGGGCTAACCCTGCAGTGAGATCCCATTGTGGGTAGTCCCAACTTGGCAAGCCAACTTGCATGGCACCCCAGCTTTACTACTTGCCAGCATGGTGTTTGCTGAGTCCTGTGCATTTTACAGAGCCCCATGGTGTGTGGAGACGGCAACACCATCTGTGGATTCCCACAGTTTGCAAAACTGGCTGCCTTTTTAAGAGCCCCATGTTGTTGGCATAGCCCAGCACAGTTTACAGAGCTCTGAGGCTTCTGGGGCCCCATCATGTGCACACAGTCCTGTGTCTCATGCCAAGCCTGATGGCTGTTCATAAAACCCTGGGCTGTTTGCAGAACACAGGCCTTTCCCTTCTTTAAGTCAACCCATGTAGTAGGTTTGCAAACCAAGAAAAATAGGACACACTTCATTTTATAGAACTATCTGACTTTGGGTGTAAGGGATAGTCCTGAACTCTGGACTGGAGAACTCAGTTCCATCCCCAGCTCTGTCGCTAACTAGCTATGGGACTTAGAGAAAGTTCTTTCCCTTTTGTGGGTCTCAGTCTTCTCATCTGTTAAATGCAGATCATGACATCCAACCATCCCCCTTCAGGACTGTTAGGAGAATCAGTGTGAGAATGCCCAGAATATGGGGGGAGGGGGAGGGTAGCCAGCGCCTCCTTCCGGAAAAAGGCTCCAAACTGTTATTTCAGCATCTCTGCTCCCACTTCCCTTCTGGCCTGGCAGCCAGGGAGCGGATGTCTATAAATGAGCCCTTGGCTGGGCAGACAAGTGAGGACCTCACTCAGAGTCTCAGCCTTTCCTGCCCCTAGACGCTGCCTGGAGTCAGAACCCAAGCTACACAGACATGCTCCCATGCGTGGCTCATTTAATCTGCCCAAAGAAGGCTGTGTCATACTTATCTCACCATGAGGACCCTGACACTCAGAGTCCATGTGATTTGTTCAGAGTTACAAGTCAAATATACAGCCTGGGCTAGGATCAGAGCCAAGGACAGCAAGGATGGACACATGATACTTAGAAGGTCAGAATGGGAAGAAACTGGGAGCTCATTTAATTTATCCCTTTCCTTTTACAAGGGAGAGAAGACGGGGAAGTCGCATACTCTCCTTTGGCCTCAGTTTCTCTTTCTGGTGGATGAGAAACAAACCCTTCCCTGCCAAGGATTCAGGATCTTATCCCTCTTTGTTGGTACAGCTCTTGGATCAAAACACAGAAAATTCCCCAATCATATGAAGAGAAAGATAGGCCTATAGGCAGGTGGTTGCTTGGCCTGGCCACGCAGCCCCACCGGCCCTGGCTCAGCACAGCCAGCTTTGCACAGTCCATGCTGCAGGCCCTCTACAGCTTATACCACACTGGAGGGTCCTCCCCAGGAAGACGTTTTGCCCCAACAGCAGCCTTCCCTGGGTCTAATTGCATCTACCTCCCACCAGGTTCCCGCTCCTGCCTGGAGAGAATGTGCACTATGCTAGAAATTCTGCATCCCTCCCTGAAAATAGCAGCCTCAGGCCCCAGAAAGAGCACGAGCTTGGGCATCGGATGGTTCAATCCTGACCCAGTAAGAAGATCTCAGAAACTCAGTGTCCTCATCTGAGGTAATAGGAAACCTCCAGGAAAACCTGCAATAAACCTGACCATCTCGCCCTATCTTCATCTTGGTACTTGCATAGCTTCCCTATCCCAGGAGACTGGAAACTCCCAAGGCCTGGCTGGGTGACCTGAGCTAGTCACTTGCCCTCTCTGATCCTCAGTGCCCTTTGTCTTGAAATACCTTCCCAGGGCTGTCATAAGGCTCAGATGAGCGAATGGAAGGATTAGCGCTTGCTTAGTTCTAAGAGCTGAGCAGATGTGAGCCGTTATTAATATGGTGACGATGGTAATGGGATGACTCTTGTAATTTTGGAAACAGAGGAGGAGGAAATAAATCATGGCAGGTGGGTGCCAGGTCAGTCTGACCTGACTGGCAAACCCCATGGGAACAGATCATTGAAAAGCTCCCCTGAGGTGGGAGGGGACTTCAGGGCAAAATTGGGGCTCAGGCAGGCAGGCTGCAAGGCCATTGTTAGGAGCTGTCATTCAATGGGCACCCCAGCACTGTGGCCTCTCACAGAGTCTAGACCAGGCACTGGCTGGCCCGTGGCTCCCAGCCCTGGTTCTGCCACTAACACGCTGTCATTGATCAGATCCCATTTCCTGCCCGATCCCCAGTTTCCTTAGTATAAAATGGTGGTGGATGGATAAAAGGAAGGGTCTCACCCCACTTCACCCCTGTCTTTGGGGAAGAACCACATGAGCTTATCCACATATCACTGTTGTTGTAAAGTGTCAGGTGTGGGACATAAGGGATTACCGTTATCAATAATTTGGCTCCTGGGAGCGAGGACATGGGGGAAGGGTGCAGCCAAGGCGGGGAGAAGAGACGGGGGAGCCAGCATCCGCTCCGGACTGCAGGTAGTTTGAAGCAAGGGCCAACTCTCAGAAGGCTTTGCAACACTGCCCCCTGGGGGCCAGAGAGGAGGCTGTGCCCTGGGCTTTTCCTCCCAGAGACTCCTGTCTGGGAAAGGGAGTGGAAGGACCACTTGTCAGAGGAGGCTGAAGTAGATATAGGCCAGGAGGAGCCCAGTGAGAGCTGTCATAACTTGCCCTGCTTCTCTCCCTCCCCTCCACACACATCTTTTCGCTTCACAAGTCTTTCAAACTGGCCTACTTCTTCCCATCCCAATGTCCCCACCCTGGTCCAGACCACCAGCGGCTCCTGGCTGGGCCTTGCCCCAGGCTCCTCCCCAGCCCCAGCCCTGTCTCCTAAAAGCCTGAGGAAACTTTCCAACCCTTCAATCTGCTCCTCCCTGCTTAACCCCGCCCCCCCTCCCGGCCCTGCTCTCCCCAGAGGCCCTCGGGATAAACCCATCTTTCCCCGCCTGATAGCCAGTGCCCAGGCTTCACTGTAGTCTTCAGCCAGATCAGTATCTCCACTTGCAGATGAGACAAAGTAGCAGGTGGTCAAGAACAAGGCTTTGGGGCAGGACTGCAGGATGTTACTCCTGGCTTCTCCACGTGGTAGCTGTGTTACTCAATTCTTGGCTTGTTTGTAAGTTGTTTTGTATCATGGTAAAATATACATAGCATAAGATTTACCATTGTGACCTTTTAAGTGTACAATCCAGTGGTACTAAGTACGCTCACATTTGGAGGCAGCCAGCACCACCACCCATCTCTACAACGTTTCATCTCCGCGAGCTGAAACTCCATATCCTGTGTCACTTAAATCTTTATGCCTCTGTTTTCTCATCTGTAGGATGGGGCTAATAAGGGGATGTCTTCGCACAGTGCCCGGGTGGGTGGGTAATAGGTGCTCGGTCAACATTACTTGCTATTTTATCTTCTTGAGGAAACTGCTCTGGAAAGTACATGCAGCGGCACCACCGCATGGGTTGTCTCCAGAAACCTGAGGGCCCATTACTCCCCGGGATTCGTTTCTGTGACTCTGGCAGCAGTGTTTACGCCAGCTGCCGGGGAAGCATGCCGCATGCTTCGTCTCGGAAGATGAGTCACTTCCTCCCTGATGGGGTTGTGAGCTTGCAGCTGGGGAAGGCAGGAAGCAGAGCAGCACAGCAGCTGACCTTCGCCAGGCTGGCCCTCTGCAATGCTCCGGTGAGAATTGCTGGGGCAAAGAGAATTCTACATGGCGTTCGGGCCCAGTGTGGGCCTGGGCAGGACTCACAGCTTGCCTCTGTTCTAACTCTCAGGAGCGGCTGGAACAGGCTAACTGGCTCCATCGGTGCTGTTTATTTGGAGCATTGTCAGTTTGCATTTTGTTCAAGTCTCTCCTTCTCACATTCCACCCCAAACACACCTACTTCCCCCACTCGGCGTACGTTCTTCCTAGATTCGCTCGTTTCCACTGTTCTGGCACTCATGCCGAGAACAGTCTCACTAGCAAAGTGGCGCTGTCCTTATTTAAAGGCCTGCCCTTTTTTGTCCTCTGGGTGAAACACACAAGAGTCTTCCTGGAAGAAGGGAGAGACCAGGCCTGAGACGTCCCAAATGGAGGAAGGGCAGGGGTGAGTCTCTCCAGCAAATCTGAGCGGCGCCCAGAATCAGAGCCCAGGACCACAGAATGTCTTCCTCAAGGGTCCTTAGGCTGGGGACTCCTGTCCCTTGAGTTATAAACACCAACCTTCTTCCAGAAACAGGCACAAGGGAAGGAAGTTCCGTATAAGCAAACCAATCCAGTCTTTGGAGCCAGGTAAGCCTGAGCTCGGCCAACAACCAGCTATGTGGCCCTGGTGGCTACCTCATTTTTCCAAGCCTCAGTTTCCTCAATGGTACAACTGTTATAAAAAATATGATTGGCATTCATTACATGCCAAACACTGCTCTAAGTTCTTTATATGCACTCACTTAGTTAATGTTCCCAACCACCCATTATAACCCCCACTTCACAGATGAGGAAGCTGTGGCAACCAGACGTTAAAGACTCACCCACGGTTACACAGCTGCTAAGAGGCAGAACCAGTATTTAATCTAGACAGCCTGGCCCCAGATTTTGTGTTCTGAATCATGGCACTTAACTGTATCAAAGGGTTAGCATGAGGACTCAGTCATCTGTCCATCTGTCCCTAAACTGTGGAGTTGAATAGAGCTGGGGACTGAGCTAAGCACCGTTGACAGGGGTCCAGACCTGTTCTACTGATGACCATCTGAATGAGCTTGGGTGTGTTACTTTCCTCCCCAAATCTCAGGCTTCCCTCCCACAGCAGAAAGGGCTTGAAGTCCAGCAGGTGGTTCCTCGATTCTGTTCTTCCTCCTGATGTCCGCCTGTTTCCGGGGGTCCCCCAGGCACCTCCAGCTCAGTAAGAGCTCATCACTGGCTTGGAGACTTGCTCCTGGCTGCCCCTGTTGAGCCCCCAGTCTCACTGGAGTTAGGCCCATCCCTGACTCCCTCCCTCTCTCCCCACAGCCCTGGCCACTCTCTGCCCTCACATTCCCCACTCCCCTTACCTGACTCCACTCCTAATTCCTCCAGACTCTTGCAGTCCCTTTGCTCTTCTGTGACTCCAGTTTCCCTGTTCTAATTCATCCCCCGCACCCTTCCCCATTGTCCCAGAGTCATCTTTCCAAACCCCAATTTCATGGCACCCAGCCCTGCTCCTCAGAGCCAAGTTTATTTTTTAGCCAAAGATGGATGTTTGCCATCTCGTACCTACAACCTACCTTACCAGCCCCCCACCTGCAATGGTCCCCTGACCAGAGCGTACCAGACACACTTAGGTTTTAGTACCTCTACATGTGCAGTGCTCTCCCGGTCAAATGCCCTTCCTCCCTTTGTCACAGGATTAGCACTCACCCTTCAAGGACTATTTGCCAACCACCTCCCACCCCCAAGTGTTCCTGACTCTTCCAGGAAGAAAATGGACAAGGTCAGAATCACATCCTAGTTCTCTACATGACCTTGGTCTGTGAGCATTGAACAGCCTGGCCATACCCTCAGGCAGCTTTCCTCCATCAGTTCCTCTGCCTCCAGCCTTCCATGGTGAAAAATCTTAGAAGAGATGACATCCAGGGGGTGGCCTCTCTGTGACTGTGGTGGTGATGGCAATAGAAAATGTCCTCACAGCCCTTCACAGTTTGTAAAATACTGGAGTCACCTAGAGTATCTCGCTAGACTTTCACTGCAGCCACTGTTACTGGTGTTTTTACCCCCATTCACTCGGGAGACAGAAGCAGAGAGACGTGAAGCCATTTGCCCAAGTGGAGTGGTAAGTGAAAGAGCTAGGATTTGAACCCCCAAAGCTGGTGCCACACTGCCTCCTGGTGGCGGGAAAGATGGCGACAGGGATGAGAATGCCGGAGGCCCCACCCATGTGGGCCCTGATTCTGGACTCCCTTCCCCGGAGCTCCATGGCCTCCTGCCCACAGCTGGGAAGGCAGCCTAGGCTCTCCCTGACTGTATTTATAACTTCCCTTTCCTCCTTGGCACCTTCCTTTTCCAGCCTGTCGAGTCTGTCAGAGCGTTGCGCCGGTGAGGGTGAGGAGCAGTAGGGGCGAGACAGAGACAGAGTGTCATGGACTTTCCAGGGTGAGGCTGTGCAGGCAGCTGGTCTCTGTTTGGGTGGGAATTTCAGAAGCCCGGGTTGTTTTCTGAGCTCAGAAAAGTTCCTGAGATGCACAGGCTCCTCCTGGAGACATACCTGGATCTCCCCCTTTCTAAGGAGCGAGAGGCCTAGACTGTGAGGGTTACTGGCCTCCCCATGGCCCCAGACAAGAGGCCAGCAGAGAGGGGCAGGGCTTGTGCCATCTGGGTGGGAAATGCTTGTGACACCAGCTCACACCATTCACCTCTTCTCAACCCACATGCACGAACACAGAGCTTGCACTCGAGAGATACTTACTCAGTGAACAAGCCCCCATTTTAAACAGGAGGAAACTCAGTCTCAGGAAGCTAAATGCCAGGCGTGAACCCCATTGGTCTGGTGCCGAGATCTGAGAACGTTTTGCTCTAAGAGGCTCCAGGTTCCATGAGGAAGAGCAAATCCCCGCAGCCCCCATGGCTTCACGAAATTCTCCTACCACTCTTGTGAAATCAGATTTAACCCCTATTGGCACTCCTAAATCTGCAAACTGGCTTTTATCCCTTCCTTTTTCTAACCACCACCTCTCCGCTCCCACACCTCCCCCCTCCCCCCAACTCACCAAGAGTCCAGACTTTGGGCGATGAAGCTCCTCTTCTCCTCTGTTGACTATCCTTTCCTGTCCCACTTTTTCCTTCTCTCCCTCTCTACTGGCTTATTTCCACCAACAAATGCTGGGAAATCTGCTCAAAAATCTCCAGCTAAAAAATACAACAAAATCTTCCCTGACCCCTCATTACCCTCTAACCACACGCTTCTCTTCACAGCCAAACATCTTAAAAATGCTGCCTATCCCTTTCTGCACGTACTCAGCCCCCAGTCCTCCACACCCATAGTTCTCCTGGGGCTGTTCACTGCAACGTCACCAGTGGTCTCTTCCTTGCTGGGCCCCCCCAGACAGTCCCCATTTCTCATCCTTTGTCCCATCAGTGGCTTTACTGCTGCTGGCCACGCTTGCCCTTTGGAGCTCCTCTGTGACAACTATCGTGGCTTCACGCTCTCTGGGCATTTTCTTCTCAGCAACTTTTGCAGACTTTTGTTCTTCTGCCCCTGTCTCAGGCTGGTCTCCTCCAAGGTTCTGTCCCCCTCACTCCACACTCTCTTCTTAACTCCAGAAAAACAAAACAAAACAAAACCCAAGGACCCCAAGTCCTTGTCTGCAACTCAGCTCTCTCTCCTGGTCTCCAAACTTTAACCTTCGAAGATCTGCTGGACAGCCCCACTTGGATGTCTCACTGGCTCTTCAAATGCAACATGTCCAAAGCCAAACTCATTATCTCCCTCCAAAAACATCTTCCCACCTGCACTGCCCACTGCCCACCACCATGTCCTGTGTCTCAGTGAACATCACCTCTATCTGCCTTGTCACCCAAGCCAGGATGCTTGGACTCTTCCAAATGCAATTCTCAAATTTTGGCCATTCTGTCCCCTGAAGTTTTCTCTAATACTTGGAGATGGATAGAATTCTAACAGTGACTCATTGTCGGCCCAGAGGAGGGACCAAAGCAGGCTTAGTTCCTTAACCTTTCTGAGCTTCCTCATCTATAAAGCCAGGGTAATGAAAACCAACACCCAGATGAACTGCGATGAAGCATGTTACCACCCGGGCACATAATTAGCACAAGTAAGCACTCAGGAAAGGCAGTGATTTCTTCCATCAGGAATGCTGTTACTTCCCTCTATTCCTTTTCTCACCAACCAGCTCCCCAGCTGGCCTCCCTGCCTCTAGCCTCTCTAGACAGCTAGAATCTGCTCTCCACGTGGCAGTGGGGGTGATCTTTCTGGAACAGGCAGCTGACTGGTAGTCCCCTGCCTCAAGATTGGCTCTGGCTCTCCAGCGTCTCATGCTGAGTTCTTATTCCGTGGTCTGGAATTCGAGCCCCTTCTCTCTCTGGCCTCTGCCAACTTCTGTAGCTCACTTTTTGAGACTCCCAGTCTCCCCCTCCATACTGCATCCTAAACTCTCTTCTATCTGCCCCTCAAGCACACCTCTTGCTTTTTCAGCCCTTCCTGACTTTGTTCCTGCCTCATTGGCCTGAAGGGCTCTCTTCATTTGCTTACAATTCACAACCAACCCAAACAATGTGTTCCATGATGGAAGCCTGCTTTGTTCCCTCCTCTGAGCCTTCAACTCTGTAGTAGTGCACATCACACTGAAGATGATTGTTGCCAGTGTTGTCATTGACTACCTCCACTAGACTGTCGATTCGCTGTCGATTCACTGTGTCAATTCACAGGCAGCCAGCACACAGCCAGTTTCATTCGATATGGAATGAATGGTAAGCCTCTGTTCCCTTAATTTTTCTTTAAAAATTTTTAATGTTTATTTATTTTTGAAAGAGACAGAGCATAACCAGGGGAAGGGCAGAGAGAGGGGGAGACACAGAATCCAAAGCAGGCTCCAGGCTCTAAGCTGTCAGCACAGAGCCAGATGCGTGGTTTGAACACACGAACCACGAGATCGTGACCTGAGGTGAAGCTGGACACTTAACCAACTGAGCTACCCAGGTGCCTCAGTTCTCTTAATTTTTAAAATGAGCAGCATAGATATCTAGGCCTAGTTAATACAGAGGAAAGAAGAGCACTGGGGGCTGGAGGAAGATGAAATCAAAGAGGGCTTCCTGGAGGAGGTCAGACTGAGTTATAAGGTGTCTGACAAAGAGCAAGAGTGAGCAAGAGAGGGCAGTTGAGTGTGAAAGAGTGAAGATCTGGGAAATGGAGTGGCTCCCTGCTCTATCACACTTGTTCCTCTAACTTCAAAACACACAAGGCCCCAACCCCATCCCCTGGCCACTAGTACAGGACTGTTTTCACATTTACATAGAGAATTTTCACAAAATTTTCCTCATTTGTGTCATTGGTTGCTCAGAGGCTAGCCTGAGAGTTAGCAAATGTGAGACCTCAGATCCCTCCCTTTGCCACTGACTTGCTGTGTGACTTGGGCAATCCCCTTTCACCTCTGAGCCCCTGTTTCCTCATCTTTCACACGGGGATATGAGTTGTTGGTGAATAGCAGGGAAAACATCCACAGACCACAGAGTTCTGAGCCCCAGTGGGGACGGTAACTCTTGTTGTTCTCATATCAGCAAAGCCCAATGGTGGCTGCTAATTAGCCACTTGGGAGTCCCCAGAAAAATGTTACTCAGGGCCCCAGTAGAATGGGATCTTGAGAGGAAGAGCCCCCAGAAGGCTCGTGATAGGCAGGGTTGGGAGGTTTAATGGGACTAGGCTCAGCCCCATCCGGTTCTCCCTATTGAGGCAGCACTGGCCTCGGGAGAGAAGGGGGCAGCTGAAGTGGCCTGCGTTGCAGGAGAGCTGGGCCACCCTGCAGAGGTCTCAGGTACAAAGGCCACAAAGGAAGAGTCCAGAGCTGGTCAGAGCCCAAGGAGGGACAAGTTTTTAAGAGGGCAGGGTTTAGGTGGGCAGGCAGGTAGAGACTCTCACCCCATTATGAGAAGGGCTCTAAGAGAAGGAAGACGGGCTAAATCTTTCTGCCCCGATTTGTAGCATTCTGGGTAGGCCGGTTCAGCTGCTGATATGCTAACTGTGTGATTTTAGCCAGGTCATAGCCTCTCTTTGGGCCTCTCCCTGGCTATCAGCAACAATAAGGGAGCAGGACCAGAAGGTCTCCATAAAGCCAAGTGTTGTCTGATGTTGCAGAATGTTGGAGAGAAAGCCCTGAGGTTGTGGGGATAGCCATGCTCCAGTGTCTGTCTGTAGAAACACCAGGAAGCAAGATGGGTCCCACTGAGAGGCTGGTTTTGTAGGAGAGGAGTCAGAGCCCCAAGGAATCCCCAGGCCAATGGAGGAAACATGAATGACAATTCCAGGAATGATCTGGGCCTCTAGACAGGGAAGCTTCAGTGCCTCTTCCAAAGTGAAGAGGCAAGGGGGGCCCCTGGGTGGCTAGGTCGGTTAAGCATCCAACTCTTGGTTCGGGATCAGGTAATGATCTCATGGTTTGTAAGTCTGAGCCCCGCATCATGCTCCACGCTGACAGTGCAGAGCCTGCTTGAGATTCTCTCTTTCTTTCTTTCTTTCTTTCTTTCTTTCTTTCTTTCTTTCTTTCTTTCTTTCTTTTTATAAAGGTTCTATTTATTTCTGAAAGAGAGACACAGTGTAAGCAGGGGAAGGTCAGAGAGAGAGGGAGATACAGAATCCGAAACAGGTTCCAGGTTCTGAGCTAGCTGTCAGCACAGAGCCCTACGCAGGGCTCAAACCACGAGATCATGACCTGAGCCGAAGCCGGGCGTTTAACTGACTGAGCCACCCAGGCGCCCCTCTCTCTCCCTTTCTTTCTGCCCCTCCCCTGCTCACTCTTTCGGTGTCTCTCTCAAAATAAATAATAAACTTAAAAAAGAAAAAAGAAACAAAGTGGAGAGGCAAGGAGCCAGGAATGTGGCTTCTAGTACAGCTCTGCCCTCATCCCCTGTATGACCTCGAGCAAGTCATTCCTTTTTATTTGAAAAATGGGGAGAAATGAGGATTGGACTATATCGCTTGCTTTTAAAGATGCTTCTGGCTCTGATGTTCTGTGATTGCCCAGCAAACCTTGCATGACCAGCTTACATGGGACTAATCAGTGGAGGGGATAGCCTCTCAGAATTGCAGTAACTTTGAGGGAAATGTGGTTTGTATCAATCTAAATGCTAAAATCAAAAATGGAAAACCCTGCAGACTAGTCCATTATGGGAAAAAGTGTAGTTTAACTTAGGTTAACCTGTTCATTCATTAATTCATTTATTGAAAAATTTTTGTTTTGGGTGCCTGGGTGGCTCAATCAGTTAAATGTTGAACTCCTGATCTTGGCTTATGTCACGATCTCATGGTCCATGAGTTCAAGCCCTCATCGGGCTTTGTGCTGACAGTTTGGATCCTTTTAGGGATTCTCTTTCTCTCCCTCTCTCTCTGCCCCTACCCCGCTCATGCTTAAAAAAATATTTGTTGAAGCTTTCTGATGAGTTGGTTTTACCAGGCATGGGGTGTATAACTTTTCTACTCAGGACACGGGGCTTGGCTGTCATGACCTTTTCCATGCAATGTGCCCAGTCCATCTCTTCCTTAAGTCATGTCTTGAAAAGAGCATTTTTCTAGCCATGTAGAGCCTCTGTTTGGTAATCAGTCCATCTGAAACTGTTAGAAAATGCCCTCAGAAGAAAATAGAAATTTAGAGCTGTCTCTGACATCAGCCTAAGAAATGGAGAGAGGAAAAATAAAACCTTTAGCCTGATTTTCCCCTAGGTGGAAAGCAGAGTTATCCAATTCTCCAGCAGTCATGGCTTGCAGGCCAAGTCCAAGGCCAGAGCCAGGAGGCGTGCTTTCCACAACCAATTCTTGCACCAACTGCTGTTGACTTGGGGCTGCTTCCCTTCCACCACCGCCCCCACCCCACCCCCAGCCCGTGGAGGTGGTCTGGGAAAACCAAGTGGAACTGCTCAAGCTGTGGTTGAGATGAGAAGGCAGTGATCTGAATGTTGGCATAACCTGGCCCTGGATAGTTTAATCAAGGTAAAGAGAGAGCCAGCACTTCCTTCAGCTCAGTTCTGGGGGTTGCAAAGTCTCACTTGGGTCTTGGGGTGGCCAGGGTTGCATGGTAACCTCTGTCAACAGCCTCCAGAGAGCAGAGTCACTCTGCAGAGCCCTGGCTCGGCCACCTCTCCTCTCTGGGTTCTGAGTCTTCTCAATTCTCTGCAGTGCCCTCTGCACTAGGGCCAAGAAAGGAAGGCTCAGGTTATTATGATAGGGATTGCATTGAATGTGTAGATTGTTTTGGATAGTATAGACATTTTATCAATATTTGTTCTTCCAATCCATGAACAGGGAATGTTTTCCATTTTTTTGTGTCTTCTTCAATTTCTTTCATAAGATTTCTACAGTTTTCAACAAAAAGATCTTTTACCTCTTTGATTAGGTTTATTCTTAGGTATTTTATGGGTTTTGGTGCAATTGTAAATGGGTTCGATTCCTTGATATCTCTTTCTGTTGCTTCATGATTGGTATATAGAAGTGTAAACGATTTCTGTACATTGGTTTTATATCCTGCGACTTTGCTGAATTCATGTATCAGTTATAACAGATTTTTGGTAGCGTTTTTTGGGGTTTTCCATGTAGAGTATCATGTTATCTGTGAATAGTGAGAGTTTGATTTCTTCTTTGCCTTTTATTTCATTTTGTTGTCTAACTGCTGAGGCTAGGACTTCCAACACTGTGTTGAACAACAGTGGTAAGAGTGGACATCCCTATTACCTTCCTGATCTTAGGGGAAAAGCTCTCAGTTTTTCCCCACTGAAGGTGATATTAGCTGTGGGCCTTTTATATATGGCTATTATGATGTTAACATACGTTCCTTCTTTCTTGACTTTCTTGAGTGTTTTTTTTTTCTTAATCAAGAAAGGATGCTGTATTTTGTCAAATGCTTTTTCTGCATCTATTGACAGGATCATATGATTTTTATCTTTTCTTCTATTAATGTGGTGTATCATGTTGATTGATTTGTGAATATTGAAACAACCCTGAAGCCCAGGAATGAATCCCACTTGATCATGGTGAATAATTCTTTTTTTTAAATGTTTATTTAGTTTTGAGAAAGAAAGAGAGACAGAGTACTAGTGAGGGAGGTGTAGAAAGAGAGGGAGATACAGAATCTGAAGCAGGTTCCAGGCTCTGAGCTGTCAACACAGAGCCCAGCGCGGGGCTCAAACTCATGGGCCATGAGATCATGACCTGAGCCGAAATCAGACACTTAACCGACAGAGCCACCCAGGCGCCCCTGAATAATTCTTTTAATGTACTGTTGAATTCAATTTGCTAGTATCTTTTTTTAATGTTTTTTAAAATTTATTTCTGAGAGAGAGAGAGACAGCGTGAGCAGGGGAGGATCAGAGAGAAAGGGAGACACAGAATCTGCAACAGGCTCCAGGCTCTGAGCTAGCTGTCAGCACAGAGCCCGACATGGGGCTCGAACTCACAAACCGTGTGATCATGACCTGAGCCACCCAGGCACCCCTCAATTTGCTAGTATCTTGTAAAGAATATTTGCATCCAGTTTCATCAGGGATATTTCCTATAATTCTCCTTTTTAGTGGGGTCTTCATCTGGTTTTGGAATCAAGGTAATGCGAGCTTCATAGAATGAGTTTGGAAGTATTCCTTCCATTCCTATCAAAATAACACCAGCATTCTTCACAGAGCTGGAACAAACAATCCTAAAATTTGTATGGATCCACAAAAGACCCTGAGTAGCCACAATAATGTTGAAAAAGAAAACCAAAGCTGGAGACATCACAATCCTGGACTTTAACTTGTGTTACAAAGCTGTGATCATCAAGACATTACGTTGTTGGCACAGAAACAGATACATAGGTCAGTGGAACAGAATAGAGAACCCAGAAATGGACCCAGAAATATATGGTCAACTAATCTTCAACAAAGCAGGAAAGAATATCCAATGGAAAAAAGACAGTCTCTTTAGCAAATGGTGCTGGGAGAACTGGACAGCAGCATGCAGAAGAATGAACTGGGACCACTTTCTTACACCATACACAAAAATAAATTCAAAATGGATAAAATATCTAAATGTGAGACAGAAAGCCATCAAAATCCTACAGGAGGATACAGGCAGCAACCTCTTTGACCTCAGCCACAGCAACTTCATACTTACATGTCTCCAGAGACAAGGGAAATAAAAGCAAAAATGAACAATTGGGACCTCATCAAGATAAAAAGCTTCTGCACAACAAAGGAAACAGTCAATAAAACTAAAAGCAATGGATGGAATTTGAAAAGATATTTGCAAATAACA
Source organism: Hyaena hyaena (assembly GCF_003009895.1). Lineage (NCBI taxonomy): Eukaryota > Metazoa > Chordata > Mammalia > Carnivora > Hyaenidae > Hyaena > Hyaena hyaena. The sequence goes on along the minus strand of NW_024080665.1, from coordinate 1,566,640 downwards.
TATTGGATAAAGGGTTAGTATCTAAAATCTATAAAAAAACTTATCAAACTCAACACCAAAAAAACAAATAATTCAGTGAAGAAATGATAGACACTTTCTCAAGGAAGACATCCAGATAGCTAACAGACACATGAAAGATGCTCAGCACTACTCATCATCAGGGAAATACAAATAAAACCACAATGAGATACCACCTCACACCAGACAGAATGGCTAAAATTAACAACTCAGGAAAGAACAGTTGTTGGCAAGGATGTGGAGAAAGGGGAACCTTCTTGCACTGTTGGTGGGAATGCAAACTGGTGCAACCACTCTCGAAAACAGTATGGAGGTTCCTCAAAAAATTAGAAATAGAACTACCTTATGATCAGCAATTGCACTACTAGGTATTTATCTAAGGGATACAGGTGTGCTGTTTCTAAGGGGCACATGCACCCCAATGTTTATAGCAGTACTATCAACAATAGTTAAATAATGGAAAGAGATCAAATGTTCATTGGCTGATGAATATACACTGGAATATTACTCAGTGATCAAAAAGAATTAAATCTTACCTGTTGCAACAATGTGGGTGAAACTAGAGTGTATTATGCTAGGCAAAAGAAGTCAGAGAAAGACAAGTATCATATGATTTCACTCATATGTGGAATTTAAGAAACAAAACAGATGAACATAGGGGAAGGGAAGAAAAAGTAAGATAAAAACAGAGAGTGAGACAAACCATAAGAGACTCTTAAATACAGAGAACAAACTGAGGGCTGCTGGAGGGGGCAGGTGAAGGTGGGTTAAATGGGTGACAGGCATTAAGGAGGGCACTTTTTGGGATGAGAACTGGGTGTCGTATGTAAGAGATGAATCACTGGGTTCTACACCTGAAGCCAAGACAACATTGTATGTTAACTAACTTGAAAATAAATTAGTAAACAGTAAGTAAATAAATAAAGAAGTAAAATTTTATAGCTTAGAAAAGAAAAGAAATGAAGGCTTGGGGTTACTGGGCATAAAATGCTTAAAGAGTAACAACACCTGCCAACCTACAGCATTTAGGAAGGGGGAAGACACATGGAAGTTCCCTGGAGTCTGTTGTTTTCCTACTAGGGGGAGAATTCAACTTAGATTCCATTCGGGAAATGACTCCTTCTACCAAATGCACATACAGTACCTCTACCCTTATGGGGTGACCAACATTTGTGTTTGCTGGGGACAGAGCTATTTCCTGGGACATGGAAATTTCAATGCTAAAACCAGGCAGTTCTGGGAAAATCAGTTCTGGTTGCTTCATGGATATGACAAAGAGCCAAGATACAAAGATAGGTCACAAGTACCCAGGTTAGACAGAGACAGACAGTGGCCCACAGCCCCAGCTACACAGAAAGGGCGACTATTCTTGGGTTAGGCAGACAGCAGTCTGTAGTGCTCCTTGGAGCAAGCAGCTTCAGTGATATCTTATCACAGTAAGATATCACAGAAAGGGAGTCCTCCAGCAAATGGAAATATAGACACAGGGACACTTATTCAAGAGACACAACGCCCCAACCCAGGTGGTATGAGATGAGAATGGAGTGGGACATGGGGGCATAGAAGAGAAACAGAATCCAGAACTATATAGAATTGTTTCTCTCAGCATCCCTGAAGAATGCTTCCCACCAGTCCCGTAGAGCTCATGAGTTGGAAGCCTTTATCAGAAGCTACTGACAACCATTAGGCTCAGAGGTATATAAATAGGGTGAAGGGAAACTTAGAGCAAGGTATGTAGATTTTTACCACAGACTTTAGCTGTCATTGTCTCTCTCTTTTTTATGTTTTATTTTACTTTTGAGAGAGAGAGAGCATGAGCAAGGGAGAGGCAGAGAGTGACAGGGGACAGAGGATCCCAAGCAGGCTCTACATTAAGAGCAGAGAGCCCTATGCGGGACTCGAACTCAGCAACCATGACCTGAGCCGAAGTCAGACACTAAAGTGACTGAGCCACCTAGGTGCCTGCTTTGTCATTCTCAATCAGTGATCCTGTTGTCCTTATGAGGTCGCAGGTTAAAGAACTCTACCAGGAATTGCCATGTAGAGATCTCTGGACCAGATGGGCTTGTGCCAAATGACTGTACTCAAGGTTCTAATGCTGACAGTGGACAAAATTCAGGGAGGGGCTCATCCACAGTACTATACTCAGAATGTTCCTTCACCCGTGGTAGCAGGAGGTGGGCTATCACATGAGCCGGGCTTAAAGGAGCTACTGAACTAACAAAGTAGTTACTTGATTTTTAATTAACATTTGAACTAAAACGTTCAAGACTTATTCTCTCAGATGAAATAAGTCTGCCCACTAAACTCCACAATCTGATTGATGTGATTCATTTATGTCACTTTTTTTTTTTAAAGAACAAATGGATCTAGGGTTAAAAGGCTGCATAAAGGTTTTGTAATCCAGCACTTACCCAAATATTAAAACCTCTCTGTAGCTTTTCAGTCAAAAAGCCTCCAGTCTTGCATACCTCTAGTTATATGGAATCCACTAATTTTCAGGCCAATTCTGTGCCTAATGGGATAGCTCTAACTGAACAAAACTTATTCTATGAGTGGGGCTGAACTCTGGGCTCGTGCAACTAAGACTGGCTCTAGTTCTTTGTAAGCATGGCTGCCCTTTGACAGCCCTTCAGCTGATTGTGTCCACTTCTCTTCCCCACCAGACAGGACCAGCTCTTTCGAGCATTGCTCATTAGATACCTCAGCATTCTGGGCATCTTAGTTGTAAAGTGAAATTCTAGACACAAAAAAACTGCTGGGATTAAGATCGGTGGTTGAAAAGAGAAACATGAATGTTCTAGTTAATGTTTCCCTGATTGTTCTGGTTTCCAGATATGTGCTGATGTCTATCTGGACACCTAGCCCTGACCCACGATGGAAGCCATCTGTAATGGATCAGAGAACTACTCACCCATCTTCTACCTGGTGGGCATCCCATCTCTACATGAATCCTTCTTCCTCCCTGTCTTTTTTATTTTCCTCTTAATCTACTTGATCATCCTGCTGGAAAATGCCCTGATTCTGGAGGCTGTGATGACAGAGCCTAGCCTCCACAAGCCTATGTACTTCTTCCTGATCAACCTCTCAGTCTTGGACATCCTCTCTACTACAACCACCATCCCCAAAATGCTGTCCCTCCTCTTACTCAGGGACCACTTCCTCAGCTTTCCTGCCTGCTTCCTGCAGATGTACCTCTTCCAAAGCTTCTCCTGCTCAGAAGCCTTCATCCTGGTGGTCATGGCCTATGACTGCTATGTGGCTATTTGCTGCCCACTGCACTACCCTGTCCTCATGACCGCCCAGACCAACGCTGCACTGGCAGCCTATGCCTGGCTCACTGCTCTCCTCCTGCCCATCCCAGTGGTGGTGCAGACTTCCCACATGGCTGTTGACAACACTGCTCACATCTATCACTGCTTCTGTGACCACCTGGCTGTGGTCCAGGCCTTCTGCCCAGAAACCATGCCCCAGACCTTCATGGGCTTCTGCATCGCCATGGTGGTATCCTTCCTGCCCCTTGTCTTGGTGCTTCTCTTCTATGCCCACATCCTGGCCTCAGTGCTTCACATCAGCTCCTGAGAAGGACGCTCAAAAGCCTTCTCCACCTGAAGTTCCCACCTCCTGGTGGTTGGCACCTACTACTCATCCACCACCATAGCCTATGTAGCCTACGGGGCTGACCTGCCTCTCAACTTCCACATCATGGGGCAATGAGGTATATGCTATTTTCACACATGTCCTCAACCCTCTCATCTACACACTGAGGAACAAGGATGTCAAAGCAGCCATCACCAGAATGGCATGTCCCTGGGACCCAGGCCATTCTGGGAACCCTTGATTCTTAGGCACAAATAAAATAGATCCTTGGGCACCAATGACAATGCTTGGTGTAGAAGAGAAACACAACAAATATTTTTAAGTGAACTTCAGCAGTCTAAATTAGCTTCATTCCATTGAGCAGACAGCTAGAACTTGGTCCTCAAATACTGGATCTAGAATGCTTCCCTCTGGTGCTGTAGAATAATTGTAGTTTTCACAATTTTTATCAATCATTAATGTGATGAATACAATTATCCAATCATTCAGAAAAATTTTACTAGATGCCAGAGACAGAAATTAACCAGACATAGTTACTGCTCTCAAGATACCCATAATCTGGTGGGGGAGGGAGGGTCATACCCAGAGAACAATATAAGGTGGAACAGAGAAACAAAGGGAGTTGTGAGCCAAGAAGTTTGCATTTAATTCAATGTTAAATGTTTTTCCTATTAAGTTCTTATATTTTTGGTGATGGTGTCATGTGTTTGTTAGGAAATAATTGTGTGTCAGTGGTGTAGTTGAGGGCAGGCAGGAGGCTTGAGATAATTGCATAAGAAAACCACTAGCTGCTCCAATCAGAGAGCATTAATGGAATCTATATTCCTGTCCAAAGGGAAGGATCCATTTTCAGCTTGGACACCCATTAAAAAGTGATATTTCCTGCCAAGAACCAGTGGGAAGATGGTAAAGAAGTTCCACTCACTATCACCCACAGTGACCCATGCTGGGGAATCTGTTTTTCCAGTCCTTAGCTTTTATGGATTAAATGGTACTGATTCCACAGGGAACACAGTAAACCTCACTAAAGTTACAGCTACAACAGCTGTCTGGTCATTTTAAGCCCACTGTGCAAGTACATCAGCAATCAAAAACAGGATTACCATACACACAAAGGTAATTGACTCTGATCTTCAGGAGGAAATAAGACTGCTCACACAGAATGGGGGCTGGAGGTTTGGCACTCAGACACAGGAGCATTTCTTGTTTCTTCTATGACCAGCGTTAACTGTAAATGGGCAATGTAAGCAATCATAGCCTGATGAGGCACATTACCAGGACTCAGAAACTGGCAGGGATGAGGGTCTGGGTCATGCTGAAGAGTTGAATGTAAAGGAAAAGAAGAAGGGAATCAAGAATGTGTGGTAGAGGAGAGAAATGAAGAGTATCACTCATAGCCATGGGGCTGGCTGCGGCAGTAGGGGCAGTAGTTAATCTCACTAATCCTTCTTTTAGAAATTTCCCTTTAAATTGCGATTAAACAGAATCCTGGAAACCCTAGGTCCAAAGGGAATGAACCTCTTGTGATGAGTGAATGAATCTGAGAGGTTTGAGTGGTAGACTGTGGTGGACACAATTGGGGGCCTGCCCTCTAATAGCTGAGCATTGGCTGCTAACAGTCGCACTCATACATCTTAAGATATGGGTATAATGCCCTTACCCTGACAGCTTCCCTTTTTTGGGAGGAAGGGAGAAAGAGAGGAGCTGTATAAGCAGAACAAACCAACTACTAGATACTAAGGAGTCTAAGCTTAGATGCCAGCTATTGACTGTGGTTCCTGATAAAGCCATCTGGTATCCTAGGACCCTCATAACCCATGAGATTTGCATCTTCTCCTGCAGGAAATGGATACCACCAGTCCCCTGGAAAATTGAATATATGCAGACAGCCTATCCCCTGGATATTGCCAGGTAGGACACCGAAAACTCCTGGAGTAATTTTCAGATAATCATGTTTCACTCCAAGCACCCAATATCCCTTATCTCATTAAATCCTCCCAAAAACTCATGAGATAGGTAATATTATGTTCAACTTTACAGCTAGAAAAACTCAGACTCAGAGAGGTTAAGGAACTTGCCTAAGGTGACATGGCTAAAATATATTAGAACTGATAGTCAAACCCAGGACTTGCTCACTTTAGACCCTCTGCCCTTACCCACAATGGGATAGTGCAGAGCACAGGCCTAGAAATGAAGTCCTAGGTCTGACTTGCAGCTCTGGTGCTAAACATCAGAATAGGCAGTAGTAGTCATTTGGTTTCTCTGGACCTTAGTTTCTGCCTCTTAGGCTTCCTATCTCCCTTGGCTCTTCTAAAGACCTGATGGAATAATGTCAATAAAGCTGCCCCATTGGTTGTAAGTTCTGGAACCCGTGAGGACTATTAACAAAGTTGCTATCATTATCAGCAAAATCCCAGAAGCAAGTCTCCTCCCAACACATGCTCTGGGAGGGGCGAAGAAGTTGATCCTGTGGGATTGGAGGGCACAGGGCTCCAAAGGAGCCCTGTCTTGAGGGAGAGAACCCTAGCAGGCCTGGCTGAAGGAGGGGTTGGAGGGTTTAGCGGGCCACAGCTCAGCATCTGCCTGGTGCTTCCCTGCCAGGCCAGGCTGGAAGACACGAAGGAGAAACCACAGAAGACATCAAAGTGGTGGGGCGTGGCAGGTGAGGGAGTCCGCGTCAGGGGGCAGGGAGTGCCAAAGCTCAGCAATGGCTAGAGACAGGGGCAAGGTTATGTTGGGGAGGATATAGAACTGGACCAGGGATCAGGAGGACAGATTGGGTGCACCAGACGCAGGCAACCAGGGTTCCAGGTTGGCTGCACATATGTAGGCTGTGGGAACTTGGACCACATATTCTGGCAGAGCTGGGCAAGGCAGTGCAGTTCATGAGTGGGATTCAAATCATCTTGGCCAAGGCTTTCCCATTTTCTACAGGAAAGCAAGACTGATAACAGCAGTCACCACTGGACACACTAGCAAGCCTGAGCCCTACGTGTTACAGGTTCCATGTAGATGACGTCTGAACATTCTCTCTGTAAGCATCACAACAACCCAGGAGGTCACAGATGAAAGAACGGGCTCCAGGAGGGGGAAATGACTTGCCCAAGGTCACATCACTAGAAATAGGGGCTGGGTTTGGAATCAGGTCCTTTCAGACTCACAAGTCCACACACTGACCACTAAGGTCCACGTGACAGAACCCAGCTGGCAGCAGGTGCCCACGAGGCAGGATAGTCCTCACCCTCTCCCTTTGGGCCATGGGCCATTGTGCCATCTGATCGACCAACCACAGTGGGGACCCTCAGAAGAGGGCTCATTGAATTGGAAACCCTCCAGAGATCTTTTCCTACAAAGCCCTCATTGTCCAGATGAGAAAACCGAGGATCAGGAGTCCAAAGTCATAAAGGCAGTGGCAGAGCTGGTCCAGGAGCCAGCACTCTTGGTTGCCAGGCGGGGCTCAGTCTTTTGCAAGCAGCCAGGCTTCAGAACACGCTCTTGCTCTCACCCTCCCCAGCCGTGGCCTTGGACGGACCCTCAGATTCTCACTGGCTGATGGGCATAACCACTCCCTGGCAGGCTTGGATGACGAGGGGAGAGGATGTATGTGAGTGTGGCATCAGGTGGTGTGTTCCAGTGCCTGGTTTTCCTGTCCTTCTCTGTAACTGGCTGGTGGACAATGCAGACAGGGAGGACCTGCTGGGGCAAATTCTGTGCCCTGGGAAACAGCACCCTTTGGGCCCTGAGCACACGACTGCATCATTCGGATGTACTGTGCAATTCAGAGTAAAACAAAGACCCTAACCTGTAACTTAAGTGCAGGAAGGTCTAGCCGAACTTGGATATTTCCTAGGATGGGCTAGCTGAATGATGCTTTGAAATATCAAATGTGGAATTCTTTCAGAAATGATTTTTGGTGTCCCTGCTTTGCCGCTGGCCCAGCCCCTGCCTAGCGTGCCTGTTGGAGAGTCCAGCTCGACCTGGCAGTGAGAAGACACGGGCCACCTGTCCCCCAAGTCATAGTGTCTGTGCTTCCATCTGCAAAGCGGTGGAGCAGAGGAGGGAAGAGAAAACAGCTGGACTTGCTGGCCCCTGAGAACCTCTCTCTGTGTTTCTGCCTCTCAGATGCCCTAGTCTGCCTCACCTGGGACTGCCAGCCACAGCTGTTCTCTGAGGACAAAGGTGCCCAGGGCACTACAGTTTACAAACATTTGGGTGTGAGAAAAAAATGTGACTGGAGTTGTCAGATGGGATTTTGATCTACTGAGGTTAACCCTTTAAAATGGAAATGATCAGAGCACCTGGTTGGCTCAGTCAGTTAAGTGTCCAACTCTTGATTTTAGCTCAGGTCATGAGTTCACAGTTCATGAGATCAAGCCCTGCATTGGGATCTGTGATGACTGCATGGAGCCTGCTTGGGGTTCTCTCCCTCTCTCTCTCTGCCCCTCCCCAGCTCATGTGTGATTGCTCTCTCTCTCTCTCTCTCTCTCTGTCTCTCAAAAATAAATAAATAAACTTTAAAATAAATAAAATATAATGGAGATAATCAGATTCATCCTCTTGCCCAGGTAATGGGGGTGACCTCTGAGGCTCTCTTTTAAGGTGCACACACATAGGAGAGTTGTTTTTCCCATGCTTGTTTTTTTAGAACACTTTTTATTTTTTTAATATATTTTTAAATAGTTTATTGTCAAGTTGATTTCCATATAACACCCAGTGCTCATCCCCACAAGTGCCCTCCTCCATGCCCATAACCCCCCTTACCCTCCCCCCCACCCCATCAGCCCTCAGTTTGTTCTCAGCATTCAAGAGTCTCTCATGGTTTGCTTCCCTCCCTCTCCCCCACTATTTTTCCCCCTCTTCTCCCCCATGGTCCTCTGTTAAGTTCCTTCTAATCCACCTATATGTGCAAACATATGGTATCTGTCCTTCTCTGCCTGACTTATTTCGCTCAGGATAATACCCTCAAGTTCCATCCATATTTTTAATGTTTATTTTTGAGAGGGAGAGAAAGAGGAGGGGAGGGGCAGAGAGAGAAAGGGGGACAGAGGATTCGAAGCAGGCTCTGTGCTGACCACAGAGAGCCCGATGCAGGGCTTGAATTCACAAACTGTGAGATCATGACCTGAGCCAAAGTCAGACTCTTAACCGACAGAGCCACCCAGGTGGTCCCGTGCTCTTTTCAGGCAAATCATTTGCCAATCACCATTTCCAAATCTAGAAGCCCCGCAGTGTAATCCAGATCAATCACAGAGCTAAACAGGAAAAATGTAAAAGGTGGTGAGGAAAACGGGGGGGGGGGGGGGGGGGGGGGGGAATCGGATTAAAGTTGAAGATTAAAAAAAGTTTTTTCCAGAGTGACATTCTATGATTCTAGGGTATGAGAGGTGTTCTCAGTTTGTTTTACATTCGTTTTAGAAAAAAATAAGAAGGTAGATGTAGTTCCAAGGAATGCAAAGGGACGCTTGATCCTTAGATGTGGTTAATTCTGTTCCCAGGATACCAGTGTGCTAAATATAAATAATGTCATCAAAAAAGTTTTTTGAAGGGAAGAGTGCCTTAGAGTAGGGCACAAAATATACCATTGAGACTTCCATTTCCATAAATAATAGACTCAGCTATGAAATCAACCCTCTGTGGAAAGTAAAATGTTAGATAAAATAGAAAAAGTATCTTCTTAGAATATCAAAATTATCACCTTCTTAACACACTGGGCAGTGGGTCAGTCTTATAAAAGTATCAAATAGACTTTTTAATATAATATTGCTAAGCTAGTAATAAAGATGAGAACACAGAAAGATTAGTTATTAAGACATGGGTAGATATGTAGATCAATGGAACAGAATAGAGAGCCCAAAATCAGACCCTTAAATATATGAACAAATGACACAGCAGAGCAGTGTGAAAGATGGACATATAATAAATGGTATTAATACCATCAGGTATCCAAGTGAAATTTGTCCATTACCACAAGCAAACATTAAATAATCATTAAATATCTAAATATGACGGGCTCTGTGCTGACAGCTAAGAACCTGGAGCCTGCTTTGGATTCTGTGTCTTCCTCCCTCTCAGCCCCTCCCCAGTTCATGCTCTGTCTCTCTCTGTCTCTCAAAAATAAGTAAATATTTTTAAAAATCTAAATATGAAAGGCAAAACTTTAAAACTATATAGAAGACTACAGCCCTCATACTGGGATGGGGAGGTATTTCTCTCTTTTTTAATGTTTTTATTTCTAATTTTATTATTTCTGAGAGAGAGACACACACACACAGAGTGAGTGGAGGAGTGGCAGAGAGAGAGAGAGAGACACAGAATCCGAAGCAGGCTCCAGGCTCTCAACTGTCAGCAAAGAGCCCAGGGCAGGGCTTGAACTCACGAACTGCGAGATCATGACCTGAGCCAAAGTCCGATGCTTAACCAACTGAACCACCCAGGTGCCCCAGGGAGACATTTCTTAAGCAAGATTCTTCAAAAGCTCTACACCTAAAGGAAAAAAAGGATAAATTTGACTGCTTTAAAATGTAGAATTTCTGTTCATCAAAAGACACCAAAAAGAGAGTGGTTTGCCAAGCTGCAGAACAGAAAAGGTTATTTGCAATGGATATCATCAATGAAAGGACCCAGGATTCATCCAGAATATAGAGAGAATTAATTCAGGTCAATTTTTGAAAATAGTCAAGTCATTAGAAAAATTAGCAAGATGCTTCACAAACAGATGACCAATAAATCTAAGAAAACACACTCAGCCTAGTAGTAACAGGAGAAGCACAAATTACAACAACAAATAGTTACCACTAGAAACCAATCAGACTGGCTAAAATGTTCAAGTCTGACAATACTAAAGTTGGCAGGCATTGGGTTGACGGAGCCCTCATACTTTGATGGTTGCAGCATTCATTAGTACAACCACTTTGGAAAAACACTTTATCACTGTCTTATAATGTTGAAGACCCACATACTCTGTTATCTGGCACAGCAACATTTCTCTAACTGGTAAAATTTTCATAAGACATAAAGCTGAATGCCAATAAAACATGGCATACATATGAGTTACATATATGTACAACAACATGAGAAATCTCACAAAGTGTTCAGCAAAAACATTATGACTCAAAAGGATATATATAGTATGACTCCAGTTATATAAAGTTTAAAGACAGGCAAAGCTAAACTGCATTTTTTATAAATGCATGCAGATGTCATATACTGTGAAGAAAAGGCATATTATAAAAATGAAAAATGGGGTTATTTCTTTTTTAAAAAATTCTTTTATTTATTTTTTTAAGTTTATTTTGTGAGAGAGCGTGCATGAACATGGAAGGGGAGAGAAAGGGTCCCAAGCAGGCTCCTTGCAGCCAGCACAGAGCCCCACCCAGCCCAGAGCCCCACGCAAGGCTCAAACTCACAAACCACGAGATCATGACCTGAGCTGAAACCAAGAGTCAGACATGTAACTGAATGAGCCACTCAGGTGCCCCAGGGTTATTTCTGTAAAAGTGGGAGACGGTTGTAATCAAGGAGGAGCTCCTAGGGCCAATGTTTCATTCTCCCCTGGTGGTGATGACATGGTGTTTATTTTACAATTAAACTTTATATTTAGACTTTATACATGTATGCTCTATGTGAATACTGTATTTCATTATAAACACTTACAAGGCATCCTTCCGTTGGGCAGAGGCTGCAATAGCATTTCTCAATGTTCACTCCAAGTCTTTCCATGGGTATGATGGCCTGAGGTGGTTTTCACATTCACAGTAAGCATCAAGCTGCTGCACATAATTTTCTCCATTTGTCCATTCCCTTAAGAAAACTTTAATTAGCCTTTGGAAGGTGATAGACCATGCAGTAGAAGCTAGAGACACAGAGAGAAATCGGGACAGTCGCTGCCCTCAATTTGCTTACAGTCTAGTGAGGAAGACAGACAAGGTCAGAAATAGCACAGCATGGTAGGTGCCATTTCAGAAGGAAGCATGGGGAATGGTGGGAGCATGGAAGATGGTATTTAATCCAAGGCAAGGATGTCTCTCATAAATATTTTTAACCAATGCCACCTGCTACTGCTGTTTTGGGAGTCTTCATGGATTTAACGACATGGTGGATGTGGACTGATTGAACAGAAGCTCTGAGCTGCTTCCCTTGGAAAAAAAAAAAAGAGGTTTCATTCTGGAGCTGACCAGGAGGCTGTGTGGCATACCTGTCACTACCTGTCATGGGGTGCTGGTTTTTAGCTTGAACCCTCCTCAGCCAAGAAATGGAGTTCACATATGAGGACTTTAAGACACAGAACACATGGGGCGCCTGGGTGGCTTAGTCGGTTAAGCTTCTGACTTTCGCTTTGGTCATGATCTCTCGGTTCGTGGGTTTGAGCCCCGCGTCGGGCTCTGTGCTGACTGCCAGCTCAGAGCCTGGAGCCTGTTTCAGTCTGTGACTCCCTCTCTCTGACCCTCCCCTGCTCACGCTGTCTCTCTCTCTCTCTCTCCTAGAAATAATAAATAAAAGAAAATTAAAAAAAAAGACACAGAACAGATGAACATAAGGGAAGGGAAGCAAAACTCATATAAAAACAGGGAGGGGGACAAAGCATAAGAGACTCTTAAATACAGAGAACAAACAGAGGGTTACTGGAGGGGTTGTGGAGGGGGGATGGGTTAAATGGGTGAGGGGCATTAAGTAATCTCTCCTGAAATCATTGTTGTACTATATGCTAACTAACTTGGATGTAAATTTAAAAAAATAAATTAAGAAAATAATTTTTAAAAAGAAAAAAAAAAAGACATGGAGTTCACAATCAAACCCAAAAGACTCTGGCACTCAATTTTCTTCAGGAATCACAGGTCAAAAAAGGCCTGGGGGTGGGCAGAACTATAGCGCCCCCCAAAAGGCAGGAAGGAAAACCACTCTCAGAAAAGCGAGTGGCACAGACGGTGACATTTGTGTTGCATACGTTAAAGGGAAGAAAACCTTCCTTAGAAAATTGTGATAAGACGCAGCTTGCGATTTAATCAAGGGCATTAGCAGAGAGTGAGAATTTCAGTAAATAGCAAAGAGAGTCTTTTAAAGTCACAATGAGAACAATTTTAAATCAAAATTATGAAATAATTTTTAGTGAATTCTCCCATTTCTGCTCCCTCCTCCTGTTGCATGCCCTTTACAGAAACTATTTTTATTCATGTTTGTTTTTCTCATTTTAATAGAAGCAAATCCACATGCTTACACACATATGTATAACATAAATATGGCTATATTATCTCTTTCTTAGAGAAATAGTAGCTATTTATAGTAGCTATATAGTAGCTATAAGGCTATTCTGCACTTCTATTTTGAAACTGTAATCAGCAGTTTGTAGAGATCAAGTTTTTGTTCAAGGTGGACCAAAAAATGGATGGTTAGAGAGGGAGGGGGCATTTCTGGAGTGACCGGCTTTAGGTAGCAGCATGAAGAAGGATTGATCCATGAGAAGTGGTGGGAAGACAGACTGTGGGCATGGATGCTGGCCGGCAGGCATGTGTGCAAAGGGGCTCTGTGCACTTCTTTCCTGTTTGGTTGGAGTGACAACAGGAAGAGGTATTGTGAATCAAGGAGAGAAGAGATGTGAAAAAGTTATCTGAAGAGGAGAGGAGGGAACAAACCAGGGACATATTGAATGACTTGTTAGCATCAAGGTCTGTGGAGCCCTTTACATTAACTCAGATAAGGTACACCTACATCAGGAAAATACTTTCTTAAACTCCATCTCACTTTTTCCTAAAGGTGCAGGGCTCATCGTGAGTCAGGGTGTGTATGGCTGATATCCCAACATTATGGATTCTTGTCAGTGGAGGGGTGTGTGTGTGTGTGTGTGTGTGTGTGTGTGTGTGTGTGTTTAACCAAGCATTAGGATAATTACCTAGGCCAACTTGTTTTATAGGCAGCAATGATTTGATTTTTTAAAAATCTGATCATTTATCTATCTTTACCAATGGTGACCTATGCTTCTTGTCAAGGAAATAAAATCTGTCAGCTAAAAGACATAAGGTCATTTATATAGTAACTATATATATCATGAGCCTACTATGTGCTATATTGTATATCTCAACGTTACTGGGAGAAGAAGGAAGAGAAAATACTAAAAAGTGAATTCTAAGATTTCAAAAGCTAGTTTAAATCACTTCTAAACTCAATTACATGTTAAGTTCTAAAGCTGGCTCCTTTTATCACTTACACGTAGTGAAAATACTTAGATAGTCATGAGATTATGACTCCATTATAACAACGATATTTATGGTAATACCATTTCCTCTGCATTACTTTCATATATTCTTGATGGTAAGTAAAATGTTTCTAGTAGGCTAAATTCTTATTTTTGGCTTTCTGTTTATACTTCCAGCAGCGTGGTTCAGTTTAATCTCTATTACCTTTCTCTTGTGTTTTCTTCAAATATATTATGAGAATCACCTGTGCTACCTTGTCTAGTTTCACCTTTGAAGCCGTCATTATTTATAAATTAGATTTTTTGGTTCCAAGCTGTATGTATTTTAAATAACCTGCTCACTTTTTCTGTGTTATCTTTAAAATAATAAACTCTATCACTGAATGCTGTCTCCACAAATATGTGGAAATTAAAGAGCACACCCCTAAATAATCAATGGATCAAGGAAGAAATCACAAGGGAAATCAGAAAATATCTTGTGCTAAATGAAAATGAAAATACAACATACAAAAGTCACAGGATGCAGTTAAAATAAGTGCTTTGAGGGAAATGTAGAACTGGAAATGCTCATTAGTAAAAAGAATAAAAATCTCAAATTAATAACCTATTTTTTCAAGTTTTTATTTTAATTCCAGTTAGTTAACATATAGTGTAATATTAGTTTCGGGAGTAGAATATAGTGATTCATCACTTACATACAACACCCAGTGCTCATCTCAATAAGTGCCCTTCTTAATCCCCATTACCCATTTTAACCAATAGTTAATAGCTTAATTTTTAACTTGAAGAAATTATAAAAGAAAGGCAAACTAAATTCAAAGCAAGCAGTAAGCAGGAAATAACAATATAGATTAGAGTGGAAATAAATGAAAAGAGAATGGAAAGAATTGACAAAACTAACACTGGTTCTTTGAATACATCAACAAAATTGACATTAGGTAGAGTGACTAAGAAAAAAGAGAGAAGAGGGGTGCCTGGGTGGCTTAGTCGGTTAAGTGTCCGACTTTTGCTTAGGTCATGATCTCGCGGTTCGTGGGTTTGAGCCCCGCGTCGGGCTCTGTGCTGACTACCAGCTCAGAGCCTGGAGCCTGTTTCAGAGTCTGTCACTCCCTCTCTCTCTGACCCTCCCCTGCTCACGCTGTCTCTCTCTCTCTCCTAGAAATAAACAAAACATTAAAAAAAATTTTAATAAAAAATAAAATAAATTTAAAAAAAAAGAAAAAAGAGAGAAGATCCCCAATTACCAAAATAAAAAACGAGAGAGGGAACGTTACCAGCAACCAAAAAATAATTACAAAATGTTAAAGGAAGAGACCACCAGGCCAACTGTGAAACAAAAGGCTGAACTTAATCTCTGGCTTAAGCATGCAAATACTATCATTTATGACACAGTCTGGTTTGAAGCGACACAAGGTGCTGATCTTACACAGGGTTGTAGACAATACAGAGATGAGGGGTTGGTGGACCTTCGGGGCACCGGCATCAAGGGAGTGATTTGCTTGTAGTGGTGGAAGTGTGGTTTGGGGAGCGGCGCGGTTGCTGGGTGGCTGACTTTTCGACTGGCTGGCTTTCAGGAGCATGCGTGCTGGTAGAAATCAGTCATTGAACATAGAACAGGTTTAAAACAATTTCTGAGGACTATGTGTTACCATGGCCATAGAACAGCCAGTCATTTCCTAGAAGCCTGAGAACTCTTTTCTTCTCAGAAGTAATGAAGTAAATCATATTTTATCCCATAATGTTATACTGGTAAGTCTTAAAATGTTGGCTTTTTACAAAGAAATCCCAGGCAACAGTTTAGCTCTTCTGTTTTGGGGTCATTTTTGTAAGTAAAACAAAATGAAATTAGGAACCTAAAAGGAAGCTACGTCTTGGTGACCACTGGGCTCCATGTGACCTCTTTCCTCCAAGTAACCACGCCCCTTCGTTAGTTGCATCTGGGACATCCTGGAAATCCCTTTGTCCTTCTCATGCTGCCAAAAGCTGGCTCTGGGTGGCTTGTTTTTTTTTTTTTTAATTTGAAGTATAGTTAACACACAATGTACAAAACAGTGATTTGGCAAAGTCTATGCATTATGCTATGCTCACGAGTTCAGCTACCATCTGTCACCACACACTATTATGGTTCTGGGTGTTTATTAAGGAGCTGTGTAGGTCTGAGAAACAGAAAACAGAACAAAAGAATCCACCTAACAGTCCAGTGATTCTGCAGAATTCTTTGCCTTTAACTTTAGAGGGGTGAGATCTTCTCCTCCAGAAAAACCTTCAGCATTTACCTTTATGCCACTGAAGCAAAGATCCACAGATAGAGATTTCTCCCAAACCAAAATTCCTCTCTACAGTCAGAAGTAGTAGATATGGAGAGGATGAGGTGGCATAAAATGTTCTGGTTTGTCATTCAAAGAAATTTCCAAAACATCTTCAGTCCAATCGTGACGTTTGTTAGGTCAGACGGGGCTGCAGCCTTTGCTTTACCGTTCTTTTGGTTTTCATCAAGCTGCCAATGGCTTAGTAATCTTGCATCCTGCAATTGTACATCTACAGTCAGTTGACATCTACTAATATGTGGGTCCTTTCTATGGGCTGAAATGAATCGCTCGTGCACGGTCTTCCTCTGGTTCTGGGCAGCAGCATCGGGCACAGCAAGTTCATCTCAGCCATTGCTGGAGTTCGTGTTCTCGAAGCCTCTACCTTTGAAACTGGAATGGTCCTTGCACATGCACATCCTATTCTGTTTTAAAATGTGCTTGCCGTTCAGCCCAGAAGTTCTACTTCTAAGGATCTGAGAGAAATATCTGGGTGCCCATCCCCCCAAATTCATGTTAAAAGGACATTAATAATAATATAGTTTATAATAGCAATAATTGTCTACAACCTAGATGTTCATTGGCAGGGAAATGATGGAACAGTCTATGTCATATCCATACTATGAAATACCAAATATTAGATAAAAAGAATGAAGTATGTCAGACTGAAAGGTTGCAAGACTTAGTAAGTTGGAATATAAGTGATGTAATAAGAGCCAAATGATTCTATTTATGTTAAAAGAAAAATAAAACAACTTCCCCTTCCCCACATGCTTAGAAAAGGTTTGGTAGGAACACACCAAATTGTTACTTCTAGGGAGGGGAAGGGAGAGGAAATATGAGGAAGGGCTGGTGTGAAGAAAACATTCACTTTTTACTCCATAAATAAATCTCCATACTGACTAAGATATTTTACAGTAGGATCAATTTATTATTGTGAAATTTTTTAAAAATTGTTTAAATTTTATACAGATTAGTAAAAGAGTCACAAGAGTCAGAAACTGAGATCAATGAACCAAAGGAAGGAATCTGAAAGACTGAGGTATGAAGGGTCGGCATGGGTGCTGCCTGGGGCTTGGGCACAGACCCCTGCCTCACATTCTTCCCACAGAATCCCCAAGATCGTCATTGCACCCCAGAAGTACTGTGCCCCAATCATGCAACAGGGTTTTACTATTTTGGTTTATCAAAATCACAGCTCTCACCTACTGAAGGTTTACTGTGTGGTAGGCACTGAACTAAGTACCTAAAGCTTCCCAGGAGCCTGTGGTATAGGTAGCATTGTTATATACCCTTTTCACAGGCAAGGAAGTAAGGGCCCAGTGAGGCTAAGGGATTTGTTCAAAGTGACATCACTGGAAAGAACTCAGGTCTAAGCCATTAGTCGATGTGCTCCTGGGCTGCTCAACTGGAATTGGGTCCAAATCCCAGCTCTGCCAGCAGTCACTCCTGTGACCCTGGGCTAGTAAGTCACTTCACTTCTCTAGATCTGTTTCCTCAAATGTCCAATAGTAGGGACAATCCTGGCTCTGCTTGTCTTCCCTGGCTGTTATGAGGCCAGATGGAAAAACAAGAATCAAACTGTTCCATAGATGATAAAGTTCCGGGACCCATGAGGGTTGTTAATGATGCTGTTTCCATTACCTGCAAAGCCCAGGGCCAAGTCCCCTGCTCCACCTAGGAAGCTGTTCCCTGCTGGCGGGTGTGGGGTCCTTTAGGGGGAAACCAACTTGAGGGAGGGGGCCCCAGCAGGCCCTGACTCCAGGGTTTAATGGGCCATGTGTGGCCCAGCTCCTACCTGGCTCTTCCCCCAGGGCCAAGTGTGGTGACTCCACAGAAGACACCAAGGTGGATCAGGCTTGCAGGTGAGCTGAGCTGGGGATGGAGTGTCTAGAAGCAGACAAAGACTGGGGTGAGCAGACAGGCTCAGAGAGGCTAGGGATGTGTACAGCCATAGTGAGGGGCCCAGAGACATGTACTGATTGGTGAACATCAGATCCCAGTGTCCACACATGGTCTTTGTGGCCCTGGGTTAGACACCCTGATGGGATGATCAAGGTTGTGCAGTCACAAGCAAGAGGCTGATGACCTCATGAGAGAGCTTCTCACAGAGAGGCAAGGTTGATGACAGAGAAAGAAATGGAAATATTTAGTGAGGCATCTGTGAGTCCCTCCTTTAGGGAATTACAGTGCAGAGATGAAAAGTGGAAAGTGCTAAAGCCAGAACAGAAACCCAGATCTTTCTAACTCCAGTTAATGAATGCAGACTCTATCATGTACATATATCCTCCTCCTTGGCTATGGGAATGGTGGAGGATACTGGAAATATTGTGAGAGGATGGCGTGGCATGGGGAGTGTTCATGAAGCACAATGACACAATGGCTATAAAGGTCAAGCATGCCACAGGGCCCTTGCTTTCCCTCCTTAGAGGCTGGGGGCAAGAGATGGCCATTCTGACCCCTCACTGGGCCAAACACAGAGGGCAGACTCCAAAATGAAAGCTCTTCTAAAGCCCTTCTCTTACAGGTGGGAAAACTGAGGCTCAGGGGTCCAAAGTCACAGCAGGCAGTGGCAGAGCTGGTCCAGGAGCCAGCACTCTTGGTTGCCAGGTGGGAATCAGTCCTTTGCAACAAGCTGGCTCCAGAACACCCTCTGCTCTCATCCTTACCAGCCCTGACCTCGGACTGATCCTCAGTTTCTCCTTTGTTCAAGGGGCATAACCACTCTCTGGCAGGCTTGGATGATGAGAGGAAAAGGTGTACGTAAAATGCAGCATCAGGTTGGATATTCCAGTAATAGGTTTTTCTGTCTTTCTCTGTCTCCTTCCAGCACTGCAATTCATGGCTCACAGATAAACCTGACCAAGGAAATGTCCCCTAACAATACCTTTGTTGTCCTTAAGCACTGAAAACACCCCTGTGATATATATTCAAAGTCCCTCAATCTAAATCACAAAATAAAAGTAAGGAAGTCCAGAAAGTTTCTGATTATTACCATGAGGCTACATCAGTGTTTTTGAAAAATCTCAAATACTGAATACTTTCAAAAACCTTTTTCAGTGCTCCTATCTAGCTGGTACCTAGATAAAGCTGGGCTTTACCTGTTGCAAGGATGCACTCTGACAAAATGGAAGTTTAGGGAAGTGCTTCAGTGCCTTTGGGGTGAGCAAATAAATCAGATTGGTTGGTCTGTCCTGTGTCTCCAGTCTGGAGGGCAGGCAGAGCTTTTGCTGAGGCTCCAGGTGATAATCTACCCCCTTCACCCCACCTCATAGTCTAGTTCTGGTTCTGCCACCCACTTACTGTGTGGCCTTGGGCAAATCACAGCCTATTTCTGACTCTCCCTTTTGTGTGCCCTATGTGTGTAAGAAAAGGGTTAAAGTAAAACTATTGAATTGCTAATGACCCCTTCTTTCCGGTTGTCTGATTCAGCAGCAACTCAGGGCCTACTGGGAAAGCTGCATTCTAGCTCCTGCCTCTGAAGTGCTGAGCTCCTGGTAAGGGTGGGGCTCACTTTCCAATAGAAACAATCTGGCTCTGTGACAGCCCTGCCAGTATTCTCCGTCTGATGGAGCCATAGACACACAAATAAAGAGACAATCCAGTATGATCATAGCGATGTTAAAGGAAAGCACAGGAACTGTGAAAGCCCAGAAAAGAGGATCCCAGCCAGCCAAGACCAGCCAAGCCTCTTGGAAAAGGAAATATTTGAGCTAAATTAGGCCGAAGAACAAGGCAAGAAGAGTAAGAGTTGCCATTTGACTAGAGTAAGAAAAAATAAGGCTGCAAGAATATAGATTTTGGGTGACAGGCTAGGGAGTCATCTTCTCTCATGAAAAATCCTTATGAACACTGGATGGGAGTCAGAAAACTGGGTTCAAAACCCATCTTGGCTGTAAACTTGTTGGTTGACCTTGAGAAGACACTTTGTTATTGGACTTCAGGTTCTGAATTCGTCCTCCCAAACCCCGCCCACATTGTTGAATAGAAGTGGGACAGAGGAGTGATGAGAGGGGTACAAATAGACTTATGGCTCTGAATCTGAGCACCTCAAACCCCAATTCAGTGACAATCCATCAATTGACCAAAGTCAATTCCTCTGAGCTAATAATAGCATGTAGGAAAATGCAGCTGGCACCAATTTGGGTATGAGGAAAACCTGGTGAGTGGCTTAGACAGGTTGTGTCTGGTGGTCTGGTCAGCTGAGAATTAACTCTATTTAGTTGGGGGCAGCAGGTTTGCTTTCCTGCCTGAGTACTGGGGTGCTGACCTTCAGCACACTTTTTTTTTTTCTTTCAAGGAAGCATTCACAATGGAGTGGTCTGTTCATGCCTCTTTCAGAAAGACGTTGGCTCAGCCTTCACTCCCTAATGAAGAAGCAGGCCATTGTGCTTAAGAGACTAAAGAACAAACTGAAATTTCTGATTGTTGCTGACAATTTCAGCTTAGGAATGGAGAAGAAAAGAGAAAGCTTTTTTCCCAGTCTCTTCCCACATGAACATTTAAGCTTCCATATGATCTAGAGAAAGAGCCCTCGCCTGGGAGTCAGAGGCCTGGGTTCTGGTCCTCGCTCTGTGGCTGGCTGACACCATGTGATCTTGGGTAAGCCCTTGCTCTTCTGGTCTATAAAGAAGAAATCTGGTTGGACATTTCCAGGTTTGATATTTTTATGATTTAATGACATGAGAGAGGTTTTTGTCACAAGTAAGGGAAATAAGACAGTTCTGGAAAAATCAGGGAGGGAGTAGTTTTAGAATCATCGGAGTTGACAAGGCAATGATATAAACGTGACCGTGGATTTGTTCCTGGATCATTTATTCAGAAGGACATCCCAACGTATGAGAGAAGTCATTAGACCCCCTCAGTTGAAGACCTCCAGTTCTGTGGGTACACAGAACTAGAAGCACACATCCCCCCAAGCTTGATAAAGGGAGCCTCTGGGGTAGGGACTTATGCTTTTCTTCTCTGCAAGTGTTCTTCTCTACAACAGTGGCTCCTAAGATTCCAATTTACTGTAATACCTCCTTAGATGTGGCTAGGAAAGCCTACAGGCTAGTGGACATGAAATGGTTCATCAAAAACATCTGCTCTGCAGCAGTAGCTAGGAAGGAGGGAAAAAAATCATATTACATAGGAATGCCTCCCAATCTCTGTTTCTGCCATTGGGTACAGTATACTTTTAACTTTGACTCCTATTAGGAAGTGAGTCCAACAAAAGGCATCCTTTGCCATTCCTTTCACTGAAGGAGGACAAAAAGTCATACACACAGAGGCAAGATTTAAAATACTCAGTTGTTTTTGTTTGTTTGCTTGTTTGCTTGCTTATTTATTTAAGGTATAACTCAGGTATAATCTAGCTATAAATATATAGATATAGACTCCTACATCTATGTAGAAACAGATACAGATATTGATATAGATACAAATATATAGATACAAATATATAGATATAGGTAGATCAGCTAAAGTTATGGCACATTTCCAGCAACCCAGAAGACTCTCTTGTGCCCAACCCAGTCAAATAAGCCCCTCCACAGAATTTAGTCACTGTTAGGACTTATATCACCATAGATTAATTTTTTTCTATTTTTGTTCTTCAACTAAATACAGTATGTAGTCTTTTGGATATAGTCTCTCTCATTCACAATTAGACTGTGAGCTTCATACATCGTGTTGCATGTAACAGCAGTTAACCCTTTTTCATTGCTGTGCAATATGGATGAATATATCTTAATTTGTCCATTCTACTAATAATGGCCATTTAGGTTGTTTCCATTTGGGGACTATAAGTAAAAGCTGTAATGAACATTTTTTATAGAAGTGGAATTCACAAATCTTAAAACTCATGATTAAAGTGTGCAATCCAATGGTTTTTCATGCATTTACAGTGTTGTTTAACAATTACCACCATCTAACTCCAGTACCTTTTCATCACTCCTCAAATAAACCCCATATTCATTAAGCAGTTACTTCCCATTCTCTCCTTCCCTAGTCCCTGGAGATCACTCATCTTTCTGCCTCCATAGATTTGCTTATTCTGGACATTTCACACAAATGGAATCATACAATATGTGAATTTTTTTTGTCTGGCTTCTTTCACTTAACATATTTTCAGGGATCACCCCCATTGTAGCATGGATCAGTATTCCATTTCTTTTCATGGATGAATAATATTCCATTGTATGAATATACTGCATTGTGTTTATCCATTCATCAGCTAATGGACATTTAGGTTGTTCTACTTTTTGACTATTATAAATAATGCTGCTATGAACACTCATGTACATGTTTTTGTGTGGCATATGTTCTCAATTCTTTTGGATTTATAATTATGGCAATGAACATTTTTATACATGTATCTTGGTGGACACAATCACTCCTGTCTTTTGGCTATGTGTCCATATGTGTAATTGCTGGGTCACAAGTTTTAGAAGATTTACCAAACAGTTATCCAAAGTGGTTGTACCGTCTACAAACTCACAAGGAATATATTGGAGTATCCCTTGCTCCATATCTCAGCAACACTCAGTAGTCCTTTCCATTTTAGCCTTTCTGGTGAGTATATGATGGTATCATTTTGTTTTAATTTACATTTCTATGATGACAAACAATGTTGAGCGCTCTTTATATACTTCTTGGTCATTTGGATGTTCTCTTTTGTGAAATGCCTTTTCAAGTCTTGCCCCTTTTCTGAGGAGTAATCTATCTTTTTTTCTTGATTTGTGGAAAGCTTTTATATGGATATATGCTGGATACACATTCTTTGATATATGTATTGAAAATATCTTCTCCAAGTCTGTGTCTCACCTTCTCATCTCTTCATGTTGTATTTTTGAAATCAATATAGATATAGATAATAAAATTTACACAGAAGGTAATGCACAGATCTTAAGTGTATGTTTCAATGAATTTTCATAAATATAAACATCCACGTAACCACCACTCCACTCAATATACAGAACATTTCCATCACCACAGGAAGCATATTCTTGCTTATTTCTTACCAATCTTCACCTCTGTAGACAACCACTGTTTTGATTTACAGCACTATAAATTAGTTTTGTTTGTCCATAAATTTAATATTAATTAAATCATATAGCATATATTCTTTTCTCTTTCTCTGGGCTTTTCTTTTGATATTTTCTATTGATCTATTTTCCAGGTTTCTAATCCTATCCTACTCTGTGTCTTATTGATTGTTGGTCATATTTTCCTGCCTATTTGCATGTCTAATAATGTTTTATTGTGGGATGAACATGTTTATAATAGATTCAGAGGCCTTCGATGATATCTTCTACCAGATCAATTTTTCCCTTGCTTTTATTTATTTTTTTATTTATTTTTAATTTTTTAATGTTTATTTTCTGAGAGAGACAGAGTGCGAGCAAGGGAGGGGCAGAGAGAGAGAGGGAGACACAGAATCTGAACCAGGCTCCAAGCTGTCAGCACAGAACCCAACATAGGACTTTAACTCACAAACCATGAGATCATGACCTGAGCCGAAGTCAGATGCCTAACCAATTGAACCACCCAGGCACCTTTAATAGGAAACAGGGTAAGGGCTGATCACCTTGAGTTAATCAAGGATTGAATTAGGCTTGCTTTTAGTTTTCATAAAATTTAGTCTAAGTTTGGCTTTCCTGGGCCTTGGGTTGATAGCTTGGCTGGTCTCTGTCTCCTCAGCCCTTAAAGATTGTGGAAGATCTGCTTCTACCCTTTGGAGGTTTTGAACGTAAGCCTTTAGCAACCTTATTGCCCACCCACTCAACACACACACACGCACACACACAGAGCTTCAAAAATTTTGAAAATGTTTTAAGAGTAAGATAGTTGTGTATTTGAGGCAGGGTTTTTCCCTCTAACCTCTTAAGCATTGTGAGATTTGTCTTTTACAAGCCTTTAGTATAGCTTCCTAACCTCTTTTGCACGGCCCCCAAATTCAGAAGCTCTCCCATGGGGAAAACTTGTGTGGCTCAGACTTGGCCCAGACAGAGGAACACAGATGAGAGAAGGAAAACTCAGCAATGCTTTTTGGCAATCACAAAGGGTTGGTAAAACATATTGGAAATTTGAGGCACTCTAAATGCATAACAAGAGGTATATGGAAGAACCACTGGTCAAAGCATACAAACAAGAAATAGGTTTAATAAGTATGTGAGCAGCAGCACATTGCAGAAACCTTGGAGAAAGCAGCCCTTACAAAGCAAGATGGTAGAAGTTTGAGTGAGTGCAAAAGTAGAAACACAAGGACTTGATTTGAGAGATCTGACATCCCAAACCAGACAATATGGAACCTAAGAAGAAGGCCAGAAGAAATCTTTCTAAGTACTTTTCACAATTGTAGTTCAATAATCAACTGTTTAGATCTGACTTTCCCAGTAAAATGTAAACTCTAAGAAGGCAGGAATTTTGCCTGCCTTCTATACTTACACCACTGTATCACTTGAACATAGCATAATTATTTCCATTTGATAGGTTATTAGTTAAGTAGTAATTAATATTTGTCCAAAGAATAAAGGTAGGAATTTTGGGTTCACATGGTAGAAATCAATACCACAGCCTACCATCAGTCTTTTAGAGTTGGTTGTAAATAATTGTGATTGTATTAACTATATATAGATTAATTTTTATGTTAACATTATAAAATCTCATTCCAGAATCCTTTGTTTCTATGGTTTCCAGATATTCCCAGTATCCAGATGTTCCAGCTGCATATCTCCCAGAAATCCAGGTCTGCCTTGCTATGGAGGCCACAACCTGTAATGGATCAGTGGATGGATCACCAGTCTTCTACCTGGTGGGAATCCCCTCTCTGCCAGAGACCTTCTTCCTCCCTATGTTTTTTATTTTCCTCCTCTTCTATCTTCTCATCCTTATGGGAAATACCCTGATCCTGGTGGCTGTGGTGGCAGAGCCCAGCCTCCACAAGCCCATGTACTTCTTCCTAATCAACCTCTCTACTCTGGACATTCTCTTCACCACAACCACTGTCCCCAAGATGCTGTCCTTATTCCTACTTGGAGACCACTTCCTCAGCTTCCCTGCCTGCCTATTACAAATGTACCTCTTCCAAAGCTTCACATGTTCAGAAGCCTTCATCTTGGTGGTCATGGCCTATGACCGTTATGTGGCTATCTGCCGCCCACTGCACTACCCTGTCCACATGACCCCACAGACCAATGCTTCACTGGCAGCCTGTGCCTGGCTTATCGCCCTCCTCCTGCCCATCCCAGCAGTGGTCAAGACCTCTCAGATGGCATATAACAACATTGCTCATATCTACCATTGTTTCTGTGATCACTTAGCTCTGGTTCAGGCCTCCTGCTCTGACACCATGCCCCAGACCCTCATGGGCTTCTGTATTGCTATGGTGGTATCCTTCCTGCCCCTTCTCCTGGTGCTTCTTTCCTATGCCCACATCCTGGCCTCAGTGCTTCGTATCAGCTCCCGAGAAGGACGCTCAAAAGCCTTCTCCACCTGCAGCTCCCACCTCCTGGTGGTTGGCACCTACTACTCATCCATCGCCATAGCCTATGTGGCCTACAGGGCTGACCTGCCTCTCGACTTCCACATCATGGGCAATGTAGCATATGCTATTCTCACACCAATTCTCAACCCTCTCATTTACACTCTGAGAAACAAGGACGTCAAGGCAGCTATTACCAAAATCACATGTCTCAAGACCCAGTCTGGGATAAGAGCCTTTGAGCTTTAGATGCAGCTAATTCTGCCCTCAGGATACCAAATAACAGTGCCCAGAACAAATTAGGAACTCAGTAAATACTGCTGAATAAATAACTTAATGAATATAGAGTAGTGAAAGAGAATTCAACTGAACAGGCTCTTTTAACAGGCAAAATCAGGTAGACAAGATGATCCATCCATGGATTTCAGTCAAACTTCTAATGAAAATAAAGTATACAGCATTGGAATAAAGTGCTAAGCCCTTGAGGACTGTTAATGATGCTCTTCTCATTATCAGCAAAGTCTAGGAACAAATCCTACCCTCCCCCATATATGTTCTAAGAGATGCCAGGGAATTGATTTCTGAGGGATGGTGGGTGCAGTGCCAATGGGAGTACCATCTTGAGGAGAAGCACCCCAGGAGACCTTCCTAGAAGGAGAGGGCTGAGGGTTTAATGGACCATGGCTTAGCTCCCAACAAGGCCTTGTATGGAGACACCACAGGAGACACCAGTGTGAACCAGGTTTAACAGGTAAGTAGGGCTAGGGATAAAGGGTTCCAAGACTGACAGAGAATGGTGGGGTAGGGAAACAGGGCAGGTAGTCCAGAGCCTATAAGAATGATCTAGAGTGATCTAGAAGACACTAGACAGGCAACCAGAATCCAGGTTGGCTGTGCATATGTAGGCTGTGGGAAATTGGACCACATATCCTGGCAGAGCTGAGCAAGGCAGTACACTTAATGAGTGGGATTCAAATCATCTTGGCCAAGGCTTTCCCATTTTCTACAGGAAAGCAAGACTGATAACAGCAGTCACCATTGGACACACTAGCAAGCCTGAGCCCTACGTGTTACAGGTTCCATGTAGATGACGTCTGAACATTCTCTCTGTAAGCATCACAACAACCCAGGAGGTCACAGATGAAAGAACGGGCTCCAGGAGGGGGAAATGACTTGCCCAAGGTCACATCACTAGAAATAGGGGCTGGGTTTGGAATCAGGTCCTTTCAGACTCACAAGTCCACACACTGACCACTAAGGTCCACGTGACAGAACCCAGCTGGCAGCAGGTGCCCACGAGGCAGGATAGTCCTCACCCTCTCCCTTTGGGCCATGGGCCATTGTGCCATCTGATCGACCAACCACAGTGGGGACCCTCAGAAGAGGGCTCATTGAATTGGAAACCCTCCAGAGATCTTTTCCTACAAAGCCCTCATTGTCCAGATGAGAAAACCGAGGATCAGGAGTCCAAAGTCATAAAGGCAGTGGCAGAGCTGGTCCAGGAGCCAGCACTCTTGGTTGCCAGGCGGGGCTCAGTCTTTTGCAAGCAGCCAGGCTTCAGAACACGCTCTTGCTCTCACCCTCCCCAGCCGTGGCCTTGGACGGACCCTCAGATTCTCACTGGCTGAAGGGCATAACCACTCCCTGGCAGGCTTGGATGACGAGGGGAGAGGATGTATGTGAGTGTGGCATCAGGTGGTGTGTTCCAGTGCCTGGTTTTCCTGTCCTTCTCTGTAACTGGCTGGTGGACAATGCAGACAGGGAGGACCTGCTGGGGCAAATTCTGTGCCCTGGGAAACAGCACCCTTTGGGCCCTGAGCACACGACTGCATCATTCGGATGTACTGTGCAATTCAGAGTAAAACAAAGACCCTAACCTGTAACTTAAGTGCAGGAAGGTCTAGCCGAACTTGGATATTTCCTAGGATGGGCTAGCTGAATGATGCTTTGAAATATCAAATGTGGAATTCTTTCAGAAATGATTTTTGGTGTCCCTGCTTTGCCGCTGGCCCAGCCCCTGCCTAGCGTGCCTGTTGGAGAGTCCAGCTCGACCTGGCAGTGAGAAGACACGGGCCACCTGTCCCCCAAGTCATAGTGTCTGTGCTTCCATCTGCAAAGCGGTGGAGCAGAGGAGGGAAGAGAAAACAGCTGGACTTGCTGGCCCCTGAGAACCTCTCTGGCCTTGGCTCTCTGTGTTTCTGCCTCTCAGATGCCCTAGTCTGCCTCACCTGGGACTGTCAGCCACAGCTGCTCTCTGAGGATAAAGGTGCCCAGGGCAGTACAGTTTTGAGTTTGAGAAAATCCCAGTGGTCCAACATCTCAGGATGGGGTTAGATATCAAGGGATAATCCTCTCAATTTGGGATGAAGAATATTTACTCTTTTGCTAGATCCTTGGGTCTGACATCTGGACATTTCAAAGGAAGTTTTGAATTAGGAGATACCAACTCTTGATTTAGCACTCACAATATAGAACTCAGATAAAAATATGAAATATTTTTTGCTCAGTTGGTTAAGCATCTGACTTTGGCTCAGGTCATGATTCATGGGTGTGAGCCCTGCATCAGGCTCTCTGCTGTCAGTGTGGGACTTTGTCCCCCTCTTTCTGCCTCTCCTTCATTTGCATGCTCTTTCTCTCTCTCTCTCAAAAATAAAATAAACATTGGAAAGTATGAAATATAGATGTGTCTGTTATCAATGGAAAAAACCAGAAGGGGAAATAGAAAACCTTAGTCCTAGTATTTTTCTCCCTCTGAAAACCTGAACTTCTGGATCTCCAGGAAACAAGTGGGGACTCTGCAACTCACCTGTGGCACCTGTGAAAGCCCCTGCCCTTTCTGTGCTCAGTCTCTGGGCTTTGGGGGAAAGTGGTAGAACTTGAAAATAAAGGCGTTTTTTTCCAGGTTTTATATTGGTGGTCTTACACATAAGAGGTGTTTTAAGAAGAAGGGCGCCTGGGTGGCTCAGTTGGTTAAGCCTCTGACTTTAGCTCAGGTCATGATCTCATGGTTCTTAAGTTTGAGCCCCGTGTCAGGCTCTGTGCTGACAGCTCAGAGCCTGGAACCTGCTTCAGATTCTGTGTCTCCCTTTCTCTCTGCCTTTCCTCCACCCATACTCTGTGTCTCTCTGTCCCTCAAAAATAAATAAACGTTAAAGATGTATTTTAAGAAGAGAGAGAATTTAGAAGTGATTCCAGAAAAATCATGGGGACACTGCTCATGGAGTCAACAGGATCAACCAGACAGGAATACCAGTTATCAACATGGATTTCTCAGGGTCACTTAGTCCAAAGCAGAGGGTGGATCAGTAATTCCCTCAGCTCAACCTCCCGCAGATTTGTGGTTTGAAAACATTCCCTTCTGATTCCTCTGGGAAGGCTCTTTAGACTTTGAGCTGCTATTGCAAGCCAGTTTCTCTTTATGGACAATGTCTCCCAGGTCACATAACAACTTCTGGCCAGGCATAAGTCAGCCTGCTGGGTGGTGGGGAGGAGCATGTTATGGTTAAACAGGAGCACCTGCTGAGCTGAGGCAGCCAGTAGGAGGGTAAGTTCAATGGAGTCACACAGATATTGTCTGGGATTCTTTGTTGCTGCCCAATTGTGACAGAATCCACTATTAGTTCTGACTCAGGAATGATTCTTTCCATCAAGAGCATTTTCAGTACTGCTGCCTCCACTGTAACTTAACAAAGAGCCCCATACCCAGAGACAGGATATGGAGGCAGAACCACGGCACCAAGTGGATGAGAGAGAAAGGAGCGATTCCCTGGTTAGTAATTATGGTGGGAAACCAGCATGTTGCTATAAACCTTGGAGAAATCAGTTCTCTCTAGCAACTTGGTAACGAAGATGTCCCTTTTTATTTTTTGTTTACTTAATTATTTAATTTAAAAGTTTATTTATTTATTTTGCAGGATAGAGGAAGAGAGAGATAGAGAAAGCAAGCAGGAGAGGGGAAGGGAGGGAAAGGGCAGAGAGAATCCCAAGCAGGCTCAGCACAGAGCCTGAAGCAGGACTCAATTCCACGAACTACGACCAGAGCTGAAATCACAAGTCAGACGCTCGGCTAACTGAGTCACGCAGGTGTCCCAAAGATGTCACTATTTAAAAACCTAAAGTGAATGCCATAAGAAAAACGAGCTTAGGGACATTGTTTATGAGATTTGTTATCCCAAAAAAGATGCTATGGGGCATGGAAAAGAAGATCAGTTCTTCCATAACACTTAACACAAATACAATTAAATAATTATGTGATTCAGGGGTGCCTGGGTGGCTAAGTGGACTATGCTTCCGACTTCAGCTCAGGTCATGATCTCATGGTCTATGAGTTCAAGCCCCGCATCAGGCTTTGTGCTGACAGCTCAGAGCCTGGAGCCTGCTTTGGATTCTGTGTCTTCCTCTCTCTCTGCCCCTCCCCTGCTCATTTTCTCTCTCTCTCTCTCTCAAATAAATAAACATTAAATAATTATGTGATTTATTGCTTAATGTCTATCCCTACCACTATAATTAGCTCTATGAAGTTAGAGACCATCTCTGTCTTATTCAACTGTATACTATATACCCAGCATAAACACATGGTTTTGTATGTTTTAGACACTTTTTTCATACTTTACTATAAAAGAAAAGATCATTTCCTTAATTATATAGTGACCATCACATAGTTATCACTCCAGAATTGTTGATTGTTCCGGTTTCCAGATGTGCCTGGTTCCTAGATGTTTCTACCACCCACTTCCTGGGCATCCAGGTTAACTCACCATGGAGACAAGAGCCTGTAATGGA
This sequence comes from Hyaena hyaena, assembly GCF_003009895.1. Taxonomy (NCBI): domain Eukaryota; kingdom Metazoa; phylum Chordata; class Mammalia; order Carnivora; family Hyaenidae; genus Hyaena; species Hyaena hyaena. The sequence goes on along the minus strand of NW_024080665.1, from coordinate 1,536,279 downwards.
TCAGAGGATTCCTCAACCAACTTCTACAGGGTGGGCATTCCCTCTCTGCTCAAATCTTTCTTTCTTCCTATCTTCTTTGTCTTTCTCCTCCTCTACCTACTTATCCTGCTGGGAAATGCCCTGGTCCTGGTGGCTTTGGTGATAGAGCTCAGCCTCCACAAGCCCATGTACTTCTTCCTGATCAACCTCTCAGCCTTGGACATCCTTTTCACCAAAACCACCGTCCCCAGGATGCTGTCCCTCCTCTTACTTGGGAACTGCTCCCTCAGCTTCCCTGTCTGCTTCCTGCAGATATACCTCTTCCACAGCTTCTCCTGCTCAGGAGCTTTCATCCTGGTGGTCATGGCCTATGACCGCTATGTGGCTTTCTGCTATGCCCACATTCTGGCCTCAGTGCTTTGCATCAGCTCCCGAGAAGGACGCTCAAAAGCCTTCTCCACCTGCAGTTTCCACCTCCTGGTGGTTGGCACCTACTACTCATCCATTGCCATAGTCTATGTAGCCTACAGGGCTGACCTGCCTCTTGACTTCCACGTCATGGGCAACGTGGTATATGCTATTTTCACACCTGTCCTCAACCCTCTCATCTATACACTGAGGAACAAGGATGTCAAAGCAGCCATCACCATAATGTTCCTGGGACCCAAAGAATGCTGGAGAACCGTGATTCATAGGTGTAACTCAATCTACTCACAAATGCCAATAACAATAGACGGAATTGTCTATGTGAATAGACAATTCACATAGCCAGACAGAACAACAATTCTCAAAATACAATCTTAGTTGTTCCTATTCCATTGTAATAATATAATGATTTTCTTTCCTTAATTCACAGATAAAATATATAGGCTTTTTGTATTCAATTAAAAAAGTTTTAATATTTATTTTTGAGAGAGAGAGAGAACAAGCGGGGAAGGGGCAGAGAGAGAGGGAGATACAGAATCCAAAGCAGACTCCAGTGTCTGAGCTGTGAGCACAGAGCCTAACACAGGGCTTGAACCTACGAACCATGAGATCATGACCTAAGCCAAAGTTGGAGGCTTAACTGACTGAGCCATCCAGACGACCCAAGATTTTTCTATTCAATTTTTATGTTGTGGATCCCAAATCTCACAAGACTATAAAGATAACTGTGGTTGCATTTCCATTAGTTCAAACAATTTGGAATCTCAGAGACTTCAAGCACTTGACTAGCAAGAACTTCAGTCTTTACCCTTGTATCTCTTCTTCTCATTTTTCTCTCTGTCCCCAGGATTGCTGACAGATAGTGTGAATCAGCCTTGCCCTCTCTGTTGTGGTAGCACCTTATCCTCTTCAAGGAGAAAGTCTGAACCTGCTACCACCTCAATCTTTGCTGCCTGGAGGTTCACTGCTACTACAAATATTTTAACATGAATCACACAGGAAGTTTACCTCTGGTATCTAGACATTCCTGTCAGAAAAGCAGAGCATGTCCTTCCTCTAGCTGATGATAAGGTAAAGGTTATTGCTTCCCAGACATGTGTGGGCATCAACACATGACAGTCCTTTTATTTCTCAACCATTCCATGACACTGGGGAGCTAAGTAGAGAAGTGTGCCCATATTGTTAGTAGGCTGTGTCCACGACCTTTACTCTTTCTCAAAATACAGTTCCATGTCTTCCTGTTTCTGGCTTTAGCAGCCAGTCCAGGCTCCTTATTCCCTTCCCCTGTGCCAAATTGTCTCTTGAAGATCTGCCAGGCTTGTCCAGCCTGGGTACATGCAGACCATACAGTGAAAGTGTTTGGGGGATGCAGGTGACAGATATCCTTATCTCTGAATCATCACAGATATTCTCATTCCAGTTTCCAAGTTTAACTATTTTTCTGTTGCATAAAACCCAGTGTTGCTGGGAATTCAATTGGTGATGCAGATCAGCAAAGGGTATGGTTTGTTCCTGGACTCCGCGTTTGGCAGTCTCAGAGATTCTGCTACAGTCAGAAAGGTTTTCGGCCTCCTTGTTTCCTGGCCCTAGGCAAGTGGAATTGGGACTCATTTTCTTCTACCGAAACTGTATTCAATCTGCAGTGCTTCTTTCCCTCAGTCCTTGAATTTGGTGTCCAGACTTCTTGGGACCGCCATCCTCAAGGTCTAAAAAAGACAACTTAGTAAGTTGCCTTGCCTCTGAGTTCTGTAAGCTCTTAGAATTTAACTGAAGGACATGGAAAGATTTTTTTTTTCCTCTTTACTCCACTACCACCTGGTAAACAACTCCACAAGTATTGCTACATTACTACTGAAGTTCTATCTTGTGTGACTTCTCTTCTCATACCAAATTCAGTTTAAGTTCAGGGCTTTGGTTTCCTGTGTCCCTGGAGGAGAACTCATGACATCTTGTCATCTGCAGTTCCTCTCCTAGATAGAACAATGAATGAATCACACAGACAGTGGGTCATGATGCTATGGAATCCCAGGCTAGTTCCACCCCATTCATTCTGTCCCTGTGGCTCCTCCTAAACATTTTTCATGAGTAGACATGAAATAATAACAACAATAAAAATACTAATGTTTTCCACCTGTAGCCTCACCTGCCACATGGCACGATCTCTGTATCTCCCAATGAAAACATTAGTTTCAACTTTTGTGCAACAAAAGGCACTACCAAGAAAGGGGAAAGACAGCACCCAGAATGGGAGAAAATATTTGCAAAGCATATGTCTGACAAGGGAGTAGTATGCAGAATATATAAAGAACTCCTACAACTTAACAACAACAAAAATGAACAACACAATTCAAAGATGGGCCAAGGAATTAAATAGGCATTTCTCCGAGAAGATACATAAAGAGCAAATAAGCACATGGAGAGACACTCAACATCACTAGTTATTAGAGGAACTGCAAATCAAAACCAAAATGAGAAACCACTTCACACAAATTAGGATGGGTATTATTTAAACACACACACACACACAGAGAGAGAGAGAGAGAGGTAAGTGTTCATGAAGATGTGAAAAATAGGAACCTATGTGCATTGCTGGTGGCTCATGAATATAAAAGCCTAGCCTAGGGTCTGTCCCCTGTGAGTGCACAGTGTAGGACAATACTACAGAGGTGAGGGGGATTTCTGTGATGATGACAATGCACTCCCTACAGTGCAATACTAAAGTCCTGTTCTTAGATGCTGAAAACTGTTCTGTGATTATCTTTATGCTTGTATTTTTCCTGTAAGTGAACAGGGTGCCCCTGAGACCTGCTCTCCCCCAGAGGGACAAAGCCCAGCACAGGATGGATGTGCCTCCCTCTAGTACATACACACATATTTACCTTTCCTTTCCCAACCTTCCAGATGCTTAATTGGCCTCCAGAGGGGAAACAGATCTTATTGTGGGCCCCTAATTAATCCCTAGGAATTCAGTTCCCCACATTCTCCTCTTGCTCTACTCCAACTCCCCAGTTACTGGTTCCAGAAAGGAAAGAAACTTGGCAGACTCCCCGAGGAAAGAGAGGTCTTGGGAGGTGATCACATGTGTGGTCCATACTGACTATCATAATAAGGCCCTAGGAGACCCTGCCTTATCAAAGCAGACCCCAAACTTGGAAAGTGAATGCTAAGGACCTCTTTCCAGCCCCTGTTCCGGATGCATGCCCACACCAACTTTGCCCCATGTTAAAGGCATCTGTGTTCTCACCAGACTCCCCATGGGCATCTCTGCTAATACAGCTCTTTCTGTCCCATAGTTCTGGAGGCAGGGTCTTCTTGGCAGGTTGTCACTGCTGGAGGTCTTGCCCTGACAAAGATCTACTTCCATCATGCACTTCTGCTCATCCTTCAAGGCCCAGAGCAAATGCTCTTCACTGAAGTTTTAGCCCAGTGCCAGGCCACTTCACCCTCCCTGAGGCACCCATGGTTTGTGGCTCCTGGCAGAGCTCTTAGTGCTGAGGAACTAAAGCAGAGCTGGTTGTGTGCTTCTGACTGCAACCCCAGGTCCCTAAGCGAGTAGATGGCGCATTTGAGGCAGAGGAGGCCTCTGTCTTAATTCTGGTCTACCATCATCTTTAGTCCAAAGTAGATACTCTGCATTGTGTTCATAGCTGTTACTTACAAATGGCCTCTGTAGTCAACTAAAATGCGGAACCAAGACATAAAGATTTCTTTAACTGCAGGACTCCTCAGAGCCTTTACTATGTTCATATCCACTATGAATCTCTGAGAAAGTTATGAAGATGCAACAGTTCCTACACTTTTTTGACTACAGATCTTGTTGACTCCTGAGCACCTGATGAGACCAGTATTCTGTTGAATCACTCGCTCGTGAAGACTCTGACATAGATTACAATTTACATTGAAAGAAAATCATTTCAGAGCCTCACCTTGTACCATATGCCAAAATAAACTCTAGGCAAGCTACAGAATTGAATGCAAAAAATGAAACCACATAAACTAAGAAATGCAGGCAGGGGCTGTGGATTCCCAGAGGCTGGTATGGAGCCTCACCCACAGCTCTCTGTGATTATCTGAGGAGTGAACTCAGTGTTTATGATGTCACTGACAGACATGCTATGGAGGTAACCTGCAATTTTGGGTCTTAAATAGGCTGCTTCAGTTGCTAGATTGATAAGGATTCATTTTGGCCATATTCCTCCTATGAAATTACATCTAGGAAACTAATAACCTCACACCTGGAAAAGCTCCCTTATGGCACAACTTAATGTGACCATCACGTTGAGCCTGCATTAAATAGCTTTTCATCCAAAGTAGGGAGTTCAGCCCTGAGACAATGTTCCCCTGAAATATGGAGAGGGACCTGGAGAGACTCTCCCAGCCCTTCCGCTAGTAGGGGCCAGTCTTACTCGTCAGCACTCATTGCTTAGAAGGGCTCTGTGGGTCTGAGAAACAACCCAATAGTATGTGTATCCTAAGCTCAGGTCTGGCCACCATCACCCATGGGCACTTGGATCCTGGACACCACATGTCCTCTTGCTAATTCTAACTCTCTGGAATCCTCCCCTCCATCCTCCTCTCCTCACTGCAATGATTTAGTCTCATCTTCTCTCCCCTCAAGGGTCGCTGTCTCCCATCTCCAGGCCTATGAGCTACAAGGGCGAGGACCAAATGTCCCTGATATCCAGCCAAGGAGCTTGTTTTACTGAATGGGTGGCTGGTAGAAAAAGTCTTAACCAGAGATGGACACGGTGTTGGAACAGCTGGGACAGGAAGCTGAGCCCCTTCCAGCGTCCAGGCGCTCACCACCCCATTGTGGGAATGGCGTGTTGGGTGGTTGCCTGGGGCTTGGATTCTGGTGTCAGGCCCAGTCCTAACATTCTGGTACAACTGGGCAAATCCTACCCTACCCTTTGCCTCAGCCATGTAAAGCACTGAGACCTGCAACCCCTGAGGTGACAGAGCCAGCAGGGGGCCCAGTGAGGAACTCAGTCAACAGAAGTCTCCTCCATCCCTCACACTCCCCTGTTGAGCTCACCTCAATCACTAGGGGAGCTGTGGGGTGGCCAGGATGTCTCTTTTGTCCAGTCCCCCAGAGTGTTCTGTCTCTTTCTCAGTGCTGCTCCAGCCCTGTGTCCCCACCCCAGATGGCAGGCACTGGAGGAACCCCAGCCTTGGCTCTACACTGACTTGCTATGTGGCCCCTCTCTGGGCCTCCATTTCTCCCTCTGTACAATGGGGGGTTATAGGAGGTCACCTCTGGGCCCCCTGTGGCTCAGACACTCTATGGTCATCAACAGCAGGATGGAGAAGTGGCAGTGTCATTCACACCTCAAGCTGTGGGGACTCCATGGAACAGGTAACCTGTGGGGCTCGGAGCTCTCTAAGCTTCTGGAGAGGGTAGAACAAGGGCCAGTTGGGGCCTGGTGTCAGAGCTGAAGAGAGAGTAGGAGAAAGGTCTGGGAGAACAGTTTGAGCAAAGGCACCGAAGAGGCAAGTGAGGAGGCCAGCCTTAAAGTGCAGATAGATGGGGGACAGGAGGACAAGATGGGGCCAGGTCATGCAGGATCTCAAATGTCAAGGAAGCTGAAGAAGGGTTTGGCACAAGGTTAGATATGTGCTCTAGAAGAGTCACTCTGACCAGAGTATGGAGGAGGGTGGGCAGAGGCTCGGACACCAGCAAAGAGACTCCTGCATCGGTCCAGGAGGAAAAGGCAAGTACTTTTTCTTACTTACTTACTCACTCTTTCTTACTATGAGGTGAGGTAGTAGCCATAATAAGGGAAGGGAGGGGTGGATTGGGACATTTAGAGGGAGAGATGACAGAACTTAGTCACTGACTGGCCCTGGACTCAGAGACCTTAATAACCTCATAGATAACATGCAGAAATCTTACAGACAGGAAAAATGAGACCTGAGGCTGGTCAAAGCCCTGCTAAAAGTCACACAGCAAGATAGTGGTGAGACTGGTGTAGAACTCAAGCGTCCTGGCCCCCAACCCCAAACCCTTTCTCACCAACGGCACAAAAAAATAGAGGTAGGGCTACACAAGTTTCACAGAGCCTTGAATGCCAAGCCTGGGCACCCTCCTACACTGTTGGTGGGAATGTAAACTGGTACAGCCCCTCTGGAAAACAGTGTGGAGGTTCCTCAGGAAACTAACAACAGAACTCCCCTATGACCCAGCAATAGCACTGCTAGGAATTTACCCAAGGGATACAGAAATGCTGATGCATAGGAGCACATGTACCCCAATGTTCATAGCAGCACTTTCAACAATAGCTAAAACATGGAAAGAGCCTAAGTGTCCATCCACAGATGAATGGATCAAGAAGATGTGGTTTATCTATACCATGGAATACTACATGGCAATGAGAAACAATGAAATCTGGCCATGTGTAGCAACATGGATGGACCCTGAGGGTGTTATGCTGAGCGAAATAAGTCAGGCAGAGAAGGACAAATATCATATGTTTGCACGTATAGGAGGATTAGTAGGAACTTAACTGAGGAATAAGTGGGAGAAGAAGGGGGGAAATGGTGGGGGAAAGGGAGAGAGGCAAACCATGAGAGACTCTTGAATGCTGACAAAAACTGAGAACTGATGGATGTGGGGGGGAGGGAGGGATGGGCATGGAGGAGGACACTTGTGGGGATGAGCACTGGGTGTTATGTGGAAACTAATTTGACAATAAACTATTTGTAAAAAAAAAAAATACACAGAAAAAAAAAAAAAAAAAAAAAGAATGCCAAGCCTGGGAATTTGGATCATTCCCACAAGCAACTGGGAGCCAAGGCTGATTCTTCACTTGACAACGCTTCCTGTTTCTTTGCCTTCTTGCAACAGAGGGCCTTCCAGTGCTGTTGCAAAAATGCACGACTTGTTTATTGTAGGTTATCCCAACCCCCTGAGTCATCACACAGAAGACAGGGCATCCCCTTGTCTTTACTAGGAGAAAGCACAAAGCCCAGTAGGTAGAGATTCACTGAAAGCCATGCAGCAAGTTAGTAGCCTGGATTTCCCCAAATCTCAGGGCAGCTCTGCTGTCCCCTCGTAATGAAATGCAGAAGCCTGAAATGATGGAACTAGAGAAGGAAGAATCTGGCCCAAGGTCATCCCAAGTAGGTGGCAGAAACAGGCCCTAGAGCAGGGGTGAGAACCCCGGGGGCAGCAGCTAGCTAGCAGCCTCCCTCTTCTCTGCCCTTCCTTTCACAGCTGCAATCCCGTGACTATGTCTGGTTCCTGACTCCCTCCCTCAGCCATCATTGTGCCCCCATCTGTCTTGCCGGGGGCCAGTGCTGGGACATCTCCAGGCTGCCTTCAATTATGAGCCAATAAATATGAGATGTGCTATGCGAGGAGCTGCCGCTTGGGCTGCCAGCCCCACCCCCCTCCCCGCACCCCTGCCAGCCTCTGCGCCAAGGAAGATTGGATTTTGTGCCGTTCATTTTTTATCTCTAGTCCATGTCGGATGGGGAGATACAGGACGTGGGCAGTAGATAATTTTATCCTTCCCCCACTTATCGGGATCGGGTGCAGCACTGAGATGGGGTGTGTGATGTCCTCAGGTCGCCTCTGCCCTCAGGTGGGTAGGTCCCCCACCCAAGCCACCATCCCTGGGCTCCTGCTCTCTGCTGGGGCAAAGTGACTGGTGTAGTGCAGAGTCGTGGGCAGGAAGACAAGAGAACGAGGTTCAAGCCTGCGCCCTGCTACTGACCCACTATGTGACCTTGAGCAAGTGTCTGAAAACATTCTGCGAGGCCCTTGTCTATGGCAAGCCCTGTGCAGGCAAGCAGGGGCCATGGAACAGAATCAGACCCAATCCCTGCCTTCCAGGAGCTAGCACTCAACTCCAAGTAAAACAGACATTCCCATGGAGGAGTAGCAGGCATTGGCACTGGGCGTGAAGGGTAAGGATGTGTCAGGCAGGGAGTGAGGGGAGGGGTAGAAGACATTCAAGTAGAGGCAGAAGGAACTAGTTGAATAAAGCATGGCTAAAGGGAATGGGTAACCAATGTGCTCAGAAGCCTGTGAGTATGGTTGGGATAGTGTGTAGACAAAATAGGGGACAGAAGAGTTTTAAGCAGGTACGTGTCATTATCAGATCTGCATTTTAGAAAAATCTCTCCACTTACTGTCAGAAAAGCAGATTTGGAGGTGGTGATGAGGAATGAAGGCAGTGAGGTCTGTGATGAGGCTGATGAAATCCGTGGTCCAGGAGAGAGAAGATGAGGCCCTAGCTTGAGCAATAATGTGAATCCAGAAATAATAATAATAATCATACCATCATTATGATGAACCCCGCCAGTAAGTGTTACTATGGGATGAGCACAGCGTAAGTATTTACATCAGTGTTTCTAATCCTCAAAACAACGCTTCTAAGTAGGTTATTATCTCCATTTTGTAGGTTAGGAAATTAAGCCTTAGGTAAATTAAGATAGTTGCCCAAAGTCACATAGCCAGCATGTGGCAGAGGTAGGATTTAACCCAGGTCTGTTCAACCCTGAAGCCCCATACTCTTTCAACTCTGTTCTACTGTTTCCAGAGAGTTGAAGGGGGTATAGGATCCATCTGATTTCTGCAGTTGTTTGGATGCAGAAAGCAAAGGACAGGACTCACAGGAGGCTCTGCATGCTTCTGGTCTGGGAGGTTGGGTGGGGAGAGGGATCCCAGGAGGAGGAGCAGGTTTAGAGACAGCAGGGGGGCTTGGTTTTGGTCATGAGATTAGAGGGCAGTTCAATACGTGGGTGTGGAGCCCAGACCTAGCCTGGAGACAGATTTGAGGGTGGCTGACAAAAGGGTAGTCATAGTCGTGTGAGTGGGTTAGGTCAGTGCAGGGTGTGTGTACAGGGAATGGAAGATCAAGGCTGGAACTTAGGAGAATTCCAGTCCTTAGAGGATGAGCAGCAGAACAGATAAAGAATCAGAATGGTGCAAAGTGATGTCAGCCAATGAAGAATGGAATTGCTTCAAGGAGCAAGTGATCAGTAAGATGAAAGCTAAAAACTGGGCTTGGTATCAGCAGGCAGCTGATGCTGCCATGCTCCAAACATGGAGAAGCTCCATGCAGCAGTCATTGGGAACCTTGGCAATGGAGTCTTCATGGACACATGTTACCGAATGGTTGAGGAGTCTATACACATCCTACTCAGGACTCTGAATTCCCTCTCTGCATTTGCCCCAAGGACATCTTTTGAGGCTGGCACACTACTGACTCCTATCCAACCTTTCGCAGAAATCATGAGTGAGATGAGGAAAGGAGAGCAGTAGTAAGAGAGACAGAGGGGTGCCTGGGTGGCTCAGACGGTTAAGCATCTGACTTAAGCTTGGGTCATGATTTCGAGGTTCGTGGGTTACAGTCTCGCATCGGGTTCTGTGCTGATAGCTCAGAGACTGGAGCCTGCTTTGGATCTGTCTCTCTCTCTCTCTCTCTCTCAAAAATAAAATAAACATTAAAAATTATTTTTTAAAGTTTTATTTATTTATTTTGAGAGAGAGAGAGGGAGAACATGAGCAGGGGAGGGGCAGAGAAAGAGAGGGAAAGAGAATCCCAAGCAGGCTGCACACTGTCAGCACAGAGCCAGATGTAGGGCTTGAGCTCACAAACCATGAGATCATGACCTGAGCCTAAATCAAGAGTCAGATGCTTAACCAACTGAGCCACCCAGGTTCCCAAAAATTTTTTTTAGAAAAGGAAGATAGAGGAGAGATGTGAATGAAAGAAGAAAGATTATACGAGGTAGAAAGGCTGAGAAATGATTAAAGACCATTAAGGAGGTATGGTAACTGCAAAACCACCAAGAAGAAGAGGAGACTTATCTTAACGCTGTTTTCCAATAATCGTAGTTACCAAGAAAGAAGCCACACCCCGCCATGGCCAAATGTTAAATGAGCCAAGAAGAGTAAGAGCTGCATGTACGCAATGAAATGGGACAGTGCGAGTATCAGTCTGTTGCCTCTACGCTTGGATGCTGTGTTGGCAGCTCTGACGTTATAGCATATGTGAGCAGAGCACAGAACTTCCATGCCATGAAGAAGACTCGGCCCAAGTGCCATGATAAGAGTCTTCAGTGTTTGCCTTTGCTCCTCTCTTTAATTTTGAGGACAACTTTGTTGCAGAAGTACTAGATCTGTAACACGTTTAAGATTTACATGTTTGATTGATGGGCACACATTCTTTCCTCTGGAAAGGTGAGGGCAGTGTCTCCCTATGCTTAGGGCAGAATGGGAGGAGTGGAAGTCAGTTGGAAGAGGGGTGAGGAAGTGTGGACAGCAGGTAGAGAAATTCTTTCCAGAAAATGGGCTGTGATGGCTAGGAAAGAGAAGTAGCAGAAGAACTGGGATGGGGGGAGTTGTTGTCATGAAAAAGTTGCAAACATGTTGAGTACTAAGGAGGAGCCAGTGGAGAAAGAGAACTTAAAGATATGTGTGGGAGTAGGGGGTGATGATTGATGGAAACTTCTGGAGGAAGTGGGCAGAAAATGGGCTCCAGGGCCTTGAACTGCAGTGGGAGCTGCTCTATGGCCACTATGTTAGAGCACAGGGGTCAAGAGCTTGGGGTCTCCAGTGCGATGGCCTAGCTGTGAAACCTGGCTCCATGACTGTGGTTAAGTTACTTAACAATTCCTTGTTTTGGAAAGAGGGATACTGACAGAGCCTATCCCATAGAGGTATAATGAAGATCCAATAAATCGATACATGCAAAGTGCTTAGAGCAGTGCCTGGCACATATAAAGTCTCCATAAAAGTTAGCTGTTTAGTAGTTGATAAAAACTAGCTATTAGCTAACTCATCTTGTAAAGCCAGAGAGAAGGTGGGAAATACCAGGTGACCTGTGGAAGTGCCACTTGGAAGGGATTAATGATGCTGAGCTCACACCAACAGCTTGCCTCATGGCTTCACTTCCTCTCACCATGGCAAACCTACAGTATTTTCATCTGGACAAAGTATTGTTTCCAGGGGGATTGTGAAGGGTTCATAACACAAATGGGTAGAACACTGAGCACAGGGCCAGGCACGTAGAGGTGCTCAGTGAATACTTAACAGTTGTCATCTACTCCCTTCCCAGTTATATAGACCTTGGCAGGAAGTCTGGGAAAGAGGGCAGAGCTGGAGCCTGGAACTTTAAGCAGAAAAAGATTTGTTGGGGTATGCAGGATACTGCAGAGGGTCTGGATGGGACAATTGCCCTATCCCAAGTCCAGGCAGGGAGAGGAGAGGAGGAGAGATCAAGAAAAGTTGTGGGGTGAGGGAATCCAAGGCTGGAGGCCTCCATGAGGGTGAAGGCAAAAGGAAGAGGCCAGGAGAAAGGTCTGTTGTGTAAGGGGAATTTCTGGGTCTCATTCAAGCTCCTCTAAGTACCTACCATGTGCCAGGTGCCCTCTGGGGCCTTTTATATGCATCCAACTTCACCCCTTATCTGTTAAGAGTCATGGCAGTCCAGAGGCCTGTCCCCACCCCACAGATCTATGAGGGCCTTGTGATGTCAGATTCCCTCTGTCATGCATATGAAATGGGAAGGGTGGGAGCATCTGATAGTAAGAAGTGAAGACTCCTAGGTGACCCATAGGGGGAAACCATGGAGTTGGTTGTAGCCATGAAAGGTCATGTGGAAGCAAAAGTTGGACACAGCTACCTGGGTGAGTGGCAGACCTAGAATTAGAATCCAAGAGCATTCTTCCTCCAGAGCCCACTCCTTCTGCCCCAAGTGAGCCAGGGCTGCTTATCTTCCCCCCCAGCTCTTACCCTCAGACCCTGTTGCCCCTAAGAGAGGGGGGTGATAAATCCCTAAAAGCTCAGCCAGAGTCCTATCAAGTGGGAGCAGAATCAGATGCCAGCAAGAGGCTGTCCTAGCTGCAAGAGCTGGTTGGACTCAGGACTGATCCATTTCCCAAACCTGCCTTCCCCTCGAGGCCTCTTCTTGGGATCCCCCAACTTCTCGTCCCTCTTGGGTTTCCCCATCTCAATGGGGACACTTGATGTTCATGCAGCAAGTGGCCACAGTGGCTGGGCACCAAGGTTTAGGTTTAGGTTAGGGCTCTGGAGGAGGGCAAGAAGGGGCATGCAGGACCCAGACAGGGGAGACAAGGGCCAGTCCTGAGCAGTGAGGGTGAAGATAAAAGCTTCCCCAGAGTGGGTCCCCGCTCCACAGAGGGCTCAATAATCTCCTTGGATCCTCACAACTTCCTAGTAAAGTCAGCACCATCCTCCCTATTTTACAGCTGGGGAAACTGAGACTCAAAGATATTGCCGCCTTTCCAAGGCTACACAGCCAGTAAGTGACAAAGCTGGGATTTCCCCTCTGACCTCCTGACTCCAAGCCCAGGCTCCTCCTGCCACTATAGCTGCTGGTCCTCCCCAGGAATCAGCTTACTCCCAAGGAGATGCCACCTGACTCTGCCATGAAACATGGAATGGCTGTGGCTCTGAGGCAGTGGTCTCCCTCTCTAGGTATCAGCTGGGTGGGGAGGGGTCTACCGGCTTGCTGAAGTCTGGCCGCCTGCTCTTGCAGGGGGTTACAGATATCACTGTCAGGCCAGGAGTCATCCCAGCCCCCCCCCCCCCAATAATTAATCTCCAGACAGCAGTCCCAGCTGCAGTGCTTTCATCATCCAATTACCGGAGCTGCTGGCACAATAAATCTTGGTCATACAAATGCAGGCAAATCTGCAGCTATTTTCATGGCCATTACTGTGCATAGGACATTGGGACTCAGGTCATTTGCCTTTCTGACGTGGAATCCTGCCCCCACTTCTTCCCATCTTCTCTGTCTTTGTCATTTCTCATTGGGAGCTGCCCCCTCAACCGCCTCCATTGTGGATCCCCCCTAAGCACACATCTTTCCTTCCCCTCCCCTATCTGTAGGCAGTGGGGTCAAGATCAGAAGGCTCTGTGTGACCTTGGCCAAGGTAGTTCACCTCTCGGAGCTTCTGTGTCTCCACCTGTAAAGCCAGCAATAACATTACTGGCCCCATAGGGTTTTGTGAAAGCTGAACACCCCAAGTTTGGTACACACCTCACTGGTGGCACATAGGGTGTTTGTCAGTGGTGTCTGCTAATTTTTTTAATAGCTACATATTTATATTAGTGTTTATTAGGAAAAAATAAAACTAATATATCAAACCTATGATTCCATGAGTACTATTACTTAGGAGATAGTGAAATTAGGCATATACACAAAATATGCTAAAGAAAAATATTAAGAATACATGGATTTAGCAAAAACCATGGAGGAGGCATGAGAATGAGAGAAGCATGGAAACCCTGAAGTCACAGCTGTGTGGTGCTGTCTTCATAAATCTTTGTTTTGTTCACCATCCTCCCATTTCCTGCAGGGGGCAATGTGGGGACTACAGAGAGAGGGGGCTCATCTGCTCTGGGAGGTGGCCCAACCTAATACGGGGTGGAGGGTCACTTCAGGGTCCCTCACTCACAAGAGAAACCTGCCCCCAGGCCTGCTCCACACAGCCCCTGTGATGGGTACTGACAACATAGAACTCAAATGGCAGGTCCCTGCCTTCGTGGAGCCCCATTCTCCCTCACTTCAAAACCCAAACCCTTTCAGTGTCCGCAAAGGTAGCTGCCCTGACCTTTCCTTGACAAGATGTAGGCAGGACTTCCCCTGAGGTCTCAGGCTTGTGGGATTGCAGAGGAAGCCCCCAGCTGAGGACAGGAGGCTCTAAGGCCACACTCCGTAAAGACACTCTGTAAAGAGACAGACGGAGGACTTTGGAGGGAAAATAGGGGCTGTCAGCGTAGCCCTGTGAGGAGTGCTCTGTTCCTGTGGAGAAGTTACTGCCATGATGGAGAATGGGGACTATTTCAGAGCTTCTCAGAGTAACTGGGCCTGCCTGCCAGAGGGGAGCACAGGCAGAAAGCATGCTGAGCTGGGAACCCACCTTGGGACTGCCACTGAGCAGCACAGGGACTGGGATGAAGTTTCTGGTAGAGTGATCCTGTGGCAGGAACCCCACTGAGCGGGGGCTGTTCCAGCCAACAGCGATGAAAGGAATGTGAGGTGTTCCAGGAAGGATTCAGAGGACCCCTTCCTCGTTCTTTCTGCCATAGGCGGGTGTGGAAAAAGATCACAGAAGTTCCCATGGTCCACACAAGGAGCACACAGGTTGGAATAGATATGGCGCGCTGTGCAGATGGCCTCAAACCAGGTAAGGGCGACCCCACCCACAGAAGAGGCTGGGCCTTGGACCTCTGACAGAGTCAAAGGACAACTCAACTGCCACCACTGAGGGGGCCTTGACAACACAGGGGGTAGACAGGTGCCAAGGAAATCATGGCCACCATCTCTCAGCTTATGACAGACAGGTCAGCAGGTTCATCAGTCTCAAATGGAACAGGACTGAGGCGGATCCTGTGCTTAGACACACACACAGAGGACATCCTTCTCTGGAAAGCCACGGCCTTTGTCAGGGCATCAGTTTCCCCTTGGGAACAACAGTTACTAAGTTGTGCTTCAGACCAGGCAGAGACTGCTGGAATCTCCAACCACAGGCACCACCATCTGATTCCAGGTTGCCTGGAGCCCACAGCAAGTTGGGGGAAGATTGCCACCTGGTGGACAATGTTGGCAGTGCCACGGGGGTACATGTCAAACCCCCGTCTGAGAGCACTCAGGCTGAGGTGAGCCTGACTTTGTATGACCTTGGGCAAATCACTGCCACCCCCTGAGCCTCACTTTTCTCATCTAAATGTGGGATAGTGATGCCAGTCTCACAGGGCCATGGGGAACATTAAAGTAAACAATTGCATTGATGTACTGTCTTGGGCAGGGCCTCAGTAAAGGTTTGAACCAGCTGGATCTTGTTCCAGCAGGACGCTGAGCAAGGGTCAGGCCCAGGAGACCAGAAGAAGGTGAGGCAAATTCACAGAGATCCTGCTCCTCAGCTTTCTCTCTTGGCCCCCACCCAGGACTGTCATTCTGTATGTGGGGAACTGTTCTCAACCCAAACCTGGATAGTTCCTGGGGTTACCAAAGTGTAAGAAAAGTGGACTGCTGACTCCAGAGAGGAAACCTGCTTGCGGCCTCGGTTCCGTCACTTGCTGTGTGACCTGCGACAGGGTCCCTGGGCAAGTCCAAGCTTCTATTTCTTCTTTTATACAAAGCAGGTAATCACTCCCACCCCAGGAAAGTGATGAGGACTGACTGGGCTGCCTGACGGGACATGCTGGGGGCTACTGCCTTCACCAGTACCAACCCTCCTGGCTGCCAGTAGCCAGGCTTCCTCTGTGGGTCACCGTGGTTCTGTGAATACAGGAAGGACCCCTTATGGCTCTAGACTCTCTGGCAAACTGCCTCAGGCCCACTGGCACCTCCCAGAGATGTAAACAAGAGGGGAACAAGGCAGGGATGGAGAGGACAAGCTTCCCCATCTCTGTCCCATTGCATCACATTGACACTCTGAATTCTCTCAACCTGAGGTTCGTGTTATTGTGCCCACTTTACAGAGAGGAAATGTAGGCTCAATAAGTGTAATGAATTGCTCAAGGTCTCACACAGCTCATTTAAATAAAACAAAACAAAAAGAAGGAAGAAAGAAAGGAAGGGGGAAGGAAGGAGAGCTAAAAAAGAAACAGAGGAGTAAGAGCCTTTACTGCTGCTCCAAGCTTCCTCTGATTCCCGGCATAACCCTAATTTCCTATCATTTTGCTCTGTTCTGTAAGGTTCTATTCAAATGAATTACATTCTCCTAAGTGTCATTTAAGTGTTACCTTCTGTCCTGCCAGTTCCTTTCACACAGTCTTTTACTAATCTCCACCCACAGGCCAGAGGTCCCACTGCCAAGTAGACAGACCCCTTTTGAGAATGGTATGGATACAAGGCAGCCATATCCTAGGCCCAGGTCACCCTCTCTCAGACAAGGCAAGGAGGAGAGTCAGCTCTTGGTCCCAGTGCCTCCCAGAGATGCCAGGTATGGGCTCTCCAGTTCAGAGATCTCAGGAAGTCATCCTTAGCCTCCTCTCAGACACCCAAACCCAGGGCTTTCCAATGGTCTACCCAATACTGATTAGAAAAAAGGCATTTGCTGCCTTACAGGTACATGGCTTGGGGAGCTCCATGCTGGTGGATTTGGGGCCCCACTTGCCTCTTGGTCAGGCACTTTTGTATGATACATGAAAAGCAGTAGCCCTGCCCAAACACATCATCTACCTGAGCTCCCGAACCTGGAACTCATCTGTCCCTGGCTGGTGGGATCAGCCTCAGCTCCTGAGCAAGTATACTCTGTCTGCAGCTGTGGACCTTTGTCAGCCTCCATTGGGTTCAGGGAAGTCTAATGAGGGAGGAGCTGCTCTACCTTCTGACTTTGGGCTTAATATGAAGCCTGTCTCCTCCATTTACAATTTTGGAAGCACTGGGATACTCACTGGCCTGGAAAGCAAACATGGAACCCTACCCTTGAGTCCCACCCCTATCTTCCTGAGTGTTATAAGGAAACTGTTACTTTCCAGCAAGGGGAGACCTTCACATGAGAGGTAGAAGGCAGTTGTGACACCAGATTCTGGCTTCAAGATACAGCTTCCGCTTTAGGACTTCTCTCACTGATTCTTGCTACCATCATGCTGGCCTTGGGGGGGAGCCTCACTCTCAACTTTCAAGGCTCCAGGCCAAGTGCACTCACCCAAGAATCCCTCAAGGCTTACAACACAGCAGATGACAGTGTTCAGATCAGGCTCTAGGAAAGGTTTTCCAGTAACAACACAGACCTTGGAACAAACCTGGATTAATGGAATGACAAAGAAGATGTTCCCTAGCCCCAGCCTGGGATCTTCTTAATAACATCTCCTTGAATCCAGGGTTCACTTTAACTTGGGCTACCAGGGACCATCTTCTGGGTCATTTATATGCCATCAGGTCTCAAACCAAAGGAGTGAGGTCAGGAAAGACAAGAGTATCCTACCCTGCCTAATATCCACCTTTAAGTTCCCAATTTTGGAGGATTCAGTGTGGAATGGCCATTAATTCATTTTTTATTGAATACTATTCCAGGGGATGGAATAATATCAACAAATGGACATCATACCCTCCTCAAAGCTCATACCTGCCCATAGGACTTAGCCTTAACCCAAACTTCATGGCCTATAATCATATTTCAATTTTAATACAGAAACCTCAACTTCAAATCAGTCACACAGAGTAGCAAAAAGGGCACTAGAACTTCCTGACCATTTTCCAGTGTCTCGATCCAAAGAGGTCTGGGACTGAGGCCCTTGAAGGGAAAGAGCTAAGGAGAGGGTTATCAGGAGACAGTGAGGATCTTTGCCTATGGTCACACACAGCATGGTCACCTAGGGCAGAAAATGACAGTCTAGACCATACATAGGGTCATTACTGTCTGGCTGATGGATACCATGTAGCCTCATTCCCTTCACCCCCTGAATTTCACATTGACCCTTATACTAACAGAGTTCAGCAGTCTCTATCTTGGCAACTCTTCAGGCTTAATTCATGATCTGTGTGACCCTCACTCTCCCTTCTGCAGGTATAATAAGTCCCTCTTCATAGAGCTGAGTCCTCAGCCACCCAACTAATCCAAGGCCACTTTTCCTACTGCCTCCGAGTACTTGGCAGTACAGGAGTCTTGAAAATCTGCTTTATGATGGAAAAAAGCATCATGTGCCCACAGGCCTAGGTCTGTGCCCAAGCTGTGGTGTTACCTTTAATCTCCAGGAGACTTAGCAAGAAAATCAATAGGAATCCCAGGCAATTATCATGCCATGGGAAAACTAAATTTCTGACCCAGGAAAAATGCAGCTCACTGGCAGGCTAAAGAACCAAGTTAGACACCAATCTGGGAAATAAAAGTTGGCTTCACATAGACACTAGGGGCATTCTATGTTCCTCCTACATCATAGAGCTGGGAAAGGTATGAGTAGGAGGCAGGTGGGGTAATGGATGGAGAGAGGAGTACTGAAGCAGCTTATCAAAGAGCAGTCTGTGGACCAGCAGCATCAGCATTACTTGGGAGCTTGTTATAAATGCAAATTTTCAGGCTCCATCCCAGACCTACCAAACTAGATTCTTGGACTTGGGACCAGAACCTGTCTTTTTTAACTTCTCCAGGTAATTCATATGCATACGTAAGCTTGAAAAGCACTGCTACCACACCATGCACACTGGATGGGCTAATACGATTACTACACGGAAAAATCACAATAATCACGACAGATCCCATTTTTTGAAGATCTACTATGTGCCAGTCACTTTTAAATTTTTATCTAAGTTTAAATACATTTTTTCACTTAACCCTCTCATCAACCCTACAAGATACTTTTATTATCCTAGTTTTTACAGAGGAAATGACAGTTAAGATACTTGCCCAATCACTTAAACTTTCCAAAGCTCAGTTTCCTTGTCTGTAGGCTGGGAACAATAATGTCTTGCTTCCCTGGTTGTTGTGAGGATTAGAGACAATGTATGGAGGACCATCTGCAAGGCATGATGGGCTCAGACCTGGCAACTGGGTATGGCTCCAGGGACTGGCCCACAGTGGAGAAAGGCAGAGGTAGAGTTTCTATCTCCAACTTGTCGCTCAATTAGAGACTTGCCTGGTGCCTACTGGCCCTGACTGTCTCACTCGGCACCGTCAGCTTCACCTGCTATCAAGTTCTATGTTTACCCCTCAAGAGAATCCACGCTCTTACTCGGATTCTATTCCCAGCTGATGACAGCACAATCTATGTTTAGGATGACTCTGGGTCATGGGAGGCAGCTGTTCTGCTGAAGTTTGGAGGTCCTGAAAAATAATTTCCAGCTAGATATGGGCTTCCGAGCCAAGAAACTAATGCATGTCTCTTGGGTGAAATAAAAAGGGAAGACTTTTGGTCTGAGAGGCGACTTTAGTGCAACTGTGAGATGCGTTATTACAGGACTCATCATCACCAGCCTGTTACCAGGCTGTCACCAGCTGCTGAATGCTCACCATGTTCTGAGGAATGAAAAGGCACTATATCTACCTCACATCAACCTGCAAGGTAAGCAGCACCCACAGTTCTGCCTCTTATTTGCCATATGATAAAAATGTATGTTTGGAAGTCAGATCTGACTTCACCACTTACAGGTGTGTGACATTGGAACACATCATGTAACCTTGTTGAGTCTCAATGTTTCCATCTCTAAAATGGGTTGTTGAATTAAATGAGAGAATGTATAACTCAATCCACACTAGGCACTTTATAAATGCTATTCCCCTTGCATACTTCTTTTCTAATACTCTGCCATGGTGGCACTTTGGTGGGCACAGAAAACAAAGATGACTCAGCCCAAGTCCTTTCTTATTTGGGGTGAGATTTCCCTCTTCTATACACATACTGGATCATTCCTTATAGAAAGGGAACAAAAGGTCTGGGGCAAAATCAGAAGGTTGGGCAAAATCATGGGCCTACAATTTGCTAAGGACATGAGAGAGGTGAGGCAAGACAGCTGTCCAGGCTTGAAGTGCTCTCTTCAGTGGTCCCTGCCTTCTTCTCCTCTCTTCCATCCATCACCTTCATTTTCAGCATTTGACTTTCAAATGTTGCCAGTGCTGATGGATAAGGGAGATCAATGGGTGAACAGTAACTTACCCTCTATTTACATGACATGGCACTGGTTCCTAAACCGTTTTGACAATTCACTAGCTCATCAGACTCACATAACTCTCAGTGAGTGCTAGGGCAAGAATTATGCTCCTGCTATAGCTGAATAAGTGGATTCCCAGAGAGGGCCAGTGGCTGGCACAAAGTTGCCCGTCAGGTCAGTGGCAAGCTCTAGGACATAGAGCCTGGACTTGAACCCTAGTCTGGTCCTTCTTTCATTCTACCCCAAGGTCTTTCCTGGTAATGTACCCTTTAGGTAATGCTGTTAACTTGAGTAGACTGCAGTGGAAGTTGATGTAGTTATGCACCAGATAGTGGCTAACAGGTTGTGGTACCAAGTAATCCAATTTTCTGTGAGGATGGGTATTCATATTCTTTCACTTGCAAGCTGTATACACTTGACTCAAACTTGCTTCAGAGATAAACAAAATAAAAATTTTTTAATGTGGGGTGGGTTATTAGGTTCCATAACAGGGAGAAGCCTCATAGATATCATTAGGATTGTTTCTGCCTGGCTCCATTTTTTCAGGCTTCTTCTGTATTCAGGTATTCTCCACCCACTGAGAAGAAGCCAGCTGTCTGTGGGTCCAGGCTTCCAACCTCCCATGTAAATGCTCTTAATGAAACGGTACTTGTCTGAAATGGTACTCTTTTCCCTTTGGATATGCTATTACTAAATAGCTAGGAACGTGTGTGGGAGGTGAGGAGGGGAAACTGATAAAGTCATTATAACTCTGGAGAGGTTTAAAAATTAGAACTATCCAAAGGTGAAATGATAATAATAACTAACAAAGTTAAATCTATCACGTTAGCTATTCATTACTCCATTTTGGGATAAGGGTATCTTTTATAATCACTGGACTTACTTATGTTTTATATACTACTTATGGTATTTGAAATGTCCAAAAGGATCAGCTTATACCAAATTTGTAACTGATATTTCCATTGCAGTTTAATCAAATTCGTTATTGTTTAAATATTTAAGAGGTGTTCAATGTTTTACTGAATAGGAGTTTGAGAAATTGAGCACTGAAGTTTATGCAGTAAGGATATATTCCTCTCAAGCCCAAAGGTCCCCAGACGTTAAGCAATCTAACAAAATACACAAAAATAAAATAGATCATTGGATTTTAAAAATGATCATATCAAAAACTATTATAAAACTATTTTTAAGAGGTACATTAGCAGTTCTCTACATTTATTCTTTCATCATTATATGATTCTTTGTGTTATGGTGAAAGAGATGCCCATATAAAACTTTTTCAATGGTCTATTTGTTTTAACAAAGTTAAGTACAAGTCATGAGTTAAGGCTATCACCCCACTTCACTGAGGTATTTGTGGCCTCACCAGCTATAATTTGGTATTAATCTCAGGGTTTTTGCAAAAAGACATAAGATGTGCAGTGACCAGCACCAAGGCTGCTGTCAGATGGGGTGATTTTGTATATCCAAGCTCCCCACATAATCACTTAATAGCTAGTGTGTAATACACAATCTAATGAGTCATGGTAATCTCTGCCCTGTTTCCTCAATAGGCAAGTAACTATGTTCCAATGACAATGTGTAAAAGTACAAAGATAATTTTTTATTATTTTTTAAAGGTTTTATCTATTTTTGAGAGAGACAAGACAGGGTCGGGGGGGGGAGAGAGAGAGAGAGACAGAGAGACAAAGAGAGAGACAGAGAGAATCCCAAGCAGACTCTGCACTGCCAGCACAGAGCCCGATGCGGGTCCTGAACCCACAAAACCGTGAGATCATGACCTGAGCAGAAACCAGGAGTTGGACGCTTAACCGACTAAGCCACCCAGATGCCCCAGTACAAAGATTATTAGTAAAGCTTTTTGAAAGTAAAAATCCTTAGGAAAAGCAAGAAAAGTCTTTAGTAAAAGTCAAATCCATTTTACTGAAGTAAGTTGGGTACAAACTAGACAGAAGTATTAGGATGATCATCATCTCACTGCTCAACAACAACAAAACAAGCAGCAGCCATTGGAATTAAGCTCTTTATTCATTTTCCTTGTTTCAGAGCCCTGTAGTTTCTGTGGTACAGAGGGCACTTCTGACACTTGGTATCACAGAGCCAAGACATGCTCAGACCATACTGAACCACGGTATCTCCCTTTGAGTCCTGGAGGACAGGCAGTCGTATCTGTCCAATCAGGGACAGAGGAGAAATACCACTGAGATGAGAACCCCAAAGCAAGGCTTAGCTTCAGGCTTAGGCTGTGATCCTGGGACATCTGGGCTGACCTGGGAGCAGGCCAGCATAGAGAAGACTCATTTAAGGTGAATGCTCAGCAAGTTTAGAACACTATCCAATTTACAGGGGGATTCAATATGCTTCTCCCTGTGGGGGAGCTCGCCCTGACCTTGTCTCTTAGCTTCAGAAGGCCAAGGATCCAAGAATCCAAGGATCTTTGACTCCTTTATTCATTCAGCGAAACTTTACTGCTATCTTTTCTGTTCCAGGCTCTGTGCCAGGCCCTGTGCTGGGTGCAGGGGACAAAGAGAGGAATCGGACACAGTCCTTACCTTCAGGGAATTCAGAATATAATAGAAAAAGCATAGATTTATAAAGCAACCATGTGACTCAAGGTAAAAAGGACAGAGGGAAGATTCATACAGAATTGGCCCTCAAGGAATTCAGAGCCTCGCAGAGGGCTAGAGGGCACAACACAGACAATAACAGTACACAGCAAGCTGTGGTGATGACCAAAGGGAGGCTCCAACTGTGCGCTCCGGCAGCACAGGAGAGGATTACATGACATCTACTGAATAATGCAGTGGGGGAAACTCACAGCCTACTGAAAAAGCCTGAGCAGCCTAATCTGGCTAAAATGGAAGTACTGAATCCTACTGCCCTGGAGAGGAGGCTGCACAGCCTTAGGCTGACCTCTATGGGTCCCTCAGGCTACCCAACAGACAGGGTGCCATGTCTCTTATCTGTGCCTGCAGTTGCACATATCCCATGGATATGAGGGGAGACTGGTGACCAGGAGAAACAGGTCCAAATAAAGCATCCAAATAATGAGAGCCTGAAGTAAACAGTAGTGGCCTAGGAGTCAGGGCATCAGGAGTTAGGGAGCATGAGCAGGATCAGCAGGTTGAAGGGATGGGAGGCTGGTCCGGGTACATACCAGCAGCAGGAGGTCCCTCCCTGTGCTTTCCTGCACTCTTAGGCATGGGCCATGTGTGCTGGGTGGATCCATCCTAAGGGTCCCAAGACAGGGTGGGAACATCTGCGGGCAATGGACCACAGCCTCTGTAGTCCTTTCTTCACACCTCTAGATTAGCGCCTGCAGTCCGCTTTCCTCTTTTCTTCACAGCTGCCATCACCTGCCCAATCTTTTTCATCCTATCAACCTGAGAGGGCCGGAAATGGGCTCAGTTAGGATACCAGTATCCTGGTATAGGACCCAGGGCCCTGAAGGCTTGGGTAATCGGTACAGAGTTGGAGCGCCTCCAAGTGTTTTTGCTAGTCATGTAGAACATGGATGAGTTGAGCCGGCTTAAAGTTACAGGGCTGGGTAGGAACTTCTCTTCACTTTCCACATGTGTTGGGAAACAGCTCCAGACTGTTATCATTTCTTCTTCATAGATGCCTCCACCTACACTATCTCTCCAGCCTCTGTCTCTTATCTGTGCCACATTCTCTCTCTTCCTAAAGGTGCCAGGACTCCTACCCTGCTGCTCTTTTTCTTTAGAGCCACCATTGCCCACTCTGTTCCTCTCTCTAACCCACATTCTGGATTACCTCTGTAATTGGATTACAAAGGTTGGATTACCCCAACCCTCTTTTCTTGCAATTCCTGAAATATGCACACAGGCCCTTTACTTATTAAGACCTTCACTGCTAATCACTAAGGAGAAGCAAACATGAAACAAAGGGGAAGGAGAATGAGAAGAGCAATTCAGAGATGGAGAAGACATCTAATGAGTACTGGTACTGGACAGCCGTGGTCCACACTGGCATGTGACCGAGGTCTCTTCCTTGACACCCTCCTTGGATGGTACCACAGAAGTCTTGATATTTTCATTTTCTCCATCCGCTAAACCTTGTTGGAGAACAGAGCCACCCGCCTGTTCCTTCTATTTGGGGTATGGTGTTCAGCAAAGCTTTGCAGAGCAGGAAGTTTCTACTACTCGGGAGAGGGTTGCCCTTACCCAACCCCTCCCTGTACCAGCAGCTCTGCCACCCCCTCCACTGCCAACTCGACAGAGGTCTTCTCTGACAGTTGGCTTCATACAAAGGAGGAGAGATAAGTATTCATTATCTCACCCAACAACTGATGGCCCTACATGCCAGACGAAATGTAGATACCCTTTAGTAGGCAATGAGGAGCCACAAATGATTTTCAACCAGGGAATGTCAATAGAAAGCACCTTACATCATGCAAGGCCCTCAAGAATATTTAGATAAATGTACAAATGAGTGAATGAATGATCATAACAGTGTGCTGGGAAAATAACTTGGACAAATGGCTGAGAGGCTAGAGGAGTTTTAAGAAGTCAGTCTAAGCCATGGACTTAAGCCATGTGCAGGACTAGGGGAAGTTAATCTCTGCTTTCATTCTGCACAGGACTGGGGCAACCACCAACCCTTGGCCTCCAAGACTAAGACTTGCTCTCTAGGCCATTATTCAGCACTAATGATAGTTATCTGATAAAAGGTCTCTGATACAAGGTATTTTTCTCCTAAAATATGGAGGAAAACCAAGTATTTCATGATAGAATTTCTGTTACAATAACAGTCTATGGGGAAAGAATCTAAATTAAGAGCAACCAATCTGGTTTCATCTGAGAGACCCAGCACTGGCAAAGTTCAGCCCCAAACCTATCAGACAAAGAGGAATCTCTACTTCACAAATAGTATTTGCAGCAGGTACAAAAAAACAGGCCTGATTAAGAGGTCTGAGGTCCAGAGACCTTCCTAACGGTCTTCCTTAAGACCTCCTCCATGGGTAAAGAAGTGGCTAGGCCAGAAAAACATTCTGAGAAAAATGGGCTTGGGGGAAACCCAGCAGTATCGCCAAGCCCAGGGGCAGATGACTCCACACACAATGAAGATGCAACTAAGACAATGACATCAAGAGCTACCATCACTTCAACTTAAAGCCCAATATCTACAAACTGGCTGCATTGATCTTCCTGAATTTTCTCCCACTTCTAGCCCCATAAACTGTGAGCTCCTTGAGGGCAGAGACCATGGGAAGTTCTGTCCAATGCTTTAAAGTCCTAATCCATGTCCTTTTCTCATCAGGAACTATCCTGGTAAATGAACTTCAGGTTCACCTTTCATAGAAGTAATGCCATGAGAGGGGCACCCGGGTAGCTCAGTTGGTTAAGCAACTGACTTCGGCTCAGGTCATGATCTCACGGTTCGTGGGTTTGAGCCCCGCGTCGGGCTCTGTGCTGATAGCTTAGAGCCTGAAGCCCGATTCAGATGCTGTGTCTCCCTCTCTCTCTGACCCTCCCTTGCTTACGCTGTCTCTCTCTCTCTCAGAAATAAATAAAAACATTAAAAAAAAAAAAAAAGAAGTAATGCCATGAGAAACAATTCAGTGTCATTATCAAGGGCTACTGGCATTGAGCTTCTCATTTTCTCCATAGGGAATAAGCGTTCTGGATGAGGAAGGAAGACTGAGCATAGCTGCAAAGCTGGAGAAGGTATGTGATCTCATGATCCAACTGTTTTGTTTTTTGCCCATTTCCTTTAGGGCAGAGAACCTCAAGAGTTCTCAACATGATTAAAGGGGTGTGTGTGTGTTTGTTATCAGGAACAGGACAAACCATCCAGATCTTCATGCCAGAACACCTGCTTGTAGCCTCACACCTGGATGAGTGGTGAGTCATTGGAAAAGCTGAGTCCTCTGACTTCCCTTTTGAGATCAGAGTCCACTATGCAGCTAGCATTTGCTGATCATGGAGCATGCAGACACTGTGCCTTTGCTATAAATGGAAGAAGAAAAATCCCAGAACCCATCCTCTCATTTTACAGATGGAGACCTGAGGCCCAGGTTCGGGTGTTCGAGTGATATGTCCAAAACCCCACAGCAAGCCAATGGCACAACCAGGACCACATCATGGTTTCCCAACTTATAGTTTTTTCACTGTAGTAGCTATGGCAAAGTTTTCATTTTGCTCTTTGGAGGAGAAGGGAAAAAAAGGTAGGGAGCACATTATTAAGTTTTTGGATTCTCTGTAGACTTCAATAACTTCTGTTAACCTGGCCTCCATTATCCTGGCTGTGGTTGCCTTCCGTGGTTTCCTTTCTATGGAAAATCGGGTCCTAAGTCAATTTTTAGCTTTCAATTGGCTCAGGGTTCTTAACAGGGCTGGTGAAGTCCCCAAGCGCATGGCTCAGGATCTCTCGGTCTGTAAACAGGCGGAAGGCAATCTGCTCACACTCTTGCTTGGTCCCACACTCAAAGAGACACCCAAACAAGCCCTCCTTTTCCAAAGCAGCCAAATCAGAGTAGCCACAGGGCCCGCAGTGCAAGATCCAGGGATGGGACCAGCAGGCAGCATCCAAGGGAGTCCGGTTGAGGTAGACACCTAAGTTGGCCCTCCGCTTCTTACAGGCTGGGTGTGAGTACAAGAGCCATGATTTGGACAGTGGTCCAGCTTCCTGCTCCAGCCTTAGTGAGCTGTCTAGCAGAGGGCTCTGCTGAATGATAGGAGCATTTTTGCCATCAGGGTCCTGGCACCCATGTAGGATTTCCAGGGGCCGGAAACTCACCACACTGCCTTGGCAGCCATGTGGGGGCTCACAGAGCTGTTGGCTCAGGGCTGGTCTCTGAAAGCATTCACCACGGTCATCGCTGAAAGCCTCTGCCCGGCACCTGTTTGGAGTCCGGGCACTGCAATACAGCACGGGGTTGCCAGCCCACCCAGTCACCTCTGCCACTTCACACTCTACTGTTGCCGTGGGCTGAATGAGCCTGCCGTGGTGCCATGTGGCCCCTAGGTCATCACTGTAGATCATCAGGGAATGAGGCTTGGTTTTACATGGCAGCCGGAAGCAAAAGAACCAGTAAGGAATGTAGTAGGCATACGCAGGGATGACCAACCTCCCCGACTCCAGCTGGATGCCATGACCTGGGCCCACAGCAAATGTGGCCCAGCGCTTCACCTCTGCACCAATGACTTCTTCGGTCAGGTCCCTCACCTGGCTCCATGAGCAGCCAGAGTCTCGGCTGCAGATGAAGCAGAGTCGGGCTGCATTTCTGCCTGACAGGATCTGTTGACACTCGGTGACATGGCCTCGCACACAGATGAAGAATAGGAATACACAGCCGCTCTTCCGCTCCCACACAGGACAGGGGTTCATGGTTCGATGCCCAGGTAATGTGGCTGCCATCAATGGCATCAAGGGTCCCCACTAGACAAGGGGAAGGGGGAGAGAGCAGGAGTGAAAGACTAATAGGAGTACATGAGAGTCATTAAAAGCATTTGTCTTTTTCAGTGATAAGAAATAAGTGATATTAAAATCTATGAAATCATGAAGGCTCAAGTATTCACTAAATTCGCAAATATTATAGGATGATTTATAAGGCTGGGAAGAGGCAATGCTAGATATTGTGCATGCTGTCCCCTCCGTCTAGAACACTTCCTCACTTTGTCTAGATGCCCAATTCACCCTCCAAACTCAGAAGTCATCTCTTTTGTAAAGCTTTCTATGAACTCCCTCTTCTCCCCTCCTCTCCCCAAAGCAACTGGTAGCTCCCTCTTTGTACAACACAGAAGAATTATATAACTTATTATATAAAATCATATTTTAAAAAATTTTTAATGTTTATTTATTTTTGAGAGAAAGAGAGAGGAGCAGAGAGACACAGACACACAGAATCCAAAGCAGGCTCCAGACTCTGAGCTGTCAGCACAGACCCTAATGCAGGGCTTGAACTCCTGAACTGTGAGATCATGACCTAAGCCGAAGTTGGACACTCAACTGACTGAGCCACCCAAGTGCCTCAATAATCATACTTTTTTATGTGACTGGCTCCCTTCCTAGATTATGAGTCTTTTGAGGGGTGCCCAGAACATGATAGGAGCTAAATAAATATTTTTTAAAAGAAAGAACAACCAAGAAAAATGGAAGGAAGAATAAAAAAAAAAGAAAAAGAAAATAGTGAAGAAAAGCAAAGCAAGGCGGACAAATATGAAATTTGTAAATAAAGGGAAATTTAAAACAAAGATTACCAAAGATTACTTTCCTTCCTCTACTATCCTGGGGAAGCAATGCATAACAATGGCATTAAGAACTCAAGCATTGAGTCAGAGATACCTAGTTCAAATCAGCCTTCATCACTTATTGTGTGACCTTAGGCAAGTCACTTAAACTTACTTCAACTCAAATTCTTCATCAGTTAAGTGGAAAATGTAACAACATGCTCACACAGGAGTTGTTGTAAAGCTAAAATAAGATAATGCCTAATCAGACTTATTACAAAGAAAGGCCTAATCTCCTTAATAAATTTTTAAAACCAATTATAAATTGGTAAAAAAAAAAATTCTCCGGAAACCCATCTGAAATGGGCAAAGAGGAAGATCAGACAATTCACAGAAAGAAGGGAAAAAAAAACAAAGAAAATATGGCAACCTCACATATAAAAGAGAAAAGCAAATTAAAATGAAAATTGATGTAGTAACCTTTCACCTAACAAACTGGCAACAGCATAAACTTTGACAGTATTCTGTTGGCAAAAATGTGAAGACACTCTCTTACATAGACCAAAGTGCAAAATGCTTCATTTATGTAGAGCATCTCAAAATTCCAGACACATTCATCCGTTCCCAGCATGCCCAATTCTGGGAATTTATCGTAAGGTATATCCATTCATCAAATTAAGTATATACAAGATTACTCATTGTGGTATTGCTTGGAACAGAAAAATATTGTGAACCCAAATATTCACCAACAGGGAACTGGTTACATGAACACACAATGCAAGAGAAGAAAAAAGAAAAAGGAAGGGCTCTACACCTTGAGATGGAAAGATCTCCCTAACATATTGCTAAATGAACAAAGCAAAGTACAGACCAGTGTATGCAGCATGCTACTTTTTGCATCAGAAATATGTAGGAAAAGGACTTCCCATAACAGTGAACTAGGTAATTTGAACCAACCTTTCCACTGAGACTGGAAATGACAGATGAAATATTAAGACAAAAACATCTGGCTAAAAGCACCAGGGAGGAAACAAGACAATGAGGAATTATAGGCCAAGAACTGAGAGAAGTTCATTCAGAGCGGTTGGCCTGGTATTTCAAGTCCCATTTCCTCTCAGGGTATCTCTGCTAATTCTCAAAGAGATAACTGAAAAGCTGAGAAAGCTAAATGATTCTTTTGACAGCCTTATGGGGCTAGGAAGACAAAAATTTGGGGCCCTAGTAAACCCCTATGCTCTAAGATGGAACTTTAAAGAGCTAAATGCAGAGCAAGGGTGAAATTGAAGTAGCCCAGCCTTCATGACCACCACTCTAGAAAACTGGCTGGCATTATCTACTGAAGTGGAACATAACCATACCTTATGATTCAGCAATTACATTTCTAGGCATAAACCCAGCAAAAATGCATGCACATAGTAGCAAAAACAAGTTCAAGAATGTTCAGAGCAGCCTGTACACAACAGTTTGGATAAACCTCAAAAATATTGAATAAAAGAAGCCAAACATAAGAATAAAGCCTAAAAAGAAACAAAGCTAAACTCTAAAGCTATAAATAAGGATAGTAATTACCTCAGGGAAAGAGAAGGGGATAAGAGAAGTTCTGAGGTACTGGTAATATTCTATTTCTTGACCTAAGTGAAGAGTCCACAAGTATTGGCTTTGTCAGTTCACAGAGAAGACATCCATGTTTTGTACATTTGACATTTATTTTATGTTTTCTACATATGTGTTATCACTTCACATTAAAAACGTTTTAAAGAGGAGTACTGGGGCGCTGGGTGGCTCAGTCAGTTAAGTGTCCAACTTCAGCTCAAGTCATGATTTCACAGCTTTTGAGTTTGAGCCCCACGTCGGGCTCTGTGCTGGCAGCTCATTTAGAGCCTGGAGCCTGGTTCAGATTCTGTGTCTCCCTCTCTCTCTTCTCCTCCACTGCTCATGCTCTGCCTCTCTCAAAAATAAATTTAAATAAATAAATAAAGAGATAAAAGTTTTAAAGAGGAGTATTAACACTATATACTTGTATTTCTTTGTTTATGTAGGAAGAAGCACTAGAAGGATACATAAGATGCAATGGTGACAACCTTTGGGAAGGAGGAGACTAAGAATGGATACATACATTTTTATACTGTTTTATACCATGCATACTACATGAATGCATTAACTATGCAAAAAAAAATTAATTCCTGCATAAAGGAGTAGAACATATCATCAAGCAAAGCTCACATCACAAGAGTCATGAGGATCTAGAACTAAATGCCATCCCACAGAAGATTTTCCTGTAAGCTTTTTGGATAAAGGCCATTCAGTCTCTCCTTGAACTAGTCAAAGGACAGGAAAACTCACTCTCTCTGGGGCAGCCCATTCTATACCAGGGTGCCTTGTGCACTGTAAACACTTCAAACATAGGTACCAAAGTCAACTTAGCTATTGGCTAAGACTTAGTCATTGTGAAATCAGAAGCTCAATCATTATTACTGAGTGAGAGGAGAAAACGATTTGGGCCAGACAGGTCTAATATAAAGTTTACACGAAGCTGGAAGAAACAGTAACTAAAACATGAAAGTATCAGAATCTGAACAATCTCAAGCAGGTGGAGCAATGGGACATAAACAAGCAGAAGCTTTGACAGAGATAGAACAAATCTTGGGCTTAAAAATCTGAATGGAGAAGCATGATTAAAGAACAACAGGTATAATGGACAATAAGCATGATGAAAAATAACATTACTAATAATTAGGAAAATGCAAATCGAAACCACAAGGTATGACCTCATATCCACTAGGATGACTGCTATCAAACTAATAATACTAAGTGTTGGCAAGAATGTGGAGGAATTGGAACCCTGTACACTACTGGTGGGAATATAAAATGGTACAGTCACTGTGACGAACAGCTTGGAGGCTCCTCAAAAAAATAAAAGTGGAATTACCATAAGATCCAATAATTCTGCTTCTAGGTATATTTATCCAAAAGAATTAAAAGCAAGGTCCTGAAGAGATATTTGCACAACCATGTTCATAGCAGTATTACTCACAATAGCTAAAAGAAAGAAGAACTGGGGACCCTGGGTGGCTCAGTTGATTAAGCGTCCAACTCTTATTTTGGCTCAGGTCATGATCTTATGGTTCATGGGTTCAAGCCCTGCATTGGGCTCGCACTGCAGGTGTGGGGCTTGCTTGGGATTCTCAATCTCTCTCTCTGCCCCTCCCCCACTCATGCTCTCTCTTTCTCTCTCTCAAAAAAAGTAAATAAACCTAAAAAAAAAAAATGGTGGGAGAACCCAAGTGTCCATCAACAGATGGTTGGATAAACAAAATGTGGTATATACATATAATGGAATATTATTCAGCCTTAAAAAGGAAGGAAATCTTGTCACAGACTACAACACAAATGAACTTTCAAGACATTATGCTTAGTGAAATAAGCCAATCAAAAAAACTATAAATACTGTATGATTCCACTTATATGAGGCATCCAAAGTATCTAAAAACTCATAAAAAGAAGAATGGTGGTGGCTAGTGGGTGAGGCAGGGGGAAATGAGGGTTGTCCAAAGGGTATAAAGTAGCAGTCTAGATGAAAAAGTTCTAGAGATCTGTTGCACAACAATGTGCCTATAGTTAACAAAATTGCAATGTACACTTAAAATGGTTAAGAAGGAAAATTTAGGTATATCCTACTACAATTAAAATTTTTTTTTAATGTTTACTTATTTTTGAGAGGGAGAGAGACAGAGTGTGAGTGGAGGAGGGGCAGAGAGAGAAAGGGAGACACAGAATCCGACGTAACCTCCAGGCTCCAAGCAGTCAGCACAGGTCCCAGCGCAGAGCTCGAACTCACAAACCGTGAGATCATGACCTGAGCCAGAGTTGCACACTTAATGACTGAGCTACCCAGAAGCCCCTATCCTACTACAATTTAAAAAAATGTTTAGGGGCACCTGGATGGCTCAGTCAGTTGGGCGTCTGACTTTGGCTCAGGTCATGATCTCACAGCTCATGTTTAAATAAACATTAAAAATTTAAAAAAATAAAAAACATATATAATTTTCTTAAAATCAGCAAATGTGAAAAAGATTTCAGAGGTTTTAGCTGATGGTTTACTTAACATTAGTCAACTGTATTATGCAGCTGCCAAAAAAATAAATGCTACTTTATGTTAGGCTTCATTAAAAGGATAAAAAACGGGATAGCCACCTCATTGCTGAGCTGGTCAATCTCTCCTTGGAGCCCTAAATTCAGAACACCGTTCTTTGAAAAAGGACACTGACATCCCAGACCAAATCCCAAAGACAGTAATCAAAGCTTTCAAGAGTCCAGAAACGAAATCAAGACTGTGGTCTTAAGAGCCACTAAAAGAATGAAGCTGGCAAGCCCCCAAATCAGAAGACTCAGAAGGTATGCATACTGCTTTCAGGTACATCAAAGAGCATTCTGCAAAAGGGGCTTTCTATTATGTATAGATTGGATGTCCTGGAAGCCAGAACAAGACCAATGGGTAATTATAGAGAAGTACAGGTTGTCTCACTCCAAAAAGTTAACAGTTGCCACAGGATTAATTTCCTCATCTGAGGAGTTGTGTAAGCAGCTCCTTTATAGATGACTAATGATGAATTCCTACTATGCAACTGCTATTATTATATTTTACAGACGATGAAACAGAGAAGAGTCAAATTACCAAGGTCACATGGCCAATCAGTGGTAGATCTTGCCCGACTCCAAAGCCATGTTCTTAACCCCTAAGATATTAGTAGCTACCAAGGGAATACAGAAGATCTCTGTACTGGGAAAGAAGCTAGGCTGATGATTCTTCTAACTTCAAGATTCTTCATATAGGCAAACCAGAGAATGGAAGGGATAAAATACAGAGAAGGGAGAATGAGTTCAAATGGACGCATCTGTGAATGTTTCTGAGGTTATGCAACAAGCATGGTCTGGTAAAAAGTGCTCAACAGCCCAAATGTTTGTGACAGAAAGCAAGGTAACACAACCATAGGCAATGCCTGACTACAAGCTAGGCTGCCCCGCTTGGCCTCTTTGGAGGCCAGTGAGTAATACAAGCAGAGGTTTGGTCTTGGGAAGCAGCTGTGAGGAAGGCTCATGATAAGATAGGGTGAAAGAGCAGGGACTGAAAGTTCCCCAAAGTAAACATCATTCCCACAAAGAAATGTGAGCAAGTCACCCAGAGCAGAGGCAGGGGTTGCTGGCAAGTCCCACATTTAGCAGAAAAGCATTTGCACTGTAGTAGAAAAAAAAGAGAGAAAAGAAAGGCATCCCTAGAGATGTGATATTTTAATGGTGATATCTCCATGAGTAGAAAACTAGGGTAGGCTAGAGGGATTAGAGTGCCTATTATAAGATACATATGTTTGTTTGTTTACAAAAGACTCTCAAATCCACAGTCTCTTTTGATCCTCACTTCAGCCAGCTCTGCAAGAGAAAAGAGATCTGAAATAAACCTATACTCACAGGCCCAAGGGCAGCAATCATTCTTTGTCCTCTAAAAATGTAGTGAAAATGTGCTACTTAAGGGCGAGGGCTCCAGCACCAGCTCTGCTGCTTGGCAGGTGTGTGTCCAAGGCAAACCACTTTTAATCCTGTTTCCTCCTGAACAGTGGGGATATTATGTATCTCACATAAAACATGCAGGAGGAGGAAGACTGTGGTTATCCTTGCCCCTGACCATCTGCTAGTTGTGGTTTTGAACAAGCTACCTACCTCTTGGAATACCAGGATCCCTGACCAGAAAACTGGACTAACAATGCTTCCTTCCTTCCTTGGGTGACTTATAAGAACAAAAGAGAATGTGAGTGAAAAGCACACCACATGTTAGCTGAATTTGAATGAACCGTGGGGGCCTCTGGAATCAGAGATGGAATTTAAAGCCTGCTTCTGCTGCTTTATTACAGCTGTGTGACCTTGAGCAAGTGGCAACCTCTCTGAGCTTCAGTTTCCTCATCTGTAAAATGTGACTGACAACCATGCCTATGTCACAGAGTGGCTACTGAGGATCTAATGTGCACCTAGCACACAGGAAGTACTCAGTAAGTGAGAGCCATTGCTTTTACTAGTTTTCTTCTTCCTCAGCTCCCACGCAGGGCTCTTCCAGCACTGATGGGAAAGGGCACAGACCCTGAAGTGCTCTAAGCAATGCGGAGAGAGACTGAGGCTCAGAGCCAGATCTGGGATGAGTCACCTGTACCGAGTGCCCAGTCCTCAACCCTCGCCTCAGCACCAGGTGGAGAGCATCCTCATCCCGGCTTGTGGAGCGCTTCTCTGCAAAGGCCAGGAAGGTGTGGGTGGGGGGGATGTAGAGCAGGGCTGGGATCCGGTAGGTGATCCCTCTCTCGTCTTCCTGCTGGAACAGAGGGCTGTTGAAGGAGCACGATGTCACTTCTTCCATGACCTCTGCAAGGATAGGAGGCAGCTAAATATGTGTCCATACCCAAACGATGGCCTGAGTGCAAGTTCTGCTCTATCATTCCATTTCTGGAGATCGCACACAGGGAGGCTCTGACGTACTCAAATGTTTACTTTTTTGTACAAAGGTAATATCATGGTCAAAACAGAACAAAGCAAGCAATACACATGCTCAGTGAACAAATCTATCCTCCACACTCTGTGGAAATCCTGTGCAGCCTGTGTCAGTATGTCTTTCCAGAGATTCCGCATGTGCCGCTGCCAAGCATCCAGGAGTAATATCAGCCTGGATGGTTTCCCATGTCAATTTCTGTGGAGGCTTTAAGCCATTCGGATAATATAAATATAAATCCAAATCCATATGAGGAAATGCCTTGGTTAAGAATTCTCTGGAGGGGTGCCTGGGTGGCTTAGTCGGTTAAGCGTTCGACTTTCGCTTAGGTCATGATCTCGCGGTTCGTGGGTTCGAGCCCCGCGTCGGGCTCTGTGCTGACTGCCTGCTCAGAGCCTGGAGCCTGTTTCAGTCTGTGACTCCCTCTCTCTCTGGCCCTCCCCTGCTCGCGCTGTCTCTCTCTCTCTCTCTCTCCTGGAGATAAATAAAACATTCAAAAAATATATTAAAACAAAAACTTGAAAAAAAAAAAAAAAGAATTCTCTGGAGAAACTTTTCCTCTCTATTAGTGCCTAAGATAAGAGTCAATCTTTGTCTTCTCTGTGTCAGCAGTGAGAATTCTTTTTGCCTGGTCCACCCCACCAGAGGATGCAGACTTTCAAGGCACCTAGCTTCATGCAGCGATCTCAGTTCCAATGAGAGTATAACCCATGTAGGCCCATAGTTTCATTCACTGCAACAGCAAATCTACAAAAGCCCAGACTTCTAGGCAAGTGAGAGCAGCAAACATCCAGGGCAGCTGAGGTCAGGTTAAGGGGCTAACTGGTCTGGTTTTCAGTTTACTCTTGGTTTCTAGGCCCCTGGGAATTCCTCTTACTTTCTTGCAGTTTCAGCCATAAAGGACTTTGTTATATCTTATCTACAAAGTTACCGGTTAGATAGCCTGTCATATGCTGAAAATATAAGTCTCCAGGTACACTTCTCAAAGAAAATCAGGTGTTCTACTTCTCAGAGGCTGGGAAAGGGAATCAAGCCAGACAGAACCAGGCTTATAATTTTTTTTTCTTTCACCATCTGATATAAATCACTTGTAAAAATTATCAGATTATAAAAACAAGGCCCAGAAGGCTTTATTCATTTATTTAGTAAATATTTCTGGGTGCCCACTCCAAGTCAGGCCATAAGGTAGGTGCTGAGGCAACAGAAAGGAATCATAAGTCCCTGACCTCAAGAACTCCCATCCAAGTGTGGGACACAGACACATATGGACAATTACAATATCATGCAATAAGTGCCACATTAGAGGTCAACCTGAGAGCATGTAGGAAAACAGAAAAAGGATCTGTCTAGATCAGGGCAGCAGAGGATTTCTGGAGGGGAAATAACTGAGTCAAGTGAACTCCTGCCTCATATCCTTATGCTCTGTGCCTAGAACATTCTTCTTTCACATAACCACAGAGTTCACTCCCTAAACTCCTTTAGCTCTGTTCCAATGTCATCTAATCTATGAGGCCTTCCCTGACAACTTCCCTACCTCTCTCTATCCCCTCTCTCTGCTCTCTTCTCCATGCCACTTATATCCAGATTATACTTGTTTAATATATACTACAGAACAGAAGCTCCATAAAGGTCAGAGATATGTCTCTTCTATTCACTGCTACACCATTATACTTAGAACCATGCCTGGTAATTGATAGGCACTTGACAAATTATCTACTGAATGACTGAATGAGAGAGCTGTATCTTAAAGGATGAACAGTGGGTCAGCCAACTGAAGGGTGAAAAGGGCAGAGGGGGTGAATGCGAAAAGCCTACAAATGACAGAAAACAGTGAGCTGCGGGGACTGTTGGCATGCAGCATGACTAGAACAGAATGCAAAAGTGGGACTGAAGGGGTCAGCAGAATCCAGGTCCTGGGAGGCTTTGCTACCTTATTAAGGTGTTTATCCCACAGAAAGGGAGCCACTCAAGAGTTTTTCGCAGAGGGATGGCATGATCAAGTATGCATTTTGGACCAATCTCCCAGGTAGCCTGTGGGCAACAAACTGAAAGAAAAAGTTGCACTGCTTTTGGCCACAGCTGCTTGGTGTCAATCAAGACAAACTTATCCAAAGGCATATCAATGATTCATTGGTCACTGTTTCTAACTTAAAGAAGAACCATGGCTCATTACTGTGAGGGGAATGAGGAGTTAGCCTCCGGGGTCCAGAAGAAAAGCCTCCTCTCACTCCAATTCTGTGCTCTCAGTAGCAGAACTGAAAAGCAAGTGGGAATTGTCTTCTTCACACAGGACTACAGCACACCTCTCTCTCCTCAACTCAGGCTCTCCTGCCAGGGAGGATCAAGCTTTCTTAAGTAAAGATCTGTCCCTGAGCCAAGCTGGTGTGAAGGGTAAGAACAAAGGATTTGGACCCCACTAGGACTACATGACCTTGGCCATGTTATTTAACTTTCTTAATATTTCAGGATCTCATATATAAAATTTAGTAGAGCTGTTGAGAGAATTAAGCTGAAAAGTTAAAGTGGATGTTATAGAGCCTATGCCATAGTATGAGCTCAATATATGGCAGTCATTATTTTAGACTGTCAATCACTACATGTTCTACAGTTGACTCTTGGACAACACAGGGATTTAGGAGTGCTGACCCCCACTCTGGCAGTCAAAACTTCCTGTATCACTTCTGACTCCCCCAAAAACTTAACTACGAATAGCCTACTGTTGATGGGAGCCTTACCAATAACATAAATAATTAACACATATTTTGTATGTATATATGTATTATATACTGTATTCTTACAATAATGTCAAAGAAAAGAAAATGTTACAAAATCACAAGTTAGAGAAAAAACATTTATAGTATTATACTGTATTTATTGGAAAAAAAATTCTTGTATAAGTGAAACTGTGCAATTCAAACCCGTGTTGTTCAAGGGTTAAGGGTAGTTTTATTCCTTGAAACCTATGTATAGTGGTGGTGATGATGATGATGATGATGATGATGATAACAGTTACAACTCTTTTTCTTACAAGTATTTAAATCTTTCTACGCCTCTGGGAAAGATCATATTTAAACTCTCATAAGCCCACACATTAATTATGAGTGAATACCACACTGTTAATGATCAGTCAACACGTGATTATTAGTTAACACCCAGGAATTCTCTGGGTGATAATAATAAAGCACAAGATAGGCACAGAGTGGGGAGGAGCAACTAGGAAAAAGGAGAGGGAGAGGAAGTGGGGAGCACACCAAAGCGGAAGCACAGCTTCTCATATGGGGCTTGATTCATGTCCCACCTATACTTCCATGTGATCCTGTGCTGGTCACTTAGTGTCTCTAGGTCTTGGGACTCCTATGGTTGTAAAACATGGATAATATCTATATAAGATGACCAATATGGAGAACTACCCAAAAGTGCTTTATAAACTTTAAAGCACTGTATAAGTATTTTAACTTTTGATGTCTTTACAATTTCACTTATGGCTTTGCTATCGCTATAACAATTAGAATCACTATCATTTTTTGTTAATTATGGTTATATTGATCACAGTGATGACAGTGGTTAAGTAGCATAGACGATGACTGGCATTGAAACTCATACTGTTTCACACAAAGCATATACTGGGAACTAAGGATAGAGAAGAATTAGATACAGTTCTGCTTTGGAGTTGTTCATTTTAGCAGAGAACTCAATTTATTAATTGTTACTCCATATAATTCTCCCTGCTCTCTTACTGGGAGAGAGTATAGTATAGCCTGGACTTTGAAGTGTGATGTGCTTTGACAGTTACTAGCAAGTCACTTTATCTCTGAGTCTCTGTTTTCTCACTTGTAATGAGGATAATGTCACCTATTTCTCAGCATAAAAGAACAACGTAATTCCAAAGACCCCAATTAATTCAGTGCAGCAGGCATCCTCCAGTGAACCCCAGAAGGAGGCCTCCCTAATTCATTTATTTATTCCTAACAACTAATATTTAAGGAGCACCCATCCTTTGTCAGGCCTTTGGAGATCCAGTACTCCAAACCCCTCTCATTGTACACAGGGGAAAACTCAGGCCCACGGAGGGGAATAAGCTTTTATTAGGCCACTTAAGTCAGTAACAGCAAACCTGGACCAAGATTCAGGCCTCCTAAGTTCCAGCTCGGGACTCTCTACGACCCATACAGCCCTTTCTAGTAAGGGCTGCCCCTGCCCCTGTTCCCTTTCGTCTCTAAAATGGCAATCCTACGGTTTAGGTTTGGCTTCCTTGGAAGGAAATACAAAAATAGACTAGCCAAGAATACTCTGGCCATGTCTGAATTCCTGGCTCACTGGAGGGCTCTGACTCAATCCTCCCCTCAGACTGGATTTTCTAAGCCCAGACGGAGCCGCCGAACCTGTCCTCACACTCATAGCGCCCCACTTTTCGGGTCCATCTGCAGTGTCGCAGCCCCGCTCACCTTCGCGGGACCCCGGCTCCTCCATCTCTCTCCGAGCAGAGCTGGGCGCCGGGCAGCTCTCAGGTCTCGGACACCGCAGCGTGGGAGAACGAGCTACGGAAGAGGGAGAGAGAGAGACTGCGGAGGACACGGAAGCAAGCCACGAAAACTGAAGGAAAAGGGCGACACAGCCACAGACAGGCGGGAAGACCGACAGACCCCTGACGCCTAGACTTCCCCGCTGGGAAGCGAAGGCCGGGACGCGCGGAATCTGCACCCGGCGGGCGGTGGGACCCGCGGTTGGCCGCTGCCCAGAGTCGGCCCCGCCCCGTGGGACGGGCGCAGCCGAGGCCCCGCCCCCTCGCCGTCCCGCCACCGCAGTCCGTCCTTTCTCGCGCGCTCAGCCCTGTCCCAGACACCGCGCGGACCTGCCCCTTGCTCTCCCCGACCGCTATCAGCTCCAGCTCAGGTACTAGGCTTACCTCGGCTCCCGTGGGCCGCGCAGCAACCTGGCTTCGCCCCCACGCTTCCATTTCCTCCCCCTTCCTTCCTCCCCTCAGTCCCCAAGCCCCACGCTCGTATCATTGGTTGCTTGTCGGCTCATAGGTATCACCGCCTAAAATTTCCCCGAACAGCCTGAGAGTCCAGCAAAGGTTCCGGCCTGCAAGAGTGAACTCCACAAAAAGGACCAGAGATCCAGAGCATTAGACGAGCCCCTCAGCCTTAAAAAAAATAAAAATTATGTTATTTTGTACGTCTGTACATGATTATAATATTGAGAATATTTTCCTTGCTGGGGGAAAGTGTGCTTAGTGCAAGGCCTCATGAGGAGAGCATACAAAATACACATGGATTCCTTCAGACTCCACTTGTGTCTTTTTCTTTTATAATCCAATGTGTCCTAACTACACATAATAAAATTTAGCTGTGAGTGCATCTATAATGCTGAGTCCCGTGAGTCCTTGGAGTCTAGGAGTGGTCTTGGGAACCCATAACCAAATACCATATTTAGTTTTAAAACTTGTAAAACAATACTATATATTGTTAATGGACATGTACATATGAAGAAAATGCATAGGAATAATAAATACTAAATTCAGGGGAGTAGTTCTTGAGAGTGCAGGGAGTAGGACATGATTAAAGATACCTAAGGGACTTCAACTGTATTGGTAAATTTTTAAGGTGGTTCACTTTTATTATTCTGTAAACATTATTATTTGTCTAAAATATTTTTTTAAAGACTGGCTTATACAAAGTCCTAGGGTTCTTCACCCAGACGTCTCCAAACTCACAATCACCAATTCTGTAGATCAATCACCACGTCAATTTTAGAAAAACATCTAAAGCTAATGCCGAATTTCTCAATTCTTCTTTGACTGGTGGTCTTGGTCTTATGCCTGAGGCAGTGAGTTGCAATCTCTATACCTGGAGGTGAAAAGATCTTGTCTCAAATCTGTACTTCCCACTCCCTAGCTCAGTGACCTTGGCAAGTTATTCAACTCCTGTGCCTCAGTTTCCTCAACTGTAAAACGGGCATACTTTGCACTAGTCCTCAGTTACGGCTCAGATGAAACAGGTTTCACTTCCTGTAACCTCCTAGGCCTCCATGCTAAAAGTCACTTCTCTTCCAGCCTTCACAGCACTTTACAGATGACTTCTGATGAGTTTTGTTTGCCACTCCATTGGCCACTCTGATTAATCTGACAGAAATGGGACCTAATCCATTCTAATAGAATACTATCAACAAAACTCCAAGTAACAGGATGAGACCAATTTGCAGAACTGACCTTAACCATACCCAAGGGCCAGCACTCAACTAGCTAGATAAACAAACAACATAAAAAAACAAAACCAACCAACCATAAGCCATCAAGGTCTGCCTCAGAAAGCTAGGTGGCATTCTCGAATTTCTGAATTGACCTTACACCTGGCTTGAGGCATTAATCCGGGTATGGAGGATGTATTAGTGTTTGGAGACTCTACTGGGTCCACAAGGAAGTCAAGAACAATTCTATCATCCATAACCACATTGGCCAGTGAGCTGAGGCTCACCCGAATGCCTTCCAGGGGTGAGGTGGTATTATTGTTGTCTTCAGCTAAAGTCAGGGAATAATTTCATATCAACATTTCAAATAGGATGACTCTCAAGATAGGGATAACTTCTTGCAGAACGTGTATAAATAAATTAGCAAACCCTCCAGGAAGCTCCCCTATGTAACTAAAGGCAGCTTCATCTTGGAGGAATCTCTATGGTCATCTGAGGGCTACCTGATCTAACAGTGGTGCTTCCTTAAACAATTGAAGGTTGCTTACGACCCTCCCTATGGTACAAGGCACCGTGTTTTGGGAGGGGGCAGCAAGTTAATGCCTGACTTCCACACAGAAGGGACAGTCCTGAGGGCATATGTGATACCCCTGTTTACAACTGTTGGGATCTCCTAACTGGGATCGATATCATTCAGGGAACACAGGTCAACGGTGTCACTAATGAGGCCTCCTGGTACTTAGTAGGCTTCAGAGTCCCCATCCACTTAGTATGATTGAAACCAGTCCTTATTTTTGGAAAGACGGTCTGATGGGAGTTGGCCCAAACTGTCCCATACGTCCACACAAGAAAACAGAGCAATTGCTACAAGAATGAGGGTGAAGGAGACATGCAGAGGTTGTGTGTTTTACGGAGAGGAATAGGAGCTGCAAGTGCACCTGATGTTTCTGATAGTCATTCCCTTTAACCTACTGAGAAGTCTATCAAATTGTAGTCAGAGCCATCTAGTAGGGGATGTCAAACCCAGTAGTCAGTCAAAGTTAAGGAGTTTGCAACAGCTTGGTAGAATTGTACTAGGCCACTTTCCATTGAAAGGCTCCAGGGGTGACTCTTTTTCCAAATGTCATGATCTAGGACCATGTGAAACCAATGGGAGAATCCAGGTGCCTGAAACAGAATTCAATGAGAACCAGAGTTCAATGTGGCTAGGCTGCCATCTGGAAGTTGTAGCAACCAGGTTGGCCTGGGGATGCTGTTAGGGCAAAGATAACATCATGCCTAACAATGGTCAGGGCTGAATACAGACTTTTCAGAATAAATCTATATGACACTCTCCAATCCCTCTCATTTTGATCACTACCCCATAAGCAGCAATGAGAGTTAATTTTATGTGTCAATTTGACTGGGACAGGGGGTCC
This sequence comes from Hyaena hyaena, assembly GCF_003009895.1. Taxonomy (NCBI): domain Eukaryota; kingdom Metazoa; phylum Chordata; class Mammalia; order Carnivora; family Hyaenidae; genus Hyaena; species Hyaena hyaena. Next base: position 1,493,975 of record NW_024080665.1, on the reverse strand, counting down.
CCAGATATTTGATTAAGCATCACTCTAGGTATGTCTGAGGGTGCTCCTTGATCAGATTACTATTTGACTCTGTAGATTCAGTAAAGCAAACTGCCCTGTGAAAAAAAGGTGGGGTTCATCTAATCTATTGGAGATCTGAATAGGACAAAGTTGGGGTAAGGGAGAATTCGCTCTGTCTGCCTCTTCAAGCCAGGACATGGGTCCTTTCCCGCTCCTGAACTGGAATTTATACTATCAGTTCTCTGGGTCCTTAGGCCTTTGGATTCAGATTGGAACTACACCACTGGCTGTCCCGAGTCTCCAGCTTGCAGACAGCAGATCATGGAACTTTTCAGCCTCCATAATCATGTTACCCATTTTCTTATAGCACATCTCTTTATATATTCACGAACATATTGGTTCTTCTTTTATGGAGAATCTTAATGCTGCAGTAAAGAGTAAGTGACCGCTTTCTGGGGACAGCAACATTCAGTCGCCAAACTGCTTTACAAAGGTGTATTGACCAGGACAAGATAAGTGAAGTAGTCAGAAATCTTTTGCCTATATGCTGTTTACTGAGTAGGCTGTCCCAACATTCAACAATACTCGATGTCTGTGGATGGAGGAGTGAAAGTCAATCCAATACCTTGATTATCAGCCTTCTGTTGAGTGGTTTTCAACATTGTTTCAACAATAGCTCAGGGGCACCTGGGTGGCTCAGTCGTTTAAGTGTCCAGCTTTGGCTCAGGTCATGATCTCATGGTTCATGGGTTCAAGCCCTTGCATCAGGCTCTGTGCTGACAACCAGCTCAGAGCCTGGAGGCTCTTTTCAGATTCTGTGTCTCCCTCTCTCTCTGACCCTCACCTGTTTGTGCTGTCTCTCTCTCTCTCTCAAAAATAAATTTTAAAAAAACAACATAAAAAAATTTTAAACAATAGCTCAGTAGTAGCCTCCTGGCTGTCCAACTTTTTAAAAGGGTGTACTTGGTGCCTGCAAAGGATATGTGGCACTACTATACTAGGAGATGGGCCCACTACTCCACCGGTCATCAAGTTCTCACCTAAAGCTGTTGATTTCCTTTCTCACCTCTTAGGATTCTGTATTTTGTTAAATTACTCAAGAGGAAATAGGAACCACTTCTCTATATGCAGTAGTCCCTGAATGGGAGACTTAGAAGCTTTCACACTTCAATTGAATGTATAATTGCTGTCAATAACATTACTGTGAAAGCCATACAACAGTAACATCGAACGAGTTTAGAAGCTCCCCTACAGTTATTTTAATTTTCCTTTCCTACCACAGACTTTGTCCAAACCCTGCCAGGTGAATTCAGGCTCTCCTCCCAGCCCCGCCCCCCACTATGGGCACTCAGACCAAGCAATCTGAGACCGATATTGGAAAGCATAGCCACAGCCACCAAGAGATCATGCTCTATTACAGACAAGAGTTTGAGGACATCATGGGAGTAGGAGAGGCTAGCCTGCAGGGGGCAGCTGGGTCAGCGGGAAGGTCTCTTCTCTGACTCCTGCTTCAGGGTCAGTGCTGCTTCTTCACTTGTGTGCCTCTTGGTCTTGACGAGCACCTAGGGTTCAGCGGCTGCCATTTTTGTTTTGTTTGCCCACCTTGCATACTACCATGGATCTGCCCCACAGTCCTTGGTACTTCTGACCATCCCTGTGACCGGGGCTTCCTGTGCCCAGGGGACCAAACAGGATGGTGACTTAGATGCTTATATTCAACAGAGCTGTAAAAAGGGAGTCCCTCTCGTCCTCAAAGATCCCCAGCATAAATAGCTTCTTTCCTTGAAACAGAGGGAGAAAAGGATCAGGGGTTGTAGAGGGAGATTGGCCTTATGCTAGTAAACAAGGTCATGTATTTACTTTTATTTCAAATGGCTACCTGCTTGGACACAACAAACTCCTAATATATGTGGTCCTTTCAAACTCTGTATCTTTATTGCTGACACCATTTATTTCACCTTCAGGGAACCCTCTACTCATCAGTCACAGCCAGAGAGCCTTTAGCTGGGGCCACAGGTTTGCTGCCTTGTGAAAACATCCTTTCCTCCTCCTATCCAGAAAAGAGTGAACAACAACCTAAGTACCATTTGGGCAATGTGTTTCAATCCTACCTCTTGCTGTTTAGCCTCAAAATATTAACAGGTGGGACAGTGAAGGATCCTCACCTACGCACTCAGCAGCATTTACTGCCAGACCCCAGGTTATTTTCTAACATCCCCTCACCTGACCCATGACCTTGCTCTTTTAGAAAGCCATGTCTACCTGGATCCCATCCTTGTTACCCAAACTGTCAGAGTAGTCTATGAAAGGGCTACAATTTTATCCTACTTGCAACTAACAGGTTAGTCTACTATTTTATCATGGATACTGGTAGAAGATATGAGACTTCCAGACCAAAGACAAAGAAGTTTTACACTTACAGGAAGCAACGTGAGCATGTTTGTGCTAGTTTTCCAAGCTCCCCTCCCCAACAAAAGTGACTTGGGATAGGTCTACATGGATGCCTACATATTCAGGGGGATGTGTGATAGGAAAAGGATCCTGAGCTTGGGAGATTCAACATTTTTATAAAAGTGCAAAGTAGGGAAGAGACATTATTTCAATTCTCAAGATTGCTTATTGCTAGAAGAACACTAAGATATGACCCAGGAAGTGGTCAGGGTCTTATATTCACATGAAGCAAGAACATGCAGGGGTTCTCAGGGCTCATGCTAGACTGCTTCTCCTAACAGGTTTTCATTCTCCACTGGGTTACCTTCAACAGCATTATAAACCAAATCCAAAGAATTAAGAGCTTAAATACTATTCAATACTCATCAATGGTTTCCCACTGTCACAGGGTTTGTCACAAGGAACTCTCTCCCAAAAGGCCAAAGCTCTCTCACAGCAGCCAAGATCCCTGCAAAAAGTTCCCAGTCCTTTACTGTGGTCTCTGAACAGATCTAAGGTTGGCCTGATAAGACTGTGGGAGGGGTTTGGCTGTAAGACAACTCAACAGTTGTCATTCTTCCTTAATAAGCATTCTGTACCTGAATCCCTTCTCTCCCAAGCAAACCAGCTAACATTCTGAAAATTCACCTGGTTTCTGCCCACAAAAGTAGGGAATTTCCCTCTTTTCATGCTCCTGCAGGTGTGTGTCTCTGCAACTGCTGTCTGAAAGGGGAAGGAACCTGCTACCCACTCACAATGAATATTAGTGTCAGTAGTTACAATAGGGTAGAGAGCAAAGGCTAGCAGATCAGTGAGGAAGTCCACTAATGGTGGCATTAGCCATCTGGAAAGTAAGCAACAACCAGGGCACCTTCTGAGCAACTAACTGCCTCTGAACCTACTTCCCCAGTACTGAGAGCTTGCACCGCCTCTCCAATCCTCCTCATATCTCTAACAGACAATAATGTATTTAAATGTATTTATGGATTTCCGAAGAGGCGAAGATGGTGGAACAGCATGGACTTTTTTTTGTGTGTCTTGCATCCCTGAAATACAATCAGATCAATACTAAACCATCCTGCACATCTAGAAAACTGATTTGAGGATTAACACAACAATCTGCACAACCTGAACCACAGAATCACCAGGTATGTGGCGCGGAGAGGTGAACTGGGGGAGAGAAGTCGCAGAGGGGAGGGAGCTGTTTTTGATTTCAGAGAGAGAATGGGAAAAACACCCATCAAAAAGCAGCTGGAGAGAAAATGGAAACGTGGAAACAGCCACAGGGAGCGAACTAAAAAGGGAGGAGAAAGGAGAGGGTTTAAATTCCATTAAGACTCTATAAACAAGGGGATCACAGAGTCTGAAACTCGGCCGCTCGATACCTGTCAGTGCTCTGGTGAGAAGGGCGAATCCCCAGGAGCAGAGTCAAGTCCGGGGGGTCTTTGGGCCACATGGGGAGAGGCGGTTTCCCTGCTGGGAGGACTCCTCACAGGCAAAGGTCCTAGTGGATCCTGGAGAACAACCACATTCACTGGTGCTGGAACAAGGTCCTTAAGGGTGAAGCCTGGTGCAAGATGTGCGTGGTGATTTTCCATAATCCCAGAAAGGCTGCTGCTACACAATTGCGTGCACTTTTTCTGAGGCAGGCTAACGCCCATGTGCAGTCGCTGGGCATCAGCAGCAGCACGGTCCCACAAATGTTCCTGGGTGCAGCCAGCACCCAGCTATTGCTTGTGGAGACCCTCCTGCAGAGGGGCAGAACAGGTCAAAGCCACAGACCCCCAGAAGTAAGGGGTTGGGAAAAACAGCCGCATCTGAGATAAAACTCAGGAGGGTGGTGCCGCCCAGCGGCCTGACGGCTTGGTCATGGACAGAGAAAAGCGGGGAGTGGACAGACTTCTGATGGGGGGGAACAGAGTTCGGATACTAGAGACTGGGGACCCACGTGACGCCATTTTTACCCCGCAGGCGCATGTGCATACACACCTACAAACTCCACAAGGATCCACCCCCAGTAAGATAAGCAGCGCCATCTAGTGGAGCACAGAAACGTTACACTAAGCCCTGCCCAACTAAGCCAGTCTCCCTCTTCAGGAACACCCCAAGTCGCTCTGTCTGCTTAGTTTATAGGCTTCATACTTTGACTTCTAGGGGAAAAAATGATGTAATTTCAATCATATTTCACTCTGTTTGCTGGTCCATCTATTCGATTTTTTTTCTTTTTCGTTTTTCTTTTTCTTGAATACAAAAAGAAAAAACTTTTATTTTCTATTTTTATCAAAAATATTTTTAATTTTTCCTACTATATTTTTACTGTTTTATAAATTTTTCAAATTCTATTTTACTTCCATCATCTCATTTTATTCATTTTTTCAAATTTTCAAAAGTTTCCCCCCCCCTTTTAATTCTCTAATCTATCAAGCCCCTTTCAACACCCAGACCAAAACATACCTAGGATCTTGCATCATTTACTTGATTTTTTATCATGTGTGGTTTTAATTTTTTAATTTTAATATTTTTGTTTATTTTTAACCTCATCAATTCCTTTTCTTCCTTCAAAATGATGAAATGAAGGAATTCACCCCAAAAGAAAGAGCAGGAAGAAACGACTGCCAGGGACTTAACCAACAGATAAAAGCAAGATGTTTGAACCAGAATTTAGAATTGTGATAATAAGAATACTAGCTGGGGTTGAAAATAGATTAGAATTCCCTTCTGAGGAGATAAAAGTAGTAAAAGCTAGTCAGGATGAAGTAAAAATATTATAACTGAGATGCAATCTCAAATGGATGCCAAGGTGGCAAGGATGGGTGAGGCAGAACAGCGAAACAGCGATATAGAGGGCAAACTTATGGAGAATAATAAAGCAGAGAAAAAATGGGAGACTAAGGCAAAAAGCACAATTTAAGAATTAGAGAAATCAGTGACTCATTAAAAAGGAACAACATTAGAATCATAGGTGTCCCAGAAGATGAAGAGAGAGATAAAGGGGTAGAAGGTTATGTGAGCAAATCATAATGGAAAACTCTCCTTACCTGGGGAAAGATACAGACATCAAAATTAAGGAAGCACAGAGGACTCCCATGAGATTCAACAAAAACCAATCATCAATAGGCATATTATAGTCAAATTCACAAAATACTCATGCAAGGAAAAAATCATGAATGCTGCAAGGGAAAAAAGTCCTTAACCTATGAGGGAAAACAGATTAGGTTTGCAGCAGACCTATCCACAGAAACTTGGCAGGCCAGAAAGGAGCGGCAGGATATATTCAATGTGCTGAATTGGAAAAATACACAGTCAAGAATTCTTTGTCCAGCAAAGCTGTCATTCACAATAGAAGGACAGATTAAAAGTTTCCCAGACAAAGAAAAATTAGAGGGGTTTGTGACCACTAAAGCAGCCTTGCAAGAAATTTTAAGGCGGACTCTCTGAGGGGAGAAAAGGCGGGAAAAATAAATAAAGACCAAAAGCAACAAAGACTACAAAGGACCAGAGAACACCACCAGACACTCCAACTCTACAAGAAACATAATGGCAATAAAGTCATATCTTTCAGTACTCACTCTAAATGTCAATGAACTAAATGCTCCAATCAAAAGCCACAGGGTAACAGAAAGGATAAGGAAACAAGATCCACCTATATGATGTTTACAAGAGACCCACTTTAGACATAAAGACTTTAGACTTCAGATGGAAAGGAAGGGGATAGAGAACCATCTAGCATGCTGATGGTTGACAAAAGAAAGCCAGAGTAGCCATACTTAAACAATCTAGACTTTAGAATAAAAACTGTAAAAAGGATGAAGAAGGGCATTATATCACAATTAAGAGGGTCTATCCACAAAGTGGACCTAACAATTGTAAACATTTATGCTCCAAATGTGAGATCACCCAAATATGTAAATCAATCACAAACACAAACTCATTGATAATAATATAATATTAGGGGACTTCAACACCCCACTTATAGCAATGAACTGATAATCCAATCAGAAAATCGACAAGTAAACAATGGTTTTGAATGACACACTGCACCAGATGGATTTAACAGATATATTCACCCTAAAGCAGCAGAATATACATTCTTCTCCAGTGCACATGGAACATTCTCCAGAATAGATCACATACTAAGACACAAATCAGCCCTCAACAAGTACAAAAAGATTGAGATCATACCATGCATATTTTCATACTACAGTGCTATGAAACTTGAAATCAACCACAAGAAAAAATTTGGAGAGGTAACAAATACTTGGAGAAGAATTATGGGGCTACCTGAAAAGTTAAAGAGGAAATTAAAAAGTACATGGAAGCCAATGAAAATGTTAATAACACAGGCCAAAACCTCTGGGACGCAGCAAAGATGGTGATAAGAGGGAGGTATATAGCAATCCAGGCCTTCCTAAAGAAGGAAGGAAGATCTCAGATACACAACCTAACCTTACACCTCAAAGAGCTAGAAAAAGAACAGCAAATAAAACCCAAAATGAGCAGAAGGCAGGAAATAATAGATAAGAGGAGAAATCAACGCTACTGAAACCAAAAAAAACAGTAGAAAAGATCAATGAAATCAGAAGCTAATTCTTTGAAAAAATTAACAAAATTGATAAACCCCTAGCCCGTTTGATCAAAAAAAAAACACAAAGGACCCAAATAAATAAAACCAAGAATGAAAGAGGAGAGATCACAACCAACACAGCAGAAAAAGAAAAAAACAATAATAAGAGAATATTATGAGCAATTATATGCCAATAAAATGGGCAATTTCTGGAAGAAATGGACAAATTCCTAGAAACATATAAATTACCAAAACTGAAACAGGAGGAAACAGAAAATTTGAACAGACTCATAACCAGTAAAGAAATTGAATTAGTAATCAAAAATCTCCCAAAAAACAAGAGTCCAGGGCCAGATGGCTTTCCAGGGGAATTGTACCAAACATTTAAGAAAGAGTTAACACCTATTCTCTTGAAGCTGTTCCAAAAGGGAGAAAGGGAAGGAAAACTTCCAAACTCTTTCTATGAAGCCAGCATTCCTTTGACTCCAAACCCAGACAAAGACCCCACTAAAAAGGAGAGCTATAGACCGATTTCTCTGACGAACATAGATGCAAAAATCCTCAACAAGAATATTAGCCAACTGGATCCAACAATACATCAAAAAAATTATTCACCACGACCAAGTGGAATTTATACCTGGAAAGCAGAGCTGGTTCAATATCCGCAAAACAATCAATGTGATTCATCACAACAATAAAAGAAAGGACAAGAACCACATGATCCTCTCAATAGATGCAGAGAAAAGCATTTGACAAAATACAGCACCCTTTCTTGATAAAAACCCTCAAGAAATTCAGGATAGAAGGATCATACCTTGAGATCATAAAAGCCGTATATAAAAGACCAAACGCTAATATCAACCTCAATGGGGAAAAACTGAGACTTTCCCCCTAAGGTCAGGAACAAGACAGGGATGTCCACTCTCGCCACTGTTATTCAACATAGTGTTGAAGTCTTAGCCACAGCAATCAGACAACACAAAGAACTAAAAGGTATCCAAATTGGCCAGGAGGAGGTCAAACTTTCACTCTTCACAGATGACGTGTGGAAAACCCAAAAGATTCCTCCAAAAAACTGCTAGAACTGGTCCATGAATTCAGCAAAGTGGCAGGATATAAAATCAATGCACAGAAATTGGTTGCATTCCTATACACCAATAATGAAGCAACAGAAAAAGAAATCAAGGAATCAATCCCATTTACAATTGCACCTAAAACCATAAAATACATAGGAATAAATCTAACCAAAGAGGTGGAAAATCTATCCACTGAAAACTATAGAAAGCTTATGAAAGAAACTGAAGAAGACACAAAGACATGGAAAAACATTCCATGCTTCTGGATTGGAAGAACAAATAAATTTGTATGGAACCACAAAAGACCCCGAATATCCAAAGCAATCTTGAAAAAGAAAATCGAAACTGGAGACATCAGAATCCCGGACTTCAAGCCGTATTACAAAACTGTAATCATCAAGACAGTATAGTACTGGTATAAAAACAGACAGATCAATGGAACAGAATAGAGAACCCAGAAATGGACCCACAAACGTATGGCCAAATGATCTTTGATAAAGCAGGAAAGAAATAAAGACAGTCTCTTCAGCAAGTGGTTATGGGAAAATTGGACAGCAACATGCAGAAGAATGAACCTGGACCACTTTCTTACACCATACACAAAAATAAACTCAAAATGGATGAAAGACCTAAATGTGAAACAGGAAGCCATCAAAATCCTTGGGGAGAAAGCAGGCAAAAACCTCTTTGACCTTGGCTGCAGCAACTTCTTACTCAACATGTCTCCAGAGGCAAGGAAAACAAAAGCAAAAATGAACTATTGGGACCTTATCAAAATAAAAAGCTTCTGCACAACAAAGGAAACAATTAGCAAAACTAAAAGGCAACCGATGGAATGGAAGAAGATATTTGCAAACGACATATCAACAGAAGGTTAGTATCCAAAAATCTATAAAGAACTTATCAAACTCAATACCAAAAAAACAAAGAATTCAGTGAATATATGGGCAAAAGACATGAATAGACACTTCTCCAAAGAAGACATCCACATGGCCAACCAACACATTGAAAATATGCTCAACATCACTCATCATCAGGGAAATACAAATCAAAACACAATGAGACACCACCTCACACCTGTCAGAATGGCTAACATTAACAACTCAGGTAATGACAGATGTTGGGGAGGAGGCAGAGAAAGAGGATCTTTTTTGTACTTTTGGTGGGAATGCAAACTGGCATAGCCACTGGAAAACAGTATGGAGGTTCCTCAAAAAATTAAAAATAGAACTACTCTATGGCCCAGCAATTGCACTCCTAGGTACTTATCCAAGGGATAGAGGTGTGCTGTTTTGAAGGGGCACATGCACCCCAATGTTTATAGCAGCACTATCAACAATAGCCAAAGTATGGAAAGGGTCCAAATGTCCATTAATGGATGAATGGGTAAAGAAGATGTGGTATATGTATATACAATGGAGTATTACTCGGCTATCAAAAAGAATGAAATCTTGCCATTTGCAACTGCGTGGAGGGTATTAAAAGTGAAATTAGTCAGAGGAAGACAAATATCATGACTTCACTCATATGAGGACTTAAGATAAAGAACAGATGAACATAAGGGAAGGAGAAGCAAAAATAATATAAAAACAGGGAGGAAGGGAGGCAAAGCATAAGAGACTCTTAAATACAGAGAACAAACAGAGGGTTGCTAGAGGGGTTGTGGGAGGGAGGATGGGCTAAATGGGTAAGGGGCATTAAGGAATCTACTCCTGAAATCATTGCTATACTATATGCTAACTTGGATATATAAATTGAAAAAATAAATAAGAAATTTGGAAAAAAAAAAGAGGTTATGAATCCTTGCAATTATTCTTAAAGTAGTTGTGGATATAAGAAGTCATCTGAGCTGAGCATATGTACTGTTGGGCTTGGTTGTTAAGAATATTCTATTCCATGAGGCTGTCTGTAGGAACAGGATAAATTCTACAAAGAATATTGTGATTTAGCAGTTTTTCTTAGATAGTTTCTATCAGGGAGACAAAGTTTGGGGTAGGGAGAGATAAGGTAAACAGTTGGTGAGACAAAAGGATCTCAATTGAGGAGGAATCCGGACCCAGAGAAAAATGTAACTGGTGTATTCAAAGGAACTCTGCATTTTTTGCCATTCTATCAGGTTGTTTCAGAACAAAGAAAAGACTGTTTCTAAAACAAATATATATAAATGCACCAAACACTAAATACATGTTAGTAGTTGAAATTTACAAATAATATGAGATCCCTTTCCCCACTCTTCTTACAGTCTTATATATTTTGGAAGATGCTAGTCCATCCTAGGTGCATGTGGGGAGTTAACAGCCAGGAGGAAAATGTGATGGGGCTCAGAGTTCCGGGTGGGAGGGGTGCTGTAGACCTACTAAAGAGAAAGAGCAGCCAAGCAGCACTCAAAAAACAGGCTGGGGTGACCACTGGCCACTCTAGGTGCTGAAAGCCGGTGAGAGGTGGGTGCTCTGTAGCCTCATAAACCCATGCTGAGGCTTGAGCCTGTTCAAGTGGCAGGAAACCGTCCTAAAATACCACAAGTGTGGTGGGGGTGGGGGCGGGAAGAGGGGCTGACCAACTGCCACCCATGGCTGGGCTGCTAACCCACTTCTTAGAAAACCACACTGCCTCAAATGGTTTCTGGAGTCAGGGGAAAACCTTAAGAGATCCATACAGCTTATGAAATCTCAGTGGGGTTTATGGGCAGATTTAAGGGATTACAGGACTTTTTCAAATTTTCCTAAGAAATATTTTCTATGTGGACATGTCTGGGGGTAAAGGAGCCTAAATCATCTCAAAAGATACATGATCCAAAACTTCTTTGACAGGGTCAGACTCTTCTCAGAGAAGAAATAAGATTTGCTGGAGGTGACACGTTAGAATAAAGTTGGAAAACCACCCAGGTTTCTGGTCTTTCAACTTGAGGACCTACTTTTCCCTCCTTTCCCCAAACTCACTCCTCCCTTGGAATAGTGAGACACTGGAAAACAAACATCTTCTAACAGGAAAATAGTTAAAATGTTTATACTATGGTAGATCATACAACTATTAAAAATGAGTTTGGGGGCACCTGGGTGGCACAGTTGGTTAAGTGTCCGACTTTGGCTCAGGTCATGATCTCATGGTTCGTGGGTTTGAGCCCTGTGTCAGGCTCTGTGCTGACAACCAGTTCAAAGCCTGGAACCTGTTTCAGAGTCTGTGACTCCCTCTCTCTCTGACCCTCCCCTGCTCATGCGGTCTCTCTCTCTCTCAGAAATAAAGCATTAAAAAAATTTTTTTAAAAATGAGTTTGACCTGGGGTGGCTGGCTGGCTCAGTTAGTAGAGCATATGACTCTTGGTCTTGGGGTCATGAGTTCAAGGCCCACGTTGGGTTTACTTAAAAAAATTTTTTTTTTAATTAAAAACAAAAATGAGTTTGACCGATATATACTGACAGGGAAAGTACCTAAGAAATATTGTTAAAAAAAAAAAAAGCTACAGGTAGGGGAAGGGAGCAGGAAAAAACAAAAACTATAGAACATATTTCAACATAATTCAGTTTTTGTAAAAAAAAAAAAACATGTATTTGTGATGTAAAGAAAAATGTACACCTGGTATGACAGAACTCAAAGGAGTCGTATTGGAGAGGGTTATTCCCTAGGCCCACTAGCCCTGGGACCCTTGTGTCTAATAGCAACTCCTTCATTGTAAAAATATGATTATATATTGTTATATATATCTAATTATACACTTTCAAAAGCTCTGCAGCTAACAGAATAGAACTATCACCTTAAAAAAATTCTTTTTTAAAAGAAAAAAGGAAACCAGAAGCTCAGAGAATTACATTACTTACCCAAGGTTTATAAGAGTAAAGAGTCTATTAGAATCCGAGGCTTCAGCTCCCTATCCAGTTATGTTCCATAATCCCCATTGTGTGGCACTAGACAGGACAACATTCCCATAGGAAAATGTAATAAGTGTAATTTCTTATAAACTGAAAATAGTTTTAAGTACTAGGCTCAGCTGGAATTGTACTTTCGTAAGCCAGAGGAACAACATTCCTAAGGGTCACAGGATCTGGACAAGTGCTCAGTCCTTCTCTGACCATACTGGGAAAACACTGGAAAAGATGCCACCTCACAACTGTGGAGCCAGACAAACCAGGTTTAAATCCCAACTCTAATACTAGCTGTATGACAAAGTATTCAATTTCTGTGCCTCAGTTTAATCATCTATAAAATGGGGATAGTAACCGTCCCTATTTCTTAGGACTGCTGTGAGCATTGGAGAGTTAATACATGTCAAATACTTGGAATACTGGCTGGGCACAAAGTATTGAGTGTCATTACTGTTATCCCTGGAAAGCTAGCAGTTCCTCACCAACAGGTTTGCACAGGTTTCTGACTAGTAAAACCGCCTAGAAAACAAAAGGAACCTATAGCAGTAAGCCTGTTAACACTTGCTGCTCTGTTCGTTCCTTCCATCAAGACTATGACTCCATTTTTTTCACATCTTCTTTCCTTTTATTGAAAAAAATTTTAGAAAATGGCAGTTAATAAAGGACACAAACAAATCAACAGGTATTTACTAGTGGAAAACATAGACAATATAAAACTAAAAATGCCACTGGCTTCTTTAATTTGTTAAAAGCACAAAATGTAACAGGCAGAAGGTCTGTTTTAAACAAATTAAAAAGCTGTGTTGTTTTTTTTTTTCCAATTCTCCCCCAAGTCAGATATATACACACCCACAAAAATGGTGTGTGAAGGAAAGCTGTCATACACAAGAAGTTGTATCCTGAAGTAAGAGAAATAGCTGTTGAAACAGGAATTAACACAATAAAGTCAGCAATAGGTTAACAATTTTAAAAATTGAGTCTTCGAATGCTGCATGGCACAAAGCTATATGATATAAAGTACTGCTGGGTAGGAAGGAAGTCTGTATGGCTGCTAGCAAAAATGCTTTTCCAGAAAAGCAAATCAAAACAACACAATCAGCAGACCTAGTAGGCTAAAGCTAGATATCAGAGCTACAACTTCTCATATCTGAACTAGAAAAATCCTATTGATCCAGAATGGACTAAAATTTCAGGACAAAACAGGGACATTTTTAACATATCTTACTTTATCCATTTTAAGTTCTCTGTTTCCTTCTCCCTCACCCCGAAATTCAGCATAATCCAGCAGAAAGACAGCTACTTTTAGAATTGGCTATTTTATTTTTCTTTCTGTGGCAAGGCTGTCGTGGAGCCTGGATATTTCAGGCTCGTATGCATCCATGACCAGTGTCCCGCTGTGGTCAAAAAACTTAGCAATGGACTTGGTGAACTCGGCCTCTCGCTGCTGCTTTGTTCTTCCACTGATGAAGGTCAACTTCAGAGTGTATTTGTCATCAAACCTAAGCAAAGATAATAAATCAAAAACCAAACATAGAGATTCAACTAGTAACACTAGAGTATCAACTGTTTTTGAAGAAATGACTGAGCTGGCTACTGGCGCTGTGTGTAGGTCACACACAGATCTTGAAAAAAAAAAATCCAGGGGTTCCTAATTGCCTTCAAGATACAAGTTCTGATCCATTGGTATCTGCCTTATTTACTGTGCACCATCTTTACCTTGTCATAGACTGTGATATGGACCATCTCCTCTTACTTTCCATTTATTACGCTAGAAGGATCTTCCTAGTAGACATTTCTCTCCAATCTCACCAGACTAGTTCCCATTTGTTAACATTAGGGCATAAAGTTTTCTGGGAAAGCCTTCCCAAACTGGGTCAGATGTCTCACCTTTGTCATACACTGGACCATCAATTATCAACTCAAACACTAAGCACCTATCAGATGCCAGGTCTAATGACAGTCTCCCATGCAGTCAATGAAATTATCTACTGAAATGATGTTTGTGTATCTGTCCGTGCTCTTCATTAAACACAGAGATTCTTAAGGACAAGAATTCTGTCTTATTTGTTTTCTGTTCTTAGGTTGGCACTTGGTATACCAACAATCAAATTTTTATGATTAAATGAAGAACTCATGGTTTCATTGATGTTCACCAATTCCAGGCTGCTTGGTGCTTATTCCCTATATTCAATCTAGTTCCAGATTCTACCCTTATTCCAGGCCAGAGGATATCTTTTACTACGTGAATTCCAGAGATTCCTTCCTTATACCTTAAGGTACCTTGAAGGCCTTTGCTATATCCACCCATTCAAAAGTGTTAATAAAAATCAACCTCTGGCAGGCTGAGTTCCTCCCCTGACCATGACCTGTTTGTTTCTGTCTCCATTTAATTAGGGCACATTCAGCAGATTGTCAAGCTGTTATTATCTTTAGAGGAAGGAACTGCTTTTTTCTTCCACTGAAGAAGCGTGTTTCTCCATGTTTAAAATTGGAAAACTACCACATAGTTTTCAAGATCACTGTCATGGTTATAACAATACCTATTATTAACCAGTGCTCAAAAAATCATAGCTCAACAAATTATTGTCTAAGAAATAACAACTCTTGGTAAGGATATGAAGAAAAATAACACTTGTGGACTATTGGTGGGAACGTAAATTGGTGTTGCCACTGTGGAAAACAGTATAAAATTCCTACAAAAATTAAAAATAGAATTATCATACGATCTAGTAATTCCACTACTTGGTATTTATCCTCCTCCTCCAAAATGAAAACACTAATTTGAAACAGCCCTATATTTATTGCAACATTATTTATAAGACCCAAGATATGGAAGCAGCCCAAGTATATATTAATAAATGAATAGATAAGAAAGTCACAAAAAAGGGATGAGATCCTGTCATTTGAGACAGACAATATGGATTTTATGGGTATTAAGCTAAATGAAAAAAGAGAAAGACAAATACATCATGTCACCTATAGTGGAATCTAAACAAAACAAATGAATAAACAAACAAAAAGCAGAATCAGACCTATAAATACAGAGGAAAAAATCTAATGGTCGCCAGAGGGGAGGTAGCTGGGGTGATGGGCAAAATAGGCGAAGGGGTGTGGGAGAAACAGGCTTCCAGTTAAGGAATGAGTAACAGGGACAAAAGGCACAGGAGAGGGATTATAGTCAATATAATGTGACAGCACTGCATGGTGACAGATGGCAGCTGCATTTGTGGTGAACTACCTACAGAGCTGTTGAATCACTATGCTGTACACCTGAAATTAATAGAACACCATGTGCAAACCACACTAAAAAAATAAAATAAAACAAACAAACAAACAAAAAAACTTGGCTAGCCAGTTATTCCCAACCTAAATAGCTATGAGTCAAGGTCTTTAAAGTATTTTCAACACCTCAAAATTTTTCTCAAACTCCAGCCAACTACTGTTAGTTGATTTCACAGTAATTTGAGGACTCTGAGGCCCAGTTCTACTGGCAGTTCCATGACTTTGATGGTAGGACATGACCTGATGAGTTGTGATCTGATGCACTTTAGAAATAACTACCCATTAATATTTTATTACTACATGTTATATAACTTACATATAATTACATAATATAACAATTATGTCTAACATATTTCCAGGAAAATATAAATGTTATTATATAATAGTTACATAATATTTATTCAGACCAACTACACATCAGGCAGTTTCAGATGCTAAAAATATGCAGCAGTGAACACAACAAAGCTGTGCCTTTTGGGATTTTTACTTTGGTGTATATGAAAGAACCAACAATAAAACAAAAAAATACGTCCTTTTAAATATAGTAGGCAGGAAAAGGGTCCACTAAGCAGATATTTAAGCAGAGCCCTAAAGAAGGAAGAACAAGCTATCTGGAAAAAGAATAATCCAAGCAAGGAAGCAGCAAATGCAATAGCCCTAGGCAAAAACACGCCTGGAATGTCTGAAGAACACAATAGAATGAGAGAGGAGAGCTGAGAGAAATAAGGGGTGTGTGTGCATATGTGTGTGGGGTGTAGAGAATAGATGAGTACAGACTTCTAAGCTGGGCTTAGGAGTTTAGATTTTTTTTCAGAGTGACAGGGTTTTGAACGGAGGACTGAGTTGATGTGCCTTATGTTCTAAAAAGATCACTCTGCCTGTTGTACTGAAAATAGACTGAGCAGGGAGAGCAGCTGTGGAGGTCCATGAGGACATTATTACAGTGACCTAACTGAGAGATGCGGGTAGCAGTAGCGATGGCAAGTGATCAGACTGAATATATTTAGAAGACAGAGCTGACACGATTTGCTGACAGACTACTGCAAAGACTGAGAGAGGAGTCAAAATGACTGAGTATTGGCCAAAGTAAGTAGGAGGATGGAAGTGCCATTTATTGGGATGGGAAAACTAGGGGTAGAACAGGTTTGGATGAAGGATAGCGGGGTTAGGTTAGGTTTTGAATATGTTAATTTTGAAATGCTAAATAGGATCCAATGTCAAACAGAAAAGTGGAGTTCAGGACAGAGATCTAGATTTAGAGATCTTTATCATAAAGATGGTATTTAAAGTCTTCAAAGTCTAGATATATTATACTTAGAGACTATAGACAGAGAAGAAGTGCTAGGAACAAGCACTAGTGGCATTTCAAATTTAGAGCTGTTCTTCAAATGCTGAAGAATCATAAAGTACACTAAAAAGGCAGATATTAAGGTAATAAGAAAATTAGGAGATTATAGTATCCTAGAAGCCTAGTTTAAAAAACAAGTGTAACAAGGAGAGAGCGATTCACTGTCAAATGTTGGTTGAATATGAGGAGGAAAGAGAAAATAAAGACAAACAGATCCAAGAGATACAGAGAGAAGAAATGGAGAGCAGAGAAATAAAAAGATCATGTGAGGAGAATAAGGAGAACAAAACCACTTTCTTTTAGTTGGAAGAAATTACAGCGTGTTTGTATGCCATAAGATATGACCCAGCAGAGAGGGAAACATCAAGTAAATAAGAAGGGAGAGAACCTAGTGGACAAATGGAGAGGTGGTCTTAGATGGGAACCTAGGAAGAAACAGACTGATAGGTACCATAAGCAGGTAATGACGAGAGACTTCTGACTGCTTTGATCTTCTCAGCAACAAAAGAAGCAGAGTAAATATGGGTGAGAAGGATAGATTTGAAGACAAAGGAGAAGGTATGAAAGTCGCTTTAGGACAGTGAGAGTAACGGGACTACAGAAATGCCATGGAATCAAAGATGGGTAAGGAGGAAGACAATGAGGGACAAAAGGGACAGTGAAAACGTGGGAGGCTCAATGGATTAGAGATGCCAGTGAGGCCGAAGAACCATCTGGACAAGAGAACTGAAAAACAAGAAGCAATGGTCATAGAGTGGGATACCGAAATTGAAACTATGAAGGTAATTAGTTACCAGTATCAGCAAGGTTTAGGATATGTCCAGGGAAATAAGTGTTTAAGACATGGTAGAAAACAAGATCATCAGAGGAGAGGCCAGAGAACAGAATCATCGACTATTTGGATAATGAAATCACCGATACTTCCAAAGAAGCTATGTTAGAGAGAGTGTCAATGAGCCAGGAGCTATCTTCAAGGAAGAGAAGAGAGTCTATATTTAAGTGCAATGAGAAGGAACAGAGGTGGCATACTTCCTCACCACAGGCAAGAATAATGTGGCAGCTGGTAAAAATCAGCGGAGAACCTGGAAAAAACCAGAACCCTCGTGCACTGCTAGTGGGATTGAAAGTGGTGCAGCTCTTACAGAAAACTGTCTGGCAATTCCTCAAGCAGTTAAAAGAGTTACTGTAATGACACAACAATTCCTCTCTTAGGTACTTTACCTGAGGAATAAAAATGTTATGTCCCCACAAAAACTTGTAGGTGAACTGTTTATAGCAACATTATTCATAACAGCTAAAAGGTGGAAACGACTCAAATGTCCATCCACTGATAAATGGATAAACAAAATGTGGTGTAGCCATGTAACGGAATATTTGGCAAAGAAAGGAATATTGATACATGCTACATCATGGGTGAATCTTGGAAACATAATGCCAAGTGAAAGAAGCCAGTCACAAAAGAGCATATATGATTCCACTCACATGAAACATCAGAAATAGAGAAATCTATAGAGACAGAAAGTAGATTAATGGTGACTGAAGGCTGAGGGAATTTGGGGAGGGGTGGGGGGTGGATAGCTAAAGGGTAGAGGGTTTCTTTTTGAGATGATAAAAATGCTCTAAAGTTAGCTGTGGTGATAGTTGCAATATGTAAAAACATACCAGAAACCAATGACCTGTACACTTAAATGTGTGAACTGTATGGTATGTGAACTGTATCTCAATAAAGCTGTCAAAGAAATTTACTGTGTATGAATGTATGTATGCATGAAATGAAATGGGTGAATGAAAATAATGAAATCAAGACACTGCTAGGGTCTAGAATTCTACAACTGTTTTAGGGGCCTGGCACAAGGTATAGATTTATGATGGCTGGGTCAAGGGGCAGCTGGGAGCCCTGCCAGGAAGAGAACCCAGCTGGAACATCAGAATGGCGTTCTGCTCCTCCTAATAGGCACCTGCACAAGCTGGTAATGAGAGGCTGTTTGGCATTGGTGTTATGCTTATCTTCATATATGTGAATAACTGTGCTCATAATTTGAGAGCCTACTATGTGCTAGAACTGTCCCATGTGGTTTTAGAATAGTGACTAAAAGCGTGAGTTCTGGGCTTAGATGTGGGCTAGAATACTGCTGGAATTCACTTTTGGGCTCTAGGAATTAATTAAACACTTTGGGTCTGTGTTCTTACCTATAAAATGGGTGGTTCTAAGATTTAAATGAGATAATGCACTTGGCACAATATGCAGTATATGGTTAATGCTCCACCAACGTTTGCTATTTTTATACTTCGTATATATACCAGCTGGTATCTTTCCAACAATTCTGAGTCATTCTTGATCCAATTTTGACTAAAGCTCAAATAGTTTACATGATATACCAAAAGTCACATACCTAGAAAGAGAGGAGCTGGAACTTAAACTCAGCTCTGGATACCTAAAAAGACCTCAGGTGTCAGCTGTACAAAGTTATACCCATGGCTGGTCAGGAACATGGAAAGGTGATTCTCTGAATTGCCCAGTGCATTGCTGCAAAAATTTCTGATTGCACAGACTGCAGTCAAGATCACAGATCATAGAAGGTATATGGGTCTCTTAAAGATAATTCACTTCACACCTCTGGCGTTCTTAGTTCTACATTCTAATTGGCTCTGTTTACTGGCCACAGGAAAGAGACTCATTCTTCATCTTTCTACCGAAGTACTTTCTTCCACACAGTGTATCTTCAGAGCACTTCTGTGATAATACAACCTCAGACATACAATGCTAGGAAAAACCTTGTAGACCATGCATATCCCTTTCTTCATTTTACATGACTAGCACTATGATCTGCATGGAGTGAGCATACAATAAAATAGTCTGTTGTTGAAAATGACTCAACTCCCAGAGAGAATCCAACAGCAGAATTTAAGGGTCTATGAAGATAGTCGTACCTTTTGAGACTGGAGGACAGTTGCCAAATATCATCAGGATCCATTCCTGTAGGATCTTTCCTGTGGGCCACAAGAAAGATGCTCTTCTCCTTATATGAGGTATAAATGGTCAGGATTCCCATCATCACAAAATAGGTTCAGATAAAGTAAAGGAAAACACACACACACACAGACAAAAGAAATAAACTGACAAGGGCTATGACAACTTTCATAATGAATAGTCCTAGAAGACAGTTTTATCTTGCTGCGAAACACTGAAAATTTAGCTATTTCATTTTCATCCTAATGTTTTATATATATGTATGTGTATGTATTTATATATACATATGTATTTAGTTATCAAGCACAGAGAAGTCACTACCAATATATATATAGAACTGACATGATTATAAAAATAACAAGATCATGTTTGCTTTAAACACCAACAAATGAAATTTCATCATGGTAGTTCTCTTGGAAGGTCATATATTTATACTAATGTTGTTTTCATTGTTTAAACCTCTTTTGGAATTCCTTTGGGGACTGTCCCCAGAACCTATAGCATATTCTCTGGAACTACCTTAATGGTGAAAAAATTCACACTGGGATGATTTATCTGATTACTGTAAGAAGTCAAGGTGCCGGGGCACCTGGGTGGCTCAGGTCATCTCATGGTTTGTGGGTTTGAGCCCCACATCAGGCTCTGTGCTGACAGCTCACAGCCTGAAGCCTGTCTTTGGATTCTGTGTCTCCCTCTTTCTCTGAACCTCCCCTGCTCACGCTGTCTCTTTTTCTCTCTCTCAAAAATAAAAAAAAAAAAGAAGTCAAGGTGCCAATTCTGGGACTATGATTTGGGATCAATTTTGATAATACCATTTTTAATCAGGGCCTACTTTATTAAATGGCTTGCTGTAAGAAAAATTCCCAAAGTACATTTTTTTTTTTTAGAAATATTTCAGAGACACCTGGGTCGCTTAGTTGGTTAAGCATCTGACTCTTGACTTCAGCTCAGGTTATGATCTCACAGTCATGAGTTTAAGCCCCACAGTAGGCTCTCCGCTGGGCATGGAGCCTGCTTAAGTTTCCCTCTCTCCTTCTTTTACTGCCCCTCTCCGGCTTCCATGCACACAAGCATGAGTTCACTTGTTCTCTCTCCCCCCCTCCCCCAAAAAATCTTTATAATTCTGAATATGTATTGCCCATATATGTAACTGATCAGCATTCAAACAGACTCCAGTAAGTTAAGTTCTTTTTAGCCCAAGATCACAAAACAACTTGCATTTCAAACCTAGGTCCTCCAACTCCAGAATAGGATTTAATTCCACTGTAATACAAGCCACCCCTCTACTCATGCTCACTAACTCCCAGTCCAGCCCTTCAGCTTCAAGGAAACCTGAATCTCCAAAATTTGATCTTTCCCTAATATCCTGGAATGAGTGTCTTAGAGCAGACTGGGTCTAATGGGAATGCAGCAGGCTAGAAATGAGAAGAACTGGGTCTCACTATAATGTGTGTTTTGCTATTAGGCACTCACACATGGATTATAATGACCTCTATATTAATAACTAAACAGAATTAAAGATAAAATAACCACATTAAATCTAAAATAACAATGATAATTACTACCTACAATCACAGATGCCCATGGCTCATAATGTTAAATTCTAACACTAGCAGGCCCCAGAATTTATTTTTTGTAGGGAGCGGGGAGGATGATCAGTAGAGATTTTAATTAACAGTCACTAGAGTACAAACCTGAACGTAAATAAAGGATATGATACGACACACAAAGCCAAAACAGGCTTAGATTCTGGAAATGGGTGCATATAATCCCAGATCAAAGCCACTATGGCAAAGAAACAGGAGATGGTACAGATGGTGAGACGACCGTCAATCAGACCAAAATTCTCCACATACTTGTACTTTTCCAGAAGTACCTAGTTAAAAGAACAAGGAATCAAGCTCAAAGAATTGCCTCCTTCCTAGTACCTGTTTTTTAGTCTTGATTTCTATGTAAAAGTTATGTTAAGGATCATATAAATTACCAAGTAGTTCTCTCCAATCAGGATTTCACCACTCTAAGCAAAAAAAGACTCAAGCTGTTCACAATGATCCCAGAGGAAAAGGCTCATTAACTTCTCATACATTTTTTTTAATCCTCAACTTTTTTCCCCAAAATGAGGAAAAAGTTTCTCTTCCCTTTTAAACTATAGAGATGACCAATAATGAATTAATATTCTATATTCTCCTTAACTCTGTTGGCTCTAGGCTAATTAAATTAAAAAACAATAGACTACCAGCTTTCTGCAATTCAAAAATTAGAGAATTTGACAGAAACTTGAAGTAGCTAACATTTTAACACATATTCCCTACATATAATATAAGGAATTTAGAAACTGCTTTATGGCTCAATTCCTACAACTCAAAACTATGGTCATTCCAAGTTGCAGATGAAAAAGACCTGTAGATGTGCCATAAGCAGTAGATATACTAACAGACTCCCACCTCAGAAAATACCTTTTGGGCGTGCCTGGGTGGCTCAGTTGGTTAAACATCCAGCTTTGGCTCAGGTCATGATCTCGCGGTCTGTGAGTTCAAGCCCCATGGTGGGCTCTGTGCTGACAACTCAGAGCCCAGAGCCTGCTTTGGATTCCGTGTCTCTCTCTCTCTCTGTCCCTCCCCTACTTGGACTCTGTCTCCCTCTCTCTCAAAAATAAAAATGTTAAAAAACAAAAAAAAAAACAAACAAAAAAGAAAATACCTTTTTGGCAGAATCATCCAAAGAATTCTTCACAGCTGATCCATCCCATTTGTCAATTTTTACAGGCTTATCATCAATTTTCCACTGTAAAACAGAAAAGTTGTGCATCAAGAGGCATGGCATCTTACTGAAAGTAGAAGAACTACTTCCTTAAGTGTTTAAAAATCAACACAGGCCCCAACAGTGTCACTTTAGTTAAAGACTCAAGTCAGTAAACTAAGACCTAGTACCTAACCTAACTGCAGTTTCAACTCTCCAGAAATATATCCAGTCAACACAAGAATTTCCTGGTCAACATTAGGAAATTTACTGATAGGCTCCTTCGACTGTCTTTAGTGCGAGCTTGCTTAAAACTAAAATTATTTGCTAATAATTTCCTTTTTCCCACTCCCTCTCTCACTTTAAAACTCTTGGTTTCTGTAGCCTTTTGCAGCTTCCCTCTACCCACTAGATGGGATGCTGCCTGACTCATGAATCAACTAATCAAGCCAATTAGATCTTTCAAATTTATTTGCTTGTAGTTTGTATTTAAGAGGAACATCTTCAAGTACACATAACATTTACTCTTCGTCCTTGGATGTTAGACAGCTAAAAGACAAAACACTTAAAAATGAAATTGAAGAAGACTAGGTCACTAGGATCCGGTGGTACTGATATGATGTTGCCAGTCTCTGTGCTGGAAAGCTCCATCTGCAAGCTTCAAACCAGAACACTTACATGGGCTACAGAGACTACAGTTTGAACTCACATATCCCATTCCCATTTTACCCAAATGTGGGAACAGGGAAGAATTCCACTGCTCATCCTTTCATTCTGTGACCAGAAAACTCAGACAATATACATCCGTGGACTTTCGGACACTAACAAGATGAGGAAGGTCTCTTTTAATACATCTTCATCAGCTAACAACTTTTATATTTTACCAGTATGTCTTAAATGTAGGAAAACCGCAAATCCAGTGTAGTCTGATGGAAGGAACATTTTGAATTAAAAATCAAGTCCTATTATCAGTTAGTTATAGGACTTTGGGCAAACCCTATTTCAATTTCTCTTATCTACAAAGGTTCAGAAAGGTTTTCCTTTACTGTGCTAGTTAGAAGCAAGTGACTATCTCACACATTGTTGATAGAAATTCAAAACAGTGTAACACCTACTAAGGCAATTTAGCACCTTGGATTCCACTTCCGGGAATTTGTCCATATCTACACACACAGGAAATAATATACAAGACTACTTACTGCAGCAGCGTTTATAACAGCAAAAAGTAACCCAAGTACTCAATTTCAGGGGACTGGTTAAACAATATCCTATATTCCCCTTCAACTGGTAAAATTATGCATTCAGTCCTGTGAGTCCTTCCAGTGAATCACTCTAACAAGCAGACTTAGGGATCCCTGATACAGGCAGTATTGCCAATTAAGATTCAGCAATGCTGTGACTTCACATAATTCCTCTTTCCCTCCTGCATAGTATAGAAACAGGTAAACTGAGCCAAATCAACAATCACTGGCATCAACTTTAAGATCATTGCTATTGTCAATTCCACTCCTCTGACACTACTTTTATCTCCTTTTGGCTGATTTTTTAAAATACTTATCTCTGTAAAAAATGTTTACATTCTTATTTCTTAATTTTCAGTTTTTGGCATTCAATCTATTGACTTCTCACAACAAGAGAAGAAAGTGAGCCATTTCATCCCCTGCCACAATCGCATTAACTTTTCCTGCTCCTCCCTCCCCCACCATCTTTTTAATACAATCATAGTAGATCACTAGTGGTTTGGTCTTAGACCTTAATTTTGGCTAGATTATTTGAACTGTACCTTATAACCACAAATGCTATTCACAGATGAATCATGTATTATACTAGGATTACTTTTTCTTTCTTGATAGCTTTTTGTTTTCCTTGGTGCTACCGTTGTTTTGGTTGTTGTTCTCAATCAATGTATTTATCACCAATATAGTGATATTTCGAATTCTCTCCCATTTAAATTTCCTGTCAATATGATCCAGATGGCCAACAGACACATGAAACGATGCTCAGCATCCCTCCTCATCAGGGAAATACAAATCAAAACCACACTGAGATACCACCTCACAGCAGTCAGAGTGGCTAAAATTAGCAAATCAGAAAACTCTAGATGCTGGTGAGGATGTGGAGAAACGGGCACCCTCCTACACTGTTGGTGGGAATGTAAACTGCTGCAGCCCCTCTGGAAAACAGTGTGGAGGTTCCTCAGGAAACTAACAGTAGAACTCCCCTACGACCCAGCAATAGCACTGCTAGGAATTTACCCAAGGGATACAGAAATGCTGAGGCATAGGAGCACACGTACCCCAAGGTTCATAGCAGCACTCTCAACGATAGCCAAAACATGGAAAGAGCCTAAGTGTCCATCAACGGACGAATGGATCAAGAAGATGTGGTTTATCTATACCATGGAATACTACATGGCAATGAGAAAGAATGCAATCTGGCCATGTGTAGCAACATGGATGGACCTTGAGGATGTTATGCTGAGTGAAATAAGTCAGGCAGAGAAGGACAAATACCATATGTTTGCACGTATAGGAGGATTAGGAGGAACTTAACGGAGGACCGTGGGGGAGAAGAAGGGGGGAAATAGTGGGGGAGGAGGAGAGAGGCAAACCATGAGAGACTCTTGAATGCTGAGAACAAACTGAGGACTGATGGGTGTGGGGGGGGAGGGGAGAGATAGGCATGAAGGAGGGCACTTGTGGGGATGAGCACTGGGTGTTATATGGAAACCAACTTGACAATAAACTATTTGTAAAAAATAAATAAATAAATAATTTCTTGTCAATATGTGTGAAAGTATTCAGCACTCTTGAATTTCATCTTTTTGGAATAATCGGTTTTAGAGCCTCCTGACCTGCTTTGATCTGTGAGGACTGCTTTCTAGGCTTGCTGGATAGCTGTCACCCTGGAATTTCCCTTTGCTACCACCCTGCGGGTTCCCATACTCTTGGGCTGGACTCCTTTTTCTTAGATACTGTGTCTTACTCTTTTCTTGGTTTACTATTCCCTTGACCTGGTGAACATGTCCTCTAGTGGCTTCCTTGAAAAATGCACATGGGAAATAAACTTTGAGACTACATATCTGAAAACATCCTTTTATTCTACCCTCACAATTAAGAGAAATGATTCCTCTTCAAAAATTTTAAAGTTTTATTCCATTGTCTCAAGAGGTTATGGGACTCCTGAGATTCCTGAAGCCGTTCTGATTCCTGATTCTTCATATACAATGCTCTTTCCCTTCTGGAAAAACTTACAGGAAGTTCTTTATGTTGTGTGTCTAAAATTTCAGAATGATATCCCTTAATGCAGGTCACTTCTCATCCACTGTTAAACAGCTAGTACCACTGATTAAGCAGATTCTCAATCTGGAAACCAATGTCCTGCAGATTAGAAAACTAAAGTTCAGGGACATAAGCATCACACAGCCAGTAAGTGAGACAGGCAACTAAATTACTTAGGGCTAACATACAAATACATGGTTCACCATAAAACTGTCCCATCTTCAGGGATAGAAACTTACTTTTACTTGCCCTTACCTCTGAACTCAACCCCAAGGCAGACTCTGTTTGTGGCCTTCTTCTCAAAGACATAACTATACTTCAAACCAGAACCTAACTGAATTTAGAGTGACTGCAGATGTAGGCAAATACATTCTTTCTTCACCTAATAAGGTGGCCCTAACTATGCAAAGGAGCACAATATAGTGGTTAAAAGCTACAGTTTTGGAATCAGACTACTTGAGTTTTAATTCTCTTTTCTATTTAATGGATGATATTGGGCAAATAATTTAATCTTTTTTTTTTGGTTTATTTTTGTGAGCGTAAATAATTTAATCTTTCTACAGCTTTAGTTTGCTCAATTGTTAAATAAAGATGACAAAAATACCTATTTTACACATTAGTATGAGGATTAAGTACTGTAATTAAAAAAACAGAAAAATGCTTGGTACACACAAGTAGTTATTAAAAATTAGCTACTGTTGTTGCTATTAATTATGCAAAGTTAATATACTGCATCACAGTTAACTAGATTTATATAACATCTCCCTTACTTGGTAACAGGGACTACATGTTTTTATATTCTGAGTCAGGGACATAATACAGTGTCAACAGCTACTTCTTAAAAAGGTGTCTAAACTCTTAGAAAAAAAGAAGGAAAAGATTTCTAAAATGTTAACTTCCAGTTTAAATTTAACAAATGTATACGTGGCTGAAATAATCTCCCTTGGCTCTTATCCACAGAATCTGAGGGAGGTATAACCAGAGATATTACTGAATGTACAATGTGTCCTATGTATTGTGCTAAATGTTTTATATACACCATCTCTTTTAATCCCTATGATAACACTATTAAGAATAATTACCATCTGCTATGAACAAATGTTTGTGTCTCCCCCACAGTTCAGATGTTGAAATTCTAACCTCAATGTGATAGTAGTATTAGGAGATGGGCCTTTGGGAAGTAATTAGGTCATGAGGGTAGAGGCTTCATGAGAGGGATTAGTATCCTCCCAAAAAGATACAAGAAGCACCTAAGTGGCTCAGTCCGTTAAGTGTATGACTTTGGCTCAGGTCATGATCTCATGGTTCGTGGGTTTGAGCCCTGCATCAGGCTCTGTGCGGACAGCTCAGAGCCTGGAGCCTACTTCAGATTCTGTCTCCTCTCTCTGCTCCCTCACCAGTCTCTCTAAAATGATTAAATGTTGTTTTTGTTTTTAGGGTTTTTTTTTTTTTTTTTTTTTTTCAAATTCTCTCTGCTTTCCACCATGTGAGGATCCAAGAAGGCTATCCACAAGCAATAGAAGGGTCTTTATCAGAACCCAAACATGCCGGCACCCTGAACTCAGACTTCCAAGCCTCCAAAACCAGGAGATATTTCAGTTGCTTAAGCTACCAGTTATATGGTATTTTTGATAAAGCAACTCAAACTGACTAACATCCTTCTTTTACAGATAACAGTAAGGGTTTCAGAAAT
This sequence comes from Hyaena hyaena, assembly GCF_003009895.1. NCBI lineage: Eukaryota > Metazoa > Chordata > Mammalia > Carnivora > Hyaenidae > Hyaena > Hyaena hyaena. The sequence goes on along the minus strand of NW_024080665.1, from coordinate 1,466,731 downwards.
TTGCCCAAAGTGACAGACAGGAAGTGGTAAGGCCAGACTCAACAGAGTTTTCAGGATTTCAAAACCCATTCTCTTTGTCATTATTCTATACTGCTTCCCACAAAGTATAAGGAATTATTAGCCATCAAAAACAAAAGAACAAGACATAAACTCCTGAAATGATAGCCGTATAGGGTATCCTGATTCCTATCTAATAAGTTATAGCTAACATAAAAAAAAATGAAAAATTATTTTAATCTTAAATATGCCAACAAAACCCACAGAATAGATTTTGAATTTTCCTCTTCTCTCCATTTAAAACCAACTGCAATTTAACTGAAAATATAGCTCAAAAAGTCCCATTTTAAAGAATCACATTAAGAGATAAAACACTTTATTGGACCAGCATACCTACTGCCAGATCTAGACAGCTAACCAGCCCACAGAAAATATGCATTTTTATTTAAAAAAATTTTTTTTAATGTTTTATTTATTTCTGAGAGAGAGAGAGAGACCGTGTGGGCAGGGGAGGGTCAGAGAGAGAGGGAGACACAGAATCTGAAGGAGGCTCCAGGCTCTGAGCTAGCTGTCAGCACAGAGCCCAACACAGGGCTCAAACCCACAAACCATGAGATCATGACCTGAGCCGAAGTTGAACGCTTAACCGACTGAGCCACCCAGGCACCTCTAAAAATATGCACTTTTAAAACTTTTTTAAAAGGGTATTTATTTTGAGGGTGGAAGAGGGGCAGAGAGAGAAAGAGAGAGAATCTCAAGCAGGCCCTGTGCCACCAGCACAGAGCCAGAAGTGGGGCTTGAACCCATGAACCATGAGATCATGACTTGAACATGGATGCTTATCAGACTGTATCACCCAGGTGTCCAAAAATATGCATTTGACGGCTTTGACTAAACATTACAAAGACTCATTTCAGTTACAATTCTCTGCTGCAAATATGAATAAAAACTTCTACAAAAATATTTCACTGCAGATACGCGATTAAGAACTCCATGTTTCTAAGGACTTCAGAAGGATATTAAACAGAATATGTAAATAGTACAGAAGGTATTTTTTTTTAATTTTTTTAATGTTTAATTTATTTCTAGGAGAGAGAGAGAGAGACAGTATGAGCAGGTGAGGGTCAGAGAGAGAGGGAGTCACAGACTCTGAAACAGGCTCCAGGCTCTGAGCTGGCTGTCAGCACAAAGCCCGACCTGGGGCCCGAACCCACGAACCGTGAGATCATGACCTAAGCGAAAGCCAGGTCTAACCGACTAAGCCACCCAGGCGCCCCCAGAAGGTATTTTTTGATTTAACTGATTGGAGGATTATAGGCTTTTCCTGTTCCCCATGCATCTTCTGGCCTTAAAGGCAAAAAAGGACAAAATCCTTGGTCATTAAGCACATGCCTAGCAAAGCAAAATTGTCTGAGTATAAAATAACAGCATGAACACGTCTATGTTCTTATCTTAATAGCAGTGAAAACAGAAGTAAGTTATATAGTGATAAAGACCTCAATGGATTGCTTCACAAAGTTCCTTAACTTTACAAAGGCCAGTACTGCTCAAAGGATTCCTTGATTCACACTGAAAAGATGAAGGCTACCAAGTGAGTAGTGCCAATAGAAGGACTCTGCTCTGATTTACAAAGAGCTGAGTATGGCTCTAAGAAAAACTAATACTGTTTCTCTCCCTTTTCTGTAAGGTCTCTCCCAGTTTAGAAAGGGTATACAGGCTCCAAAGGAGGAAAAGTAGTAGATGAGACACTTAACAGAGGGAGTATACCCTAGATAGTCTTGCTTAGGGTCTATGTTAAGGGACTTGGACTTTATTCTGAGACAAACAATTGAGAATATTTAAAGGAGAGGAACAACAGAATCAAATTTGTTTTTTAAAGTCATTTTCTTACATATTTATTAGGAGAGAGAGAGTGAGAGAGAGGGAGGGAGGGAGAGAGAGAGGGTGGGCGGGCGCACGGGTAAGGAATGGGCAGAGAGGGAGGGATAGAATCCCCTCTGTGCAGAGCCCATGCTGTTTGCGCAGAGCCCATGCAGCTCGAACTCACAAATCATAACATCTGATAACTGTTTTCCAAGGTGGCTCCATCATTTTACATTCCCACCAGAAATAGAGGAAGGTTTCAATTTCTCTACATCCTCATCAACAATAGTTATTTTTCTTTTCTTTTTTTAAACTATTATTATAGCCATTCCAGTGGTATCTCACTGTGGTTCTGGTTTGCAATTTCTCTAATGACAAATAATGCTGAGCATCTTTTCATGTGTTTACTGGTCATCTGTGTATCTTCGTATGGAGAAACGGCATTCAAATCCTTTATTACTTTAAAAATTAGTTTGTCTTTTTTGTTATTGAGTTGTAAAATTCTCTACATAGTCTAGATACTAGACCCTTATAAGTAATATGATTTGAAAATATTTTCTCTCATTCTGTGGACTGCCTTTTCACTTTCTTGATAGTGTCCTTTGACACAAAAGCATTTTTTAATTTTGATGAAGTAAAAAATAATGGGTTTTGAGAGGTTATTAAAATTCCACTTGGAAGGCACCTGGGTCACTCAGTCAGTTAAGCATCCAACTCCTGGTTTCAGCTCAAGTCATGACCTCATGGTTGGTGGGTTTGAGCTGCCAGCACAGAGGCTGCTTAGGATTCTCTGTCTCCCCGTCTCTCTGCCCCTTCCCTGCTTGAGCTCTTTCTTTTCTCTTTCTTTCTCAAAAATAAACAAACATTTAATTAAAAAATAAAAGTTAGTTTGCAAAACAATGTTAAAAAGCCAGCACCTTGTTTCTTTAAACACACACACACACACACACACACACAATTACAGCAATGCCATAAAACTGTTCATCTCCTTTGTCAGAGGTGGGTCGGGGTCCAAACATGCCACACAGAAATGTGGCAAGCTAAGATATCATGGAGCACAGCAAAAGGGGATACATGACCTGTCTTAGGACACATGGTTGATGGGTGACAAAGCCAAGACCTGAGCCTAGGTCTTCTGACCTCAAAACAGATGCTCTTGTCACTACTGCTAGTTAGCATATGGCCTGCTCCAGTATGAGAGGCCACATACTAAGAAGTAAGGTAAGAGCACTAGATTAAGAACTAGGAAGCCAGATTCTGGAATTGTAACCAACTCAGTGTGTCAGCTTGGGCAAGTTGCTTCATTTTCCCCTCTTCAACTGTGTCCATGTCCGTAAAATGAGGAGGCTGTCACAGATGAGCTGTGATGTCTCTTCATTATAAACATTTTAGAGAAACCACTATTGACTAAGCAGAACAGGTAGAAACAAAACAAACAAACTCTTAATATATCAGAACCAGAAAGGATTTAAAAAGTAATCTAAGATAATAGTTCTCAACCTAGAAGTAACTACTAAAATGTAGAGGGACGCCTGGGTGGCTCAGTAGGTTAAGCATCTGACTTCAGCTCAGGTCATGATCTCACAGCTGGTCAGTTCGAGCCCCACATCACGCTGTGTGCTGTGACAGCTCAGAGCCTGGAGCCTGTTTCTGTTTCCATGTTTCCCTCTCTCTCTGGCCCCCTCCCGCTTGCGTTGTTTCTCTCTCTCAAAAATAACTAAACATTTAAAAAAAATATTAAAATGTCGAGGAAATAAATAAATAAATAACTATGTGTAAAAACATGCAAGCTGTCCAGGTCCCACCTTCAGAGAATCTGATTCAGGTCTGGGATGAGGTCCAGAAACCTGCATTTTTAACCAAAACCCTGATGGAGTCTGAGATCTTCATATCATGTTAGGAAAATATATGTATCTACGGAAGCTGAAGCCCAGAGTAAGCAACTAGCTAGCAGCAGCTATATATATATAGACACACACACACACTTTTTAAGTGCTTACTGTGTGCCAGATATATATAGTGCCAGACACCTTTTAAGGTCATTTTTATTATTATTCCCAGTTTACAGAGGAGGAAACTGAGACACAAAGAGATTTACTAACTTGCCAAGAATACATATCTGCTAAGTGGCAGAGCCAGGATTCAAAGCCAGCTAGACAACCTGGCTCCAGAGCCTGTGTTCTCAACTACTAAGATATAAAAGCTGTGCTTTACAATCAGGATGAACAGTCCAGCCAGGAAACAAAAATCCAGATATGAAGCTAAAACGGTCTGAATATGCTTCTAAAAAACAGTTTAATAGCCAAAATAATTTTAAAAGCCTAAACAAATCCAGCCAGGAGACAGAAATCCATGGACAAGGCTAAAAGGATTTGGGCATAGTTCTGGAAAGCATGGTTTAATACTATATATCAATTTTAATAGCTAAAACAATTAAGCAAGCAATTTTTCTTTACAGCCTCCCATGCAGAACAAAATGTGTTGATGTACTTTGGGCAAAAAATCTCACTGCAATAATCTAAGTTATTCTGTGATAAAGGTTGAAAAATTTGCATACCTATTTTTAAGATCAGGAAAGTAGAATTGCTTTGTTCTCAGTTTCATAGGAGCAGAAATTCACATCTGCTTAGAGAAAGCTATAGGCACATTTGTGTCTCTTTATTACGTTTCTTTATGGGAAGTAAAACTACAGCTGCAGGTAATAAAAATAAAAACCTTTCAAAAAAAATCAAGACAAATAAAATTAAAGAGGCTGTAAGGAAACAGCCTCTCAGTCCCACAGAGCAAAAACTTCTCTATTCAGATCCTGCTCCACTGAGAATATTTCTCTCCATGTTTCTCTTCCATAGTATCCTCAGTTTTCAGACAATTAGAGGCACCATCTCTAAGGCATTTTCTGATATGAGAGGGGGGCAGATCTGAGGGCTTTTTTGTCTGCTAAATTCAATGCTGTATTTATTCTGTGTTGATCACCTCAGAGAACTGTAAGAACCTTTCATGGGAAACTGGACAAATACATACTGGTAGAAAAATACAAAACAGTAGATCATATTAAGTGATAGTTTAATTCCCATGTGGAATAAATGCTAGAGAATTCAGAAGAACAACCTGATATAAAGCTAAAGTAAAGTTTTCTTGACACTGAGATACCACCTCACACCAGTCAGAGTGGCTAAAATGAGCAAATCAGAGAACACGAGATGCTGGTGAGGATGTGGAGAAACGGGCACCCTCCTACACTCTTGGTGGGAATGTAAACTGGTACAGCCCCTCTGGAAAACAGTGTGGAGGTTCCTCAAAAAATTAACAATAGAACTCCCCTATGACCCAGCAATAGCACTGCTAGGAATTTACCCAAGGGATACAGAAATGCTGAGGCATAGGAGCACATGTACCCCAATGTTCATAGCAGCACTCTCAACAATAGCCAAAACATGGAAAGAGCCTAAGTGTCCATCAACGGACGAATGGATCAAGAAGATGTGGTTTATCTATACCATGGAATACTCCATGGCAATGAGAAAGAATGCAATCTGGCCATGTGTAGCAACATGGATGGACCTTGAGGGTGTTATGCTGAGTGAAATAAGTCAGGCAGAGAAGGACAAATATCACATGTTTGCACGTATAGGAGGATTAGGAGGAACTTGACGGAGGAACAAGGGGGAGATGAAGGGGGGAAATGGTGGGGGAAAGGGAGAGAGGCAAACCATGAGAGACTCTTGAATGCTGACAAAAACTGAGAACTGATGGATGTAGGGGGAGGGGAGAGATGGGCATGAAGGAGGGCACTTGTGGGGATGAGCACTGGGTGTTATGTGGAAACTAATTTGACAATAAACTATTTGTAAAATAAATAAATAAATAAAGTTTTCTGAGAAAAAGTACCTCAACAGATCTTGACTTATTTTCTCTCCTGTATCTCCCTAATTTCTTGGTTAATTCTGCCAAGTGCTCCTTTGTGAGGCCTCTTCTCTTCTGCTGCTCAAGTTGGGTTCTCATCACCTGGTCATTCTGTTTTTACAGCCATGAACAAAAACATTTACCAATATTGTACAATTTAATATTAACAACAAGCCTATAATACATATGGGAATCTACACTGTTTACATAAGGAAATTCAAATTCAGTAGTACCATGTAACTTATTTAAGGCCATGTGGCTTTTAACACGCTGCACTAGAACTCAAACTTGTCTTTCTTTTTAAATAAACCCTATACACTAGTTAGGGATAAGGCCTGATCAGAAGACTTAATTTCTACTTCACCAAGTTATCTAATTTTCTGAAAACCACTTTATATAGTTTTAAAAACCTTCTACAGCTTCCTACTCTTACTCCAGCAATCTATTTCCTCTTCAATCTGATTCTACCTGCATGTCACTACAGGTCTCCTACGACAGTCCAATCAACTCACCACCCAAAACATCAGGCACCATCTGCACCAGCATTTGCTCAAGGATATTCTTACCTAGTATGCTGTCCTCTCTCAAAATAAGGTCCTAGCTCCATTCTCAGACATGAATGAAGTCCTCCCCTGGGGCCCTCACCCCCTTATCAAGTAGATCTCAGGGATCGTTCTCTCTTGCATTTGAACTTTTGTAAAAAGCACACATTTGAATACACCAAATACTTTTACTATATTGGGTACCTCCATGTCCTATAGTCAGCTATACTGAGTTACTTTCTTAAGTTTATTTATTTTGAGAGAAAGAATCCAGGCTCCACACAGTCAGCACAGAGCCTGATGTGGGGCTCCAACCTACAAACCACTATATCATAACCTGAATGGAAATCAAGAGTCAGACACTTAAATAAGCCACCCAGACGCCCACTGAGTACTGAGAGTAGAATTCTTGATTCTTTTTCCTTTGCCATTGCACATATGTATTAGACACTATAGGTCAAAGAGACCATTCATGTGTACCATCTCATTTGATTCTCCCCAAAACTGTATTATTTTGATGAAGAAAGGTAAGCTTAGTGAGGTTAACTGACTTGCCAGTCATCACACAGTGTGAAAGTAATAAAGCTACCCGAAAGCCTAAATCTTATGATCCTCAAATCAGGTTCTGACAATGTGATTATGTCACATACTTTTCAGTAATCATTACTGTAACAGAACACCCACCCACAATGTTTGCTGGTGATGATTTAAACAGAGGGAAAACAAAAGCACTCAAAGGGACAGGATACACATAGGTTGTTGAGATGCTCACCAGCAGAAAGGCAGGATTTGTGTATGAAAATGACCATCAATTCCCAACACTCTCACATGTCTTGGTGCAACTTACCATCCCAATTCCCAGAATATGTTCCCCTCTCTTAAAAATGGTTAAGACTGGGGCGCCTGGGTGGCTCAGTTGGTTGAGCCTACAACTTAGGCTCAGGTCACAATCTCACAGTTTGTGAGTTCAAGCCCCATGCTTGGCTCTGCATGGACAGCTCACAGCCTGGAACCTGCTTCGAATTTTGTGTCTCCCTTTCTCTCTGCTCCTCCCCAACTTGCGCTCAGTCTCTCTCTCTCTCTCATAAATAAAAAACAGTAAAAAAAAAAAAAGATGGTTAAGACTGTGAGAACCATGTGATTCAAAACCACCAACACCTAAAAACAGAAGCAAAAAAACCCTGGATCTGAACCCCTCAATAAGACCACATATTCATTTCTTAGGCACCTACCATCTGTTAGGCACAAGGAAGTATAGCAGAAGCTGTTTCTGATTAAAGCAAGAAATCCCATCTACTATATTAAAAGCTCCATACTTAATATTTCTCATCAAACTGATCCAGGGCCCCACAATGAGAGAACTGGAAGGGACTAACAGTACTTTAGGCTAAGTCCCTCATTTAACAGATGAAGGAATACAGGGAGAACAAACATATTTCAAGGTCACACAGCTAATTGGAAGCAGAACCAGTACTAGGACCTAGATCTCTTTGCAATTGTTTCTAACAAGAGGCTCTGCAAAGAGCAAGAAGGCCCAACAGAGGGGCAGTTTTCCCTTTTTTCTTTTAAGCCCTTGTTGCTAGTACCGCAGTTTAAAAAAAAAAATGGATTGGCGGAGAGGGAAGAGGCAACCTAGAGCATGCAGCAAACTCACAAATCCGACTCGTTGCAATTAGTGGCAGGCAGAGGGGTAAAAAGAGGGGGGAGTGTGAAGAAAGCGTGAGAAAAAACAAATCTCACAGGTTTCCTGTCATCCCAATAAGGGAAGTTCAGTAATAGTGGTATCGTGACAAAACACCTAGAAACTTCAGTAAACAAAAGGTCAAGGAGCACTTAGAACCTGCAGCAGCACCCAAGTGTGGTGACCGTGATGGGGAGTTTGGGACTACTGACTTCTAGTAGCTGATTTCATTCCTTCGGGCTTCAGTTTACCCAATGAAATGGGCACATCAACTGTGGTCGCCAGCACCTCCGAGGAAAAGCGATGGCTGCATTGAAATGTGGGAACAATCAAATTATCCCAAGAAGCTGTGGTGGCCAGCGTTAAGGACCAGGCACACTTCCAAGAAGGAAAGAAGACCTGAAGGGAAAGAGCCGAGGTTCGAGTTGTGGAGATCATGCTACAAGCGTCCATAAGGTTCCCAAGATGGGCCAGGAGGGGGACAACCCGATGAAAAGCCATAGAAGAAAAGGGGGGCGGGGATGGGAAGATGGAATAGCTGCCTCCCGGGCCCCCCCAAGGTCTCGGCTGCCCCCCAAAAGCGGCTCCTTACCTTATCCAACAAGCCGCTGCGGCCACTGCCTGTCCCGCAGCCGGAACCACCGCCAGCCCCACTACTGCCTCCTCCACCACCAGCCCTCCCGCCCTGTGCAGCCGCCGCCGCCATCTTGTCTGCCTCGGCGTCTCCCTCCCCTCCTACTTGTCCGAAGCCGATTGGCTAAAACTGACGGCGTGTCGGGCCGCCAAGAGCCCCTCGGGATCCGTAGTTCGGGGCTGGCTGACGCGAGGTGGCCCGCGGAAGCGGCCGCGGGGTTTGCCGGGACTTATAGTAGTTAGAAGCTCCGCCCACCGGTTGTCGCCTAGCCGGCCTGCCGCAGAGAGGCGGTTACTACGGAGTGGAGAAGGTTGTGGTAGACGCCACCGTGGAGAGGCTCCGAGATTCCCGGGAGGCTAGCGGGCGCAAAGCCTGTCCTGTCGAGCCGCTGCCTCCGCGGAGGCCTCGGAGGCGGAAGCGACGACGGAGGCAGGTGCGACTGGAAACTTCGTTCGCGTGAGGAGTGTCTCCTCTGCTCCAGAAGAGTTTCCGAAGGAGCGGCAGGAACCCTGGCTTGGTCCTTCCGAGCCCCGTTACAGCGCTTACCGGTTATTCTCTCTGGTGACTGCCCTCTTAGATGTTAGTAACGTTTTCGTGTTATAGGGAAGTCACATTCGCTGAATGTCTGCCGTCTGCCAGGCTTTGTACTGTGTGCATTTATTATATCCGTCCTCTCACGTAAGTCCATTAACAACCCGGTCAGTTAAGGAAACTAAGAAACTTTTCCAAGGCCAAATAGCAGGTATCCGAATCTGGTTTAGAATCCAGGGGTTTTGGACGTCAAAACGAGTTGTATCTTCCTTCTGCCACTCTACTTTTAATAGTTTTAGGCTGTAAGAGTATTCTACATTTTTTATTGATTTTTATTCACTTTTTTCATAAATATTTATTGAGTACCAACACTGTTCAGAAGTGTACTAAGGGATACTGGAGGATCAAGACAGACCTGTTCCCTATCCTCTTGGAACATCTACTCTGGTGACCTAGAGTTATCACATAATGGGATTATATTATAATTTGATTAATTATAATTTTTGATTTAATCCTCATTAATCCTTCCTAAGTGTCCAAATAATTGAACAAGTGCTTACTGAGTGTTTACTATTTAGCAGTCACTGTTTTCTGTCACTGGGGATACATTCCTAAATAGTGGGCAAAATACGTGGCGTGGTGAAGCGAACATGTGATAATAATTATCGCTAAATAACAGGTGGGATTTCTTCACCTCTGTGAAACAATCTAGTCAGATACTCCTGTGGCTTTTTACTGCTTCTCTTTACATCTTCTCATTTTTCAAGACTCCGCTCTTAATGTCACTTTCTCTGTGAAACCTTTCCTGATCCTATGTTTTCCTTTGCAGACGGAATGAAGAACTCCATGGCATTGTGTTTATGGTTCAGTTTAGTTCAGTACACACTCATTGAACCTCTTCAATGGGCCAGACCCTGTATGAAGTGCTGGGGATAAAGATATAGGTAGGACCTAGGCCTTGCCTTTGAGGGGCTCACAGCATGGGATTGAGGGTGTGAGGGGGAACAGATAGGTAAGCAGGCCACTATACCAGAGCATGGCTGAGTGTTTCCATGAAGAGGTAGGCTGAGGTGGTAGCACACAGAAGGGTCATCTGAGGAGGGGGCGATACAGTTCACCTGCGTCTATGAGCCAGGCAAAGAAGAGGAGCAGAAGTGTCATAGGCCAAAGGAATGGAACGGCACATATAGCAAATGAGCACTGGAGCTGGGAGGCACTACAATTAAACTGAGATTAGCCGCTTCAAGTTTGAGGCCTGAGGTAGCTGAAGCTAACTATGCAGGCAGCCTCTAAGTCTGGAATTTGGACTTTTCTTTTTTCCACCATCCAGATAAAATTCATAGTTGCTTTAGGGTTACTTTCTAGACAATGTAATGTGGGGATTGTGTGCCCTTCCTGGCCCACTGGTTGTAAATCCACACTTCCTCACCTGGTATTCCTAATGGAGAACTGGAATTTCTAGGATTAGTTTTGTCCCAAGTCTGAATGCCCTCCACAAGTCTGAGTCTGATTCATCCTTTGTATATGTATACCATATATCTTTTCCCAGACAGTGTCTTGTCTTTCAACTCTGTTTTTGTTGTTTTTATCATATGTAAATTTATTTTGTGTTAGTGATTATATAAATCCTTCCTGATTCGTGATTTGCACAACTTATTTAAGCACTCTGGCTCCACCCCATCGTCATAAAATTACTCTCTTGTTTCATCTTCCCATCCATGTTTCTGTCTTTTTGTATTTCTGGAATCTTTAGTTTTGTGGTATCTTTTTAGGCCACAGCTGAGACATATTTTAGAGCAAAGGGTCACATTAAGATGTAATTAGAAAGTACAAGAGCTCTGAACGACAGGCTAAGAAAGAGTGTAATATCTATTTTACAGGTGAAGAAACAAAAAAGAAAAGAAGTCAAAGAGTATTTCCCAAGATCAAAGATCAAGTAAGTACCCTGCATATCAGAAACAAGGTTCTCATATTTTGTAAGTTACCGGAGCCTTCTCCCAACAGTCATCATCTCTAACATCTCCCAGCTGGCTATTTACTCATTCATTCATTCACCTATGTAGCAGATAGGTGTAGTTGGTCATGAGAGGTTTCTGAAAGATCGACTGAATAACTATTGATCTTTTTCCATCCATCAGTCCATTCATCTTCCCAACACATTTTTCATAATTCTAGGTTCTATGCCAGGGTCTGGAAATACATAGGTGAATAAGGTATCATAGGCCCCACAGCAGGTGAGAAGTTGGCAAGGGGAGCAAACAATTGTAATAAAGTAATAAGCACCATACTAGAAGTATAAGATATTGTGTTAACACGTCAGAAGAGCATCCAACCCTTTTTGGGTGGTAATGGATCAGGAAGTTCAGTGCCCTACAGGGCACTACAGGTTCAATACATTGAACCAAAGGAGATACCAACAACAGTCACTCATTCCACAGATAATTGTGGAATCTATTATGTGCCAGATGCTGTATTAGGTAGTGGGAATAAAGAAATGGACACCATAGGTGCTCTCCTACCTCTAAATGAATTTAGAGTCTTGCTGGGGAGATCAGAAATATGTATAAAAACTCTTGGGCCTTGGGAGTATATCCTATCCTTCTTATGGCTCACACATATTTATTGGGCATTTCCTATGAGCATTCCAAAGGTGGAAGAGAGACCGTGAATTGGAGATGTTTCCAGACTTGGAGGTTCACAGACCATTTAAGGAACCCCTTCATGATTGTTAGTAACCTTATGGGGGTAGAAACGGCTCCAGCCATGAAAGAGAGAAGAAATACTCTAGTGTTTAGTCAAAGCATCAGCTACTTCTCTCTGTAAGGTTCAATGAAGGCATTGTAGAAAGGGTAGCATCTGGACTGGGTCTAGAAAAAAGCTTTTTAAAAATTTATTCATTTAATTCTTACAGTAATTCTCTAAGGCGCAGGTTTTTATCTTCAGTTACTTGTGAGAAATTTGATATACAAAGAGGTAAAGGTATTACCAAAGGTCACTCAGCTTAGTGGTAGAAACGAGACTCAAATTTAAGCCTCCGATCTCTAAAATTGTTGCCCTTCCTACTGTATCACTCTACCTTGCATATTTGTCACTTCCCAGAAACATTTTCTCAGGACACCTGATCCTATCTCTTCACTCTACTCCTTCCTTTTACTGAATTTTGTACCAGACCCTCCATCTCAGGGACCATACCTTTGCCCTAGTCAGGGATGTACAGGTTCCCAAACCTCTGCTACCCCAAGTTATCTGAAGCTGTTCCAAGGCAGATCTGGGAATGGCTGGATCTCTTTATTTTTTTACGATTTTATTTTTAAGTAACCTCTGTACCCAACATGGGGCTCAAATCTATAACCCTGAGATCAGGTGTCACACACTCTATTGACTGAGCCAGCCAGGTGCTCCTGGCTGGCTTTCTTTAAAGAAAAATCTCTAATCTCTAAGAGCTCAAGGTTTAAGAAATTTAGGTCTTTGATTAGAGGTTGTTTCCTAACAAAAGTAGTATTTGAACTGAATCTTAAAGCATGAGATTAACCAGATGAACAAGATGGAGAAGGCTATTTCAGACCAAAGGAACACAGCTAGGGAAGAATGAATGTGTTTGGAAAATAGAAAATGATTCTATGATGGGGTGAAGCTAATGAATATTGTAAGAACTTGTATCTCCTAGAGCTGGGCCACCAATTTGATCTTCACTAGTAATATACTCTTTGAAAGAACTTTTAACCAAAAATCTTGTTCTCAGAAAAATATGAATCTCAATGATTGCAATTAGCATCTTACGTCTAGAAAGGCATCCTCATTTAAAACTGTTCATTGGTAAGCTACTGGTAGAGTTTCCAGAAGTGTTAGGTCTCTGGGAAGGGCCTATCTAGAATTCCCTCCCCCAAATGCATCAGGACCACCTGTGATATTTCTTTTAAATGAAAATATGATGTTTAATGGCCCATGTATGTTATAAGGCAATTATTTCTGATATGGAAAATAATAAGACGGTCATGTTGTGTACAGAAGATGCATTCCCTTGAGAATTGTGAGAAATGAGCTTTGAACCTGTCCTGTCCAAATACTAGTCATTGGCTATAATGTGGTACTGAGTATCTGCAATGTTGCTGTCCAATAGGAGATGTTCTACAAATGTAAAATATGTAAGTGGCTACTAAAAAACTTAAAATCACATATAAGACAAAAAAAGAAAATGATTCTGTGAGCCTGATAGGGTTGACTGGAACTGGAAAGGTTAGGACATAGGACTCCAGGGACCTTCAAGAGCAGACTCAGGTTTGCGCAATGGGAATCCAGTCAAGAAGACTGTTACAGTACTCTAGGTGGGAGATAGTGAAAGATTTAACGAAAACAAAGAGAAGTACAATGGAACAGTCTTTCTGAGCTAGAATTGTCTTGACTCAGTGACCAGTTAATGGAATCCCATCTTAGCTAGCATTATTTTTGTCAGACCTTTCTTTCTAAAGCACAGGTTAGGTCATGGCTTTCCCCAGCTAAGGTACCATCCATAGCTCTTGGTTACCTACACAAGGGGAAGCCTGAGCTCCTAGCCTGGCACTGAAGCCTTCAAGAGCAGGCAGCATCCTTTCTGTCCTGCCTTATTGTCCAAAACTCCCAAACACCTCCTCCTCCTTTCTAGGTCAGGTTGTTTCTTTACTGAGCCAGAAGTGCCCAATACTGTGTATTCAATCCTGTGGCCCTTTGTGTTTGGAATGCTTATCCTTTTTTCTATTAGCAATCTCAGTTCATCTCTCAAAACCTATTTATGCAGTTCAGATTTCATTACTTGCACATCATCTTGCCTAAAATGTGAGCCCCCTCTTCCCTGAAGTCTGTCAAAACAAAGAACATTTCTAGTGAGCACTTAAAATGTACTAGGCATTACCTTTTTTTTTTTTTTTTTTTAATTCTCAAGGTAGTTAACATACAGTGTAGTCTTGGCTTCAGGAGTAGAATTCAGTAATTCATTACTTACATATGACACCCAGTACTCATGCCAACATAGGCACTACCTTTCTAACTTGATCCTCCCTTTTGTCTGTTAAGGTAGGTTTTATTACTTCCATTTTATGGTGAGGAAACTGAGGCTCAGAGGGTAGAGTCACAGGATGAGGAAAGACAGTCAGGATTCAGACCAGGTCTTTCTGAGCCTAAATGTATTCTTTTTAGTGTTCCACTGAGTTAGGATTGATGTGAAACAAAAATCCCAAGGCCTTGGTCTCCCTTTCCATTCGAAAGACCAGTCCATTTTTCTTAAAAAGGTTGGGGAGGGGTTGCCTGGGTGGCTCAGTTGGTTTAGCATCTGACCCTTGATCTCAGCTCAGGTCTTGATCTCAGAGTCATGAATAGGAGCCCTGCATCAAGCCCTACATTGGGCTCCTTGCTGGGCCTGAAGCCTACCTAAAAAAAAAAAAAAAAAAAAAGGACCAGCCCGTTACAGGAGAGAGGCCCTCTTGGGCCTCAGGGATAGCATATGTAGGGTATGGCGGTACTGGTGGGCTCACAAGCTGTGTTTGGTGAGAGAGCTGTGTTGCCCCTTCTCATGCTTCTTCCTCACTTTCCTTGCTTAACTCTTAGGGAGATGGCCTCCTCAGGAATCTATAAGCTGGATAACGGGAATCCTTATCTGAATAACTGCTTTCCAGCCAAAAATCTCCTTCGGATGCCAGAAGGAGGTCAGGTGACTTTTCTAATTGATACTTTTACCTGAATTAATATCCATCTCCTACTTCAGAGTGTCTCTCGTATCCACTCCTTTCTCTCCAACTTATTTACTCCTTTCCCCTGCTCTACCCAACCTGATCCCTTCCCTTCCATTTCCTCTCTGAAGCTTCAGGAAGCTTTCTAAAGTGCACATCTAACCATAATGTTCCCTTCTGTTCAGTTACTTCTCATTGCTGGCTTCTTGAACGGATATTCTGTATTCAGAGTCTGACCTTCCCTTATCCTTTACTACAACCCCATTCCTTTACCTATGCCCTATTCTGTAGTGCTTTCTTTATACATAGCTTGTTTTATTTGCCCAGAATATTCCAGCTATAATTCTTGTTATCCAGTCTCTTCCCATCCCACAAAACCCAGCTCTTCCAATAAGCCATGTCTGGCTACTCCAGCCTTAGTGCCCATCATCTCATGTGAGCTGTCTTTCTCTCTGGGTTTATTAGTGTTGAGTAATCATATTCTGCCAAGCTCCTAAATAAAACAGCTAAATAAAACGACTCTGCTAAGTAGTTTTTCACACATTCATCTAGTTAAAAATTCCCATGGGGCAGGGACTGAGCAGAACCCTACAGGTGGAACACTGCTGAGAAGTATGAGTTGACTGGATTGGATTTGTTACTTTGAAAGGTAGAGCAAGGAGGAAATACCCCTTATTTACTCCAGATGAAATGACTTGCTGGTTATTCTGTACGTGGAATACTGGAAGAACTTTCTCCTCCAGTCTGCCCTCTCCACTTTTCTGGAGTGATTTCTTTTTTCATGTAGAGACCTTTTTTTGGCCCCCTACAAACCCTCCCATGGAACTCTGAGTATGGGCTCATAATTTCATACCCATGCTCCTTTACACACACAGAGGGATAGATAGAGAAATAAATATAGCCATGTGTATCTGCGTGTGTTAGTACGTGTGTGTATATTTCCTAGGCTATGAGAGCAGTGACATCTCAGTCGCCAAGAGCATACCAGGTGCCCAGATCTTGGTTTCTGAATATGATTCTCCAATAAAAAGAGACAGAGCTTCTCAGAGAAAACATTGTTTCCAGCTGGGGCCAGAAAAATACAAATTGCACCTGGAACATTGCATGGTTGTGTATCAGTCAGGATTCTCCAGAGAAATAGAACCTATAGTATCTGTATTTATATCCTACTCATTCTGTTTCCATACGCATATGTGTGTACCCTTAAGGAATTGGCTTATGAAATTATGCTGGCATAGTTATGAATAATATGCTGGCAAGACTGAAATCTGCAGGGCAGATCTGATGGTTCAGGCTTAAGGCAACAGTTTTTCCTTTGGAAAACCTCAGGTTTTCCTTTTAAGTTTTTTCAACTGATTGGGTGAGGCCCATGTACATTATTGAGGATAGTCCCCTTAAAGTCAACTGATTGCAGATGTTAGCCACATCTAAATACCTTCACAGCAACACCTAGATTAGTGTTTGATTGAATAACTGTTTGCTTTGTCCTAGCCTAGTTGACATATAAAATTAGCCATCACAGATGCTAGAATTAGTGGGTCAAAGTATGATGAGAAACAGGATATTTGCATAGTCTCAAGGTATCTTTATTAATTACAAAGGGAAAAATAATAACTTCTCAGTAAGGAAAGTAGAAACTACCACCCTAACCAAGTGATCAAAATTAACATCACCAGTAATCAGACATATTGACATCATCTGCCATCTGATATGTGCTGAGAAGGGCACAGCATCAATTTTGTGCTAGTTTTGCCAAAGCACAGAGCCTTAATCTAATTATAGGAAAGCAAACAAATTCAAACTGAGGGACATTCCATAAAATAATTGACTAGTCCTCTTCAAAAGTGTCAAGATCAGATAGGAAAAAAGAAAGACTGAAGAACTGTCTTAGATTGGGGGATTCTAAGGTGACATGACAGCTAAATGAAATGTGAGATCCCCCAGAAACAGAAAGGGGGCATTAGTGAGAAAACTGGCAAAATTCAAAGAAGAGGTATGGATTAGTTACTAATATTGTACCAGTGTTAATTTTTTGCCTTCAATCATTATGATTAGAGTAAATAAACTGTTGTAGGAGGGCACAGATTCTAGAACGTTGTCATGATTTGTTGTGAGCTTACTAGAACCTCATATTCTTTTTTGCTTACACAAATTTTTGAGTTCCTAACACAGTAAACATGCATTGATGTTTTTAAAGTGCCAGCTGTCCTATAATTTTCTTTTGGTGTGCAGCCCAACGGAGGGCTTAAACTCACAACACTGAGATCAGGGCCTGAGCTGAGATCAAGAGTTGGACACATAATTGACTGAGCTATTCAGGCATCCAGTCCTGTCATTTTCTTATCCTGAGCTCCTATTACAACCTTTCTCCTATAATGATGGGATCCAAAGTAAAGCCTAGCAAAATGGAGCCCGATGAGATGACTTCACTCATTTAGCTTTAGCCAAGAGATAACAAATGGGAGAGTAACTAGCCAGTGTAGGAAAGAATAATAAGGACTGCTGAGGAGAGTCAGAGAAGGCTTTGTAAAACAGGAAATACTTGATCTGGGGTCTTGAAGGGAAATTAGCGTTTGGAGACAAAATTGTGGAGGAGGGAATTGGGCAGGTCATTCTACCTCTTTGAGTCTTAGCCTTTTCATCTGTAAAACTGGGATAGTAACATGTCTTTCAGTGGGTTTTGGGGCCAATTAAATGAGACAGGCGTGCAGACACACCCAACCAGTAGCAGCACAGTATCTGCTGTGTATCCTCAAGTAATGAGCTATTTTTGGTTTTGATATTGTAGGTAAATATTCTGTAAGTGTACTAGTTGTAACTTTTAGGGGAGTTTATTCCTTCTCACTGTTCTGATCTTTTCAACAGGCCGAGGACACTGGTTAGTGACTCGGAAATGTAACCTCAAGAAGAAGCCCAAGAATGTGCTTGAGGCACCAGCTGAAGGTCAGGAAAGCCAGAAGAAGGTTTCTTTTGAGGTCAGAGGGAAGAAGGGGTCTCTACAGGAAAAACAAGAGGCTGTTCCTGGATACACACTGGACCAGGCTTTTCTGGTGAGAGTAAATGTATCCTGGAGTGGCTGGCAGCATCAGCTGATGACTGTCTTGGTGGGATACAAGGACTTGCCCTGTTCCACTCTGGTACAACAACCCCAACCCCACTATTAGAGTGATTTTGGCTGAGTACAGTTAGGATGATGAAGGGACCCAAAGCTTTCTTTACATCCACGTTGTGAGATAGGTATTATTGTCCCTATTATGTTGTCGCCATTGTGCAGATGGGAAAACTGAGACTCGAAGAGGTAATATGCCTTGGCCATGGTCCCACAGCTAATCATTAGAACTCTGGTCTATTCAGGATTAGAGCTACTCAGGATGAGAATTCTGGTCTACTGACTCCAAAGCCTGTGCCTTTATAGTATATCAGGTAACACCTCTTAATTGAGTTGGAGAGATAAAAGAGTAGGTCAGGGGAACAGTACATTGAAAACCCCATTCCTGCACCTGGTAGAGGGTGGAGATTCCTGTTCTCCTCTGGGGAGATTTTTCCAGAAATGTGGGGACTGGGGAAATTCCACATTCCACCAACTTTGTCCTTTGGGTTTAGTATCTCACTGAAGTCTAGGGGAGCTGATCAGATAGTACCCAGGGCAGCCTAGGGCAGGCTTTACGAACAAGACAGGGGTGGCTGTATTGGAGACCAGCCAGGTAAATTAGATCTTCTCTGTGCAGTGCCTCAGTGGCTTGGCAAAGAAAAACAAATTTTGTAAACCAGTGTTAATGTTTAGTCCAGTTGGCCTAACTCCCTGTGAAGAACTCTCCGGCATTCTACTTTGTTCTCAGACTCTACTTATGGTTCTCAACAGGTGGCTTTCTACACAGATCAGATGTTGAAAGAAAGCTTTGAGGAGGCAGCTTTGAAGTTGCATCTCACTTCAAGTGGGTAGTGTAAGCTTTTTGCAGAGTCCTGTGGTATTTCCTTCATTGCAATGTCCACTTCTCACTGTGGGTGTGGAGAACTGAGATGACAGTACTGAGGAAGGGCGGAAACATTATAGTAGTCTTCTTTTCCTTTTTCTCACAACGTATGTATTCCCACGTTAATTGACATGGTTTGTTACCCATGTTGCTCCTTTGTATGGCAGAAGCAATAGGGTGTTTTTTAGAGTAATGGGATGCTTACCTACCTGCCGGATAGTTTTACCTGAATGTTTCACTGGCACCTCATACTGAACTACTATGCCAATCTCCTTACTCCAAGTCCCAATATCTACCTCTTTTCTCTTCACTATACTGCCTCAGTAATGGCACCAAGCCAGTACCCTGGGGTTAGCCTTGACATTTGCCTCTCCCTCACCACCCTACTCCTGCCACTACCAAGCCCTGGCACTTTTATTAAATAGTTGTTGTCAAATCTGCATTCTCCTCATCTCCACTGCCTCTACTCTAAGCTGGACCACCATCATTTTTTATTAGATTAATTCAATGACTTCCTAACTAGTTTGAACCAACTAGGATGCTTTTATTTCACATAAAAATAAGCCAGGGGCATTGCTATTCCAGGATAGGTGAATTTACTGTTAAAGGCCCAGATTCCTTCATATTTCTGCTCTTGTTTTCTTAGCATGTTAACTTGTCCTCTTGGGCTGATTGAACTTCATGATCCCAAGATGGCTGCAGCAACTCCAGTCATCACATATAAAGAATGACATCCAGAGGAACAAAAGGGATTGTCACTGTCTTATGTCTATTTTCAAAAGTAAGAAAGAGCTCCCCAGAACTGGCCTCCCATCCCCAGCAGCCAGTGTCTGTTTCATTGGCCAGATCTATATCATAGGTCTCAACAGTCATTAGTTAGGGGAACTTGACCTCCAAGATTGGATTAGATAGTCAGGACTTATCCTTGGGGCTTGGGCCTAAGGACACATCCACTCAGATAAGTGTGAATAACTTTGGGATTCTTTAATAAGGAAGTAGTAGAGAACTAGCTCTAAGGAAGGTAATTAACAATGTCTGGTGTCTTGGTCTCTCCTCATCTTTTCTGTGTGTGTCAGACAAAGCCATTTTTATAAAATTTCTGTCAGCTCTTGCCAAAAAAAGAGTCTGTTAGCTTTCTACTGACTAGAACAAAATCCACACTCCTTTCCACAGCCAGTATGGACCCAGATGATCCAGTGGCTGCCTCCCTTCCCTTATTGTTTTTCATACTCTCAAAAGCATCTGTCTGTTTCTTGCCTTGATAGTTTTGACAGGCCTGCCACCCACTTTCATGGGACCAACTCCTACATAGTTTTTGGGGCTTACCTGAAATATTACTTCCTCAACTAAATATTTCCTCACTTTCATGCTGAGGTTATTTCATGCTGAGGGCCTTCTGTTATTGTCTCCTTGTAGCATCTTGAATTTCTCCTTTAAAATACGTATCACATTAAGGGGTGCCTGGCTGGCTCAGTTAGTAGAGCATCTGACTCTTGATCTCAGGGTTGTGAGTTCGAATGCCATGTTGTGTTTAGAAATTACTTAAATAAATCTGAAAAAAAAATAGTATCGCATTTATAAATACTTGCTACTTGGTTTCCATGCTATTACAAGTTCTGTGACTAGAATATTATAAATTCTTAATTCCATGCGTAAACACAATAGATGTCCTAACAAAATTATTAACAGGAAAAAAGAATGAGGTCTGGCCAAACAGAAATAGAAGCTCTAACATTGAGATTTTCTTCAAATTTTTTTACTCATGAGGGGCAACATATGGTAGTTAAAAGAGCACAGAATGGATTCAAATCATCTATCACTTTCTAGCTGTGGACCTTAGGCAAGGCACTTTATCTCTCTTAACCTCATTTCTCTCATTTACAAAGGAAAACGATCATACTTATGTCAAAGGGTTTAGTCAGGATTAGAAGAAAGTGTATTGATGTATTTAGCACAATACATGGCTCAAAGTAATGCTTAGTAAATATTTAATGAATTAAAGAATGAACAAACAAATGACCAAATTATTATACATGTAATGAGACTGATAAAGCCTTAGAAATACAGATTTTTTTTTAAAGAGCCGGGTAGAAAAAGTGGGGCTCAGAAAAGACAGAGAAGGAATAGAGAGGAAGGGATCCTCCTAAGAACGCTATAAAGTCAGTGTGACTATCCCCATGTTGCAAATGGGAAACTGAGAGGGAGAAGGGCTGAGTCGGCAGCTCTGTTCAGAGCAACTCCCAAAGCCCATGTTCTTTGCACTGTACCAGGCCACCTTTCTCAACAGGGAGTCATTTGTTGTTTTGGCCAATTATATAAGCTTTGTTGGGGCCTTGAGAGCTGACTCTTTGCACTGTGTTCCAGCTGAAGCATCATCGTGTAAGGAAGCCATCAGACCTGTGCAACATTAACGTGAGCGGCCTGAAGTTGTCTAAGGTAGGGCCAGCCAGCAGAGATGGGATTGGGATGAGCCAGACCTGAGGTGGCTCCTGGTTGTTTGTCCACTGTACCACCAGAGTCTCTGGGGGACTGAGTGGTGGGGAGGGCCAAAGACTCACAGTGTAGAAACAACATTCAGACACAATGTAAGCCATTGGCCTGTGTGAGGTGAATTAAAGGAAGCAGTAACTTGGGAGTTGGTTTGAATTTGTCATAGAATTCTGTTGGGGTGACACTGAGTTCCCATCAGAAGAAATTTTTTTCAAGTTTTAATGCCAGGAGTAGTAATAGTTCTCCCAAGATGCTGGTTTGCTCTTAACTTAAACACACTGTGACTCATGTAATGCCTCTTGTTTCTTTCTTAAAATTGGCTAATAGGTAGCCTGGAACCACATTTGTGGCCCCCCATTAGCCAATGTATTTGCAATTATGGCAATTTTTTTTTGGTTTGTAGGCCTTCCATGGCATATGAAGAGCGATTGGGGGTATAAAACAATACAGCAATTAAAATAAATAAGTAACATAAGTAAATCTCAAAAGATCTATGTGTATCAACACAAGTAAATCTTAAAAACATAGTGTTGAGTGAAAAAGGCAGGTTGTCGAATGATACCTACAGTATGATTTGCATATAATAAAGTGTTTTAAAACATGTAAATAATATTATATATGGTTTATGGATTCTACGCATATGTAGAATACAAATATAAAACAAGTATGAGATTGATAATCACCAGTTCAGGATAGCTGTTATCTCTGAGAGAGAGAGAAGAATACAGTTGGGGAGGAATATGGGGTTGGAGGGCGTGGTCAACTCTATAGTATTTTATTTCTTTAAGGAAATTTGAAGCAAAGACAGCATAATCTTCATATTTATTAAAGGTAGATAGTGGTTACATGGGTCTTCAGAGTTTCGTTCTCTAAACTTTTCTGTAGATTTGAACTATTTCATAAGAGAAAAAAAGAAGTGGATAAGTCATTCTGGCCCTCAGCAAGTGGGTGCTCTTTGCTAAGAATATAGCTTATCCCTGTATGTCTTTGCTCCTTCTGAGAGCAGATAGCAGTTCTGGAGCTTTGGCAAGGCCTCCAGGCAGGGAACAAATCTTGTCTTCTTTTGAAATGCTTTCCCACAGGCTAAGGAAAAGGACTTCAAGCATTTTCACTCGGTGATTTACATCAATGCCTCAGAAAACCTGCTGTCTTTAGGTAAGCTTTTCTTCCTGAAAACTACCTTCTGCATCTTAGCCAGCACAGCCAGTCACTCCATCCATGACTGGCTGCTCATCTCTTTTTTGGAGTGCGACAGACTGGGTTCTGGAGAACCCCTGGACTGGGATTTCAGCCCAGAGCTGGCACTACCTACTTAGAGCGTTTCTCTGTGAACTGCTGCTTCTCTTTCTGTAAATGGAGACAGTTCCATTCCTTTCTTCCTCCCCAAGGCAGGATGCCTTGTAGGGTGAGATGAGATGGGTATATAAAAATGTTTTTAAGCCTGTAAGAATTTCTATAGGAGCATAAAGGCTTCTCTTTTAGTCAGCAAGTCCACAGCGACCCCTGCTGGGTGTCAGGACTATGCGAGTGCTTGGCCTTTATTATTATTTTTTTAGTTTATTGTCAAGTTGGTTTCCATATAACACCCAGTGCTCATCCGCACAAGTGCCCTCCTCCATGCCCATCACCCCCCTTCCCCTCTCCCCCACTCCCATTAGCCCTCAGTTTGTTCTCGGTATTCAAGAATCTCTCATGGTTTGTCTCCGTCCCTCTCCCCAACAGTTTTTCCCCTTCTTCTCCCCCATGGTCCTCTGTTAACTTCCTCCTAATCCTTCTATACGTGCAAACATATGGTATCTGTCCTTCTCTGCCTGACTTATTTCGCTCAGCATAACACCTTCAAGTTCCATCCATGTTGCTACAAATGGCCAGATTTCATTCTTTCTCCTTGCCATGTAGTATTCCATGGTATAGATAAACCACATCTTCTTGATCCATTCGTCCGTGGATGGACATTTAGGCTCTTTCCATGTTTTGGCTATTGTTGAGAGTGCTGCTGTGAACATTGGGGTACATGTGCCCCTGTGCATCAGCACTCCTGTATCCCTTGGGTAAATTCCTAGCAGTGCTATTGCTGGGTCATAGGGGAGTTCTGTTAATTTTTTGAGGAACCTCCACACTGTTTTCCAGAGGGGCTGTACCAGTTTACATTCCCACCAACAGTGCTTTAGAAATGAATGGATCCAGTTCCTGTTCTGGTGAGCTTATAGTTTGTTGGGGAAAATGGATTCAGACGCAGACAATTATAGCAGGGTATGGTAAGTGCAGTGATAGAGGGAATCAGAAAATCATATGCAAGCATATAAGCAGGACATCAACTCAGACCAGAGTGTCCGGAGAAACTTCTGAGGAGGGGAACATTTAGCAGAGACCTAAAAAATGAACAGGAGCACCTCAGGAATTAGAAGGTATTTCAGGCCATTGGAGCAGACGTGGGACAGCAATGCCTGATCCCGACCCTGAAGAGGTTTTGTATGTTTGCAAGGTATGTACGTAGGGGAGTATGGATTCTAGAAAGGTTGGCAGGGACTAGAGTATCAAGAGCCTTGAGTTGTCACTAATCCTGCAGGCAGAAAGGAGCCTTGGAACCCCTGTAAGTAGAAAGGTTCTGTGGTGGCCTTGAGGAAAGTAAATGATAAGAGAAGAAGATAGGGACCAGGAAATCTGGGAAATGATTGCACTTTTTCCAAGGGAGGAGTGGGGAGGCCTGAGCTAGGCAGTAGGGGTGAGGAGGATTGCAAGAGAGATTCAGGAGAAGGTAGAAATAACAGGACTTGGTAGCTAATAGGCACGTGGAATGAGGGAGGAACCAAAGGAGTTCACTGAGACAGAACACTAGAGGAGAGGCAAGTTTAGGGAAAAATATGATGAGGTCAATTTTTAATGGTTGAGTTTGAGGGATGTTTTTAAAGAAGCATGTGACACAGTCCCTGCCCTTGAGGAAACAGTGTGTTCTGTCAGGAACATGGGCTTGAAGTACGAAAGCCAGTAGGCATATGAAAAGATGCTCAACCTCACTAATAATTAAAATGAAATCAAAATCCTGTATTTTGCCTACCAAATATTGGCAAAAACGAGAAGGACTGATTGATGACAGCCAGCACTGATGGGGACATGGATACTCTTGTATTCACTGGCAGAAGTGTAATAAATTGGTACAACATCTTTGGAAGACAGTTTGGCAGTGTCTCTTAAAATAGTCATTGCCTTTAATCAAGTATTTTCACTTTGAGGAATTTAACCTACAGAAACACATGTGTACAAGGATGTTTATTTGAAACATCTTGAAATACCTTCCAAGCAGTGTTTTCCTTAGGCTCTACCGAACATTCTGACTCACACCACCACCATAGGCCCCCATTGACGCCAGAAGTCTCTAAGTCATTCCATGTAGTGTACCAGCAGCACAGCATCTGCAGGTGCTCTTTGGTGCATTCCTCACAGCAGTTCGCATAGCAGTCTGTGCTGCCATCCATGGGCCATTCTCTGCAGCCCCCTGCTCAGGTCCAAGATAATAAGACTCTCATTGGGTAGACGTAGGATCCACTCTGGCTTAGATGCCTCATTCCCCACAAAAGCAAATAGCTATTATAATACTCAATAGACATGACTCCTAGTATTCTTGCAAAGGACATGACTAATTATGGGAGTCATCACACACGGGGAAGCCCAAAGTTTTGGTGCCCTCTTCAGATGTTTATAGTTCATTTCCAGTTTCTCCTAGTCTAGATGTGATTTACCAGTCTGGCATCATTTTTACCACAGTAATATTGCCTAACTATGTTACCATACCATTTGTTTCAGGTCATTTGTTTCAGGTTATCAGGGAACAGGGCTAGAAAGTTAACCTAAAGTCCAATTCTCATACAGAAAGGAAAAAGTTTTCTAACTTTTTAACTAAAGGCTATCAATAAGGGAATGGTCAAATAAGTTAAGACGTCTATAATATAGAACATAACTCAGACACTATGCAGATCTACCTGTTTTGATGTGGAACAATCTTTAAGTCATATTGTTAGGGGAAAAGGCAAGTCACAGTATACTGTGTATGGTATGATTCTATTTGGGTAACAAGGTGTGTGTGTTTCACTGTACATATGAGAAAAATTCTGAAGTATTGTACATGAAACATTCAATGGTTATCTATGTTGAGATTCAAGAGAACTTTTGTTTTTCGGTATTTTTAAACTTTTTTTGGTAGGCATGTTTTACTTTTATAATAAGTAAAAAAGATAATTTTTTTCTTATAGAAATAGAAAAAACTATTTTTTTCTTAAATAGTTTATTGTCAAGTTGGTTTCTATATAATAATCAGTGCTCATCCCAGCAAGTGCCCTCCTCCATGCCCATCACCATGATGGACAAAGATAGCCTTATGTGGGCTTTGGAGTTAGATAGACTTAGATTCGATTCTTGGCCCTTTTATTTCCATTCCTAGCAAATTTCATTTCTAGCAAATCACTTATCCGAGCTTTGATTTCCTCAGCAGTAGAATGAGAGTAGTAATTCCTATTGTTCAGGGTTGTGAGAGATTTAAAGGATGTGTGTACAAAGCCCCTGACCACAAGCCTTAGCCTAACCCAGTGAGAACCGGGTAAATGATCACTATTAACTCTGTTTCTTAAGTCCTTCACAAGTAGCTGATTCTCTCTTTCTCCTTTCCCTGTAGAGGCATTTCATACATTTCCAGCCTTAAAGGAACTGGAGCTCGCATTTAATGGAATCAAAACCATCTATGTGAAATATGGAGACTTTAAGTTCTTAGAAGTAAGTTGGAAGTAGGGAGTTTTTGGTGCCCACCTGTTTCCTTGTAAGGAATGGATATAGAGGTCTCTACTGATTATAATTGCTGGGAAGGAGCTCTCTGGGCCTTTACAGTCAGACCCTTGCTTGATAGCAGTCCTCTGGTGAGGGTGGTAGAGTTGGTGGTGGTGATGAGGGTAGTGGTAATGACAGCAGATGGTATGTAGGTGACACTGTGTCATACCTATGGCCATTGTGCATGGTCCAGGAAAATAAATGCCAAAGGAGTCTGTGCAAAAAAAATGAGTTTAAATAGAGTACTATAGGAAGTTGTGTTTGAGGGGAGATCTGGATCCAGTGGCAGCTGAGGAGCCTTAGGTTAAGTGCCAGACATAGCAGATTGGACCAGCTGAACTAGAGGCATTATGGACTGATTCCAGAGACCAATCCTGGTCTGAATGAGCCAATTTGGCCCTAGTGGGGTCGGATAAAGGAGGCTAAATGCCTAGTCTTATAGGCCCAGAGGTGACTGTGAAATAAAACAGGAATCCTATGAGTTCTACAGCATGTCTTGACATTTATACATCCATAGCTGTTCTCCAAACCTCAGATTCAAAATTACAGAAAAATTAGTTTGCATTCTTGTCTTTTTCCTAAATGAAGTTTCCTGTAGCAATATATTTTCTATGCATGTTCTCATACTTCAAGTTAATCACTTCTTCAACTTCCATGAAAACTTTAGAGCCATTTTCCACAAAGAAACAAAGGCACTACCTGAGAATCACTGCATGCATGGAGATTAGAGAACAACAGAGTTGGAGCAAAGCATGGGGCTGGGCATCTGGCTAGGCTCCTTCACTGAATAATGGACTCTTCCCCACATGTTGGCCTTGTAGTAGAAGTGTTTCAGATTCAGATCTCAGCAGATTCAAATGTCTGTGTGTCATAAACCTTGGGGTTGACCCTAAGAGTTGCTAAATTATTTAATCTGCCAACGTGAAGGGTCAGCCACTCTTCACAAAAGCCTCACTAAACTTAGTCTTGCTAAAAAGAGAGAGAGAGTCCTTCCATTAGAGTGAATATTTCAGAATTGATGCCCTTTGTATGCCAAAGTTTTAAAAGCTTTAACTGCTTGTGATGGAAATCTTCCTAAAACGGATTATATATCCTTCTGTTCTTTTTTTCTTTTTATGTTTTTTATTTATTTTTGAGAGACAGAGCATGAATGGGGGAGGGGCAGAGAGAGAGAGACAGAATCTGAAGCAGGCTCCAAGCTGTAAGCACAGAGCCTGACACAGGACTCCAGCTCATGAACTAAGAGATCATGCACGACCTGAGCCAAAGTCGGATGCTCAACCAACTGAGCCATCCAGGCGCCCCTCTCCTTTTGTTCTTAAAACATGTTATTCTGAATGTAATGGTACTTTTTTCCCTTGGTTTCAAGTCATATTGAGGATAGCAGTGATTTACTATGATTTGGAACGGGCGTAGTCCCAAGATTTGTCCAGGAAGCAGAGCTCTTGAAAATCCAATAAAACAGTGAGTGTAAATTGACAACAACTGGTGTAATTTTGTACTATGTTAAAAAAAAAAACAACACATTGTATACAAGATTTTAGTATAAACAATGGAAAACAGATTCCAGATGTTAGAGATACAGGTAGCCATTTCCGTGATGTACACGGAAGACCTGGGAGCTTCTTATGAACTTCCATTTTGGGGGTTATTTTACTTTTTAAAAGAGCAGTTATTTGAGTTATTGAGTGTGTCATGCATTGTGCCAGGCATCTTGTCTTCCTTAAGCCTACTATTTCAAACCCCTATTTCAAGTGCCAGTGGGCCATAGGAAGGGGACAGGACTATAGTCAGCCACAGCTGACTAGCTTGGTTCTAATGGTTGATCATGATTGACTCTTAGGTGTCCCACTTCATAGTTTGGTAGCTTCTGATAAAGATTATTTATCCAGCAGACCCAGCCTTACCCAGGGGAATTTATTTACATAAGAGAGGAGACCAAAGTCAAGATGCCGAATATAAATGAGAAGAGGAAATCTCTTAGCTAATCATTTGTTTCTGTCTTTGTGATTTGCAAGGTCTCTCTAAGAAAAAGCATAAAGCTGTCAAAAGTCCTGAATTTGAGGGCACCTGGGTGGCTCAGTCAGTTGGGCGGCCGACTTTGGCTCAGGTCATGATCTCACGGTTCGTGGGTTCGAGCCCTGCGTCAGGCTCTGTGCTGACAGCTGGCTCAGAGCCTAGAGCCTGTTTCAGATTCTGTGTCTTCCTCTCTCTCTGACCCTCCCCTGCTCATGCTGTCTCTATCTCTCAGAAATAAATAAAAAATGTTAAAAAAAAAAAAAAAAGTCCTGAATTTGAAATTCACAGTAATGAATACTTTGAAGTGTGATAAAACTTGATGTGACTCAGCAGGTGCAGGAGGTTAGGAATCTTCTGTTCTTGTTTGCCAGAAAGGCTCCCAACAGAAGACTAGAATTCTTCAGCTGTCAATTTAGAAAAACTTAACTTTGCCCTGATTTGATGTTCTGCATACAGGTCTGAAAAAGGCTCAGTTGGAGCCCTGCCCTGAGAGTCAGGACACCTTGTTTCTTAACTTGATTCTGCCACTACTCTGACATAGATCCTTGGCCAACTCACTTTCCTGCTCTGGGACTTAAATTTCCCCCTCTGTAAGTTCTGGACCAGCTATGAAGTTCTGTAGTCTGTGATTCTAAGACTATTCATTTCTTTGAGCTGCCCTTAATTCTATGGAAAGCATATTTGGACCCAATATTGAATAGCCAAATCAACTAGGTCAGGAGATAGCAAACTTTTTCTGTAAGAGGCCAGACAGTGAACGTTTTAAGGTTTGTAGTCTGTATGATCATAACTAGTCACAACTGTCATAATTAGTTTTGCTGTTACAAAGGAAAGCAGTAATAGATAACAGTGTAAACAAATGAGCATGGCTGTGCTCCAATAAAACTTTATGATGCTGAGATTTGAATTGCACATAATTTTCACACATTAGTCTTTGATCTTTTTCACCCATTTAAAAGTGTAAAAATTATTCTTAGCTCAGAGGCCCTACGAAACAGGCAACAGAATGGATGTGGCTGAGGGGCATTAGTTTACCAACCCCTGAGCTACAACACTGATGAAACACCTCAGTGTGGTTGGAATGGAGAGTGAAGCACAGTAGAGTGTAGTGACAGATGAGCCTGGAGAGAGAGCAGAAGAGAGACCATGGGAAGCCTTGGAAACCTTCCTAAGGAGTTCGAAGTATCCAGTAGATGATAGGTAGGGTTGCTGCATGACGAATGAGTTGGAAGGAACAAGAATGAGAGATATTGAGATAGAATCCATAGGTTTTATTGACTGCCCACATACGGGTACATGGGAGAGGATTTCCCCACCTTTACCTGTGATTATCTGAGCCAGTTTTCCAAGTCTTCCTCCTTGAAAGCTTCTTACTGCCCCTGCCAGGTGGAATCACCCTTTTGTGTGAATTCTCAAAACTTGGGATTTGCTGATGGTGGCATGAACTCAGCACTCTTTTGGTGCTTGGCGCCTTTCATGGCCTCCCCAGCCTTATCAAGCCCCCTGTTATACCACAGACTCTAGTCATACCCAAACTGTTCGCAGTTCTCAGAACAAGCTAGGCTACCTCTTGCCTCCTGGCTCATGTACTGAATGTCATTTTGCCCTTAACAATTTGGCGACTACCAATTAGTTTCTGAAGATAACTCAAGCGTCACCCACCCTGTGAGGCCTGTTGCATCCTCTAGTAGAGCTGACTCTTCCTTCCTTTGTGCTTCCATTGGTCTGTGTTCAGACCTGTATCCCAGCAGCATTGCTACTTAGTAGATACATATATGTATCTAGCTGCCCAATAGGTTGTGAGCTAGCAGAGGACAGAGACTGGTGCAAAGCAACTTTAGCGTGCAGTCCTTGAATGAAGGGTTGGTTATAATGATGACAGCCAACATTAATTAAGTTCTTACAATGTGGCAAACTCATGCTAAAGGTTTTATTTACATAATTCCTCATAAGGACTCGTTATTAAAGTTTATTTATTTATTTATTTAGAGAGAGAGACAGAGCAGGGTAGGGGCAGAGAGAGAGGGAGAAAGAGAATCCCATGCTGTCAGCTCAGAGCCCGATGTAGGGCTCTAACTCACAAACTGTGAGATCATGACCTGAGCTGAAATCAAGAGTCGGACGCTTAACTGACTGAGCCGCACAGGCACCCCAAGTACTTACTATTATTTCTACTTTGTAGATAAGCTCAGGTTAAGTAATTTGCCCAATCGCACATTTGGCCAGTCCTCAAACTCTAGTCTACAGAGACAGTAAATTATTACAGTGAAATCAGATCAAACCCAGTCCTCCTTTGGCAGTGACCTGCAGTCAGTTGTTTATATGTCTGACTGTGTAACACTGATGTTGTTTGTCAACCAAAGACCTTGCTCCTTCACCAGCTGAGTAAGATGCTGAAATTGCTCTCATATTTTTCAATAGGCTTCAAAGGGTGTGTGTGGATGGAGGGGGAGGAGAGGAAGGAGATTTATACATAAGCACTAAAGTGAGTGTCTAGAGAGGCCCAAAAGAGAGAGAACAAAGACTGGTTGATATCATTTATCCCAAGTGCATTTGTCTTTGCACATAGTAACTCAGTTTACTGTCTGGCCCCTGACCCAGTCAATTATTTCATGAGTCTAGGTTGCCAGTTAGAAGGTGGTTGGTAATGAGGTGAAAGTTTGGGTCATTGCCTTCATAATCCAGTTCATTTCAGCTGGATTTTTTATATGTACTTACTTTGTTCCAGGTCCTATGCTAGATTACAAGGATATAGCGATAGAGTATCATGGCCCTTGACCTAACAGCTTATGGTCTAGTCCACCACTGTGTGCCAGGAGTATGCTAGGCACATCCATGTACCAATATCCCTATTCCCATGATGTGTATCTAACTATCAGCTACCTGGTTAACTGTGAGAAGTACCCCTAGATAAAGTACTCAGAGTCAGCGGAGAGAGAGATTCTATCTGGCCGGGGAATTAGGAAAGGTTTTATAAGGAGGCAGCTTTTGAGTTGCCCTTTTGGGGTTGGATTCGGACGCATGGAGAAAGGGCATTCTTGGTTGAGTGAAAAGCTCAAGCAGTCATTTCTAGGTGGGGTGATGCAGGGAATGGGAAAGATGTCACGTTGGTCAGCACCACAGGACAAGTCAAGATTTGCAGTGGGGGCTAAAGCTAGAAAATAGGCTGGGAAAGGACTATAGTAGGCCTTGAATGTTAATTCAGAGAGCCCAGAGGGTTTTAGGCTTGTGAGTGATGGGGCTGCCCAGAAGGTTAAAAAAAAAAAAAAAAAAAAAAAAAAGTAGTTAGCTCCCACCTCATATATGAGCATCATTGTCATGCGTAGTGCTTCCATTCTCCCATCTTTTATCTTTGTACCATAGTTCCTGGACCTTTCCTTTAACAGCCTGACCGCAGAGGCCATTTGTGATCTGGGGATTCTGCCACGCCTCCGTGTCCTGCTCCTCACAGGCAATGGGCTCACCTCCCTGCCACTCAATTTGGCTGTCACAGAACAGTAAGTTCTACATTCTAGGGTCCATGCCACATGTTCCCTCATGAATCTTGGGTGCAAGTTATGCAAAGAAATAGCCCAGAGCAGCTCAGAAGTGCTATAAAGACAGTCTATAAGTGCTCAAAGCAGGGAAAATGCTACTGACTGAAGGTCCTAGGAAAGACTGTCATGGGGACAGGGACCCAAAGAATGACTAGGCCACAGATGGGTGGCCTCACGCTCCTCTATGCTATTAGGAGATGCTCAGGTATCTAACAAGTCCCTTTCCCTGCCTCTGATTGGTCATTGGTAAATTGTGGATATTGCTCTTGTCAGACTATTCCCCTTCACAAATCTATGCTTTGTATGTTCCCTTTCTACACCTTTGTTCAGGCCATGCTTTCTGACCAGAATGTACCAGTCCTTTCTCTATTCATAATAGTGCCATATTCATTGTACTTACTATGTTCCAGACATGGTTCTCAGCACATATACCTATTAACTCATTTGATCTTCACAACAATCCTATTAAGTAGGTGTCCTATTATTATCCCTCTTTTATAGATAAGGAAATTGAGGCGCAGATACATTAAATAACTGCTGACAAGTGTCTGAGTCAGAATTTAAGCATTGTCCAGAAACCATGCTTTTGACCATTATGTTCTCCTCTTCTGTAGATTCTTTATGTATTTCAAGGGCCTGATCAGCCCTCCTCCTTTCCTTACCAGAAGACTCCCCTGCCTGCTTTAGACCATACTTCTTCCTCCCTTCTCTAAGCATCTGTTGAATTTAATGCTTTTCTTCTTACTTTAGAACTTAGTATATTCTTTCGTGACTTATGCCTCATAAATATGTATGTATATGTATAATTGATAGATAAATGAATGATATACATATAGTCTCCCAAATAGATTGTGAGCACTTTGAGGGCAGAGGCTCTGTCTTACTCGTATCTTTGATCTGAAGCATCTAGATGATGATCCAGTGCTTTTGCACAAGTAGGTATTCAGTGAATGTTAATTCAGAGATGGTGAAGGTGAAAGTCATGGTGATAATGTTTATTGTGATGATGGTAGAGGTGATGGAAGTGATTGGTCAGTTTCTCAAGGGGTTAGGATAATGATAGTGATCATTATATTAGGGATTTCATTAGGCTCCTTTTGTTTGCAAGTGACAGAAATCAACTCAAACTAGCTTTAAAAAAGGGGGAATTTATTGGCTCATGTACCTATAAGTCCTAAGGGGAGCGCTGGATTCGCATATGGCTGGATACAGGTGCGCAGGATGTTGTCAGGGCTCCACATGCATCTCGGTGTATTTCTTGGCCATGCGTGTAACCTCTGTCTCATCTTTCTCTCTCTCACTTTCCCAGGCACATGTACACATCTTTTTTTCCCTCGGTGTTGGTTTTATCTTAAAGCAGACTTTCTTTATGACCAGACACATATCAGTCAGGAATATGAAAAGCACTTGAGTTATTGCAAATGGAGAGGAGTTAATTGCTTTTAGTGGGGAGAGATAATAGGTGGCATTTTATTATTTAAAATTCCAAACACACATATAAGTAGAGTCAATGGCAAAATGAACCTCCATGTACCCATCACCCAACAATTATTGCCTGACAGTTCTGAGGTAATAGCCAATCATGTTTCACCTCTATCCCCATCACACCCAACCTTAAGAGTATTCTTAAGAAATATCTCAAATGGGGGCGCCTGGGTGGCTTAGTCGGTTAAGCGACCGACTTTCGCTTAGGTCACGATCTCACGGTTTGTGGGTTCGAGCCCCGCGTCGGGCTCTGTGCTGACTGCCAGCTCAGAGCCTGGAGCCTGTTTCAGAGTCTGTGACTCCCTCTCTCTGACCCTCCCCTGCTCACGCTGTCTCTCTCTCTCCTAGAAATAAATAAAACATTTAAAAAAAAAAATCTCAAATGTATCTAGCCATAAATGAAAACAGATTTATGTGTTTTCATCTGTAAATCCAGTGTACACCTCTAAAAGATTAAGGACTCTTGAAAAATCACAGAGTACCTTTATTACATCTAAATATTAGCAATAATAAATGGAGGGAATTGATTACATAGGTGGTGGAAGAGCTGGAAGAGCAAAATGGAGAAGAGGGGTATAGAAAGAGCAAAAAGGACAAAGGTTGATACTCAGATCAAAAGCTGTTCACACTGCTGGACTGGGACCCACAAGCCTATCCCTGCTGTTGGGCTTTTAATTTTTTTTCAATGTTTATTTTTGAGAGAGAGACAGTATGAGTGGGGAGTGGCAGAGAGAGAGAGGGAGACACAGAATCCAAAGCAGGTTCCAGACTCTGTGCTGTCAGCCCTGACATGGGGCTCAAACTCACGAATCGTGAGTTCGTGACCTGAGCTGAAGTCTGACACTTAACTGACTGAGCCACCCAGGCACCCCATCCTTGCTGCTGGGCTTTTAGAGAGTTCTAAAAGTGCTGTAGTTCTAGGTCTGCTGCAGATGTGCTGCCTCAGTCAGGGCTGGACCCTCTGCCAGCACTGATGCCGCTGTCAGTACCACCTGTTGCCATACTGCCGCTGCCAGCAAGCTGTCTGAAACTAAATAAGACAGTTGCTGTTCCACTTGTTTTGGCCTTCCAGTCTCACCAGACTCTCCCTTGGCTGTATCTCACTGGAAGCCAGTTGGGAAGGTGACCTGGGAAGTGTAGTTTAAGGGTGGTTCTGGCCCCTTACAATACATAGCAGAACACAGAGGAAAGGAGTAAAGGTGAAGAGCAAGTAGGCAGATGACTGATGTCACCCACCCCTTGGAAACCCAACATCTACTCTCCTCCTTCTGTCCATATTTAGTTTCCATACAACATTAGCAACCACAGTATACCTTCACCTTACATCAAGGAACTTTTCCTCTTATGTGAAGACACTTTTACTCTCTTCTCTAAAAGGATGAGACAGTTTCATCATTCACTTTATCCATCTCTGGATGATATTACTGTCTTTTCTAAAGCAATCACAGTGCCACCTGAATATTTTATAAATTAAAAACTAAGCTGCAAAGTCATTCACCACACACACACACACACACACACACACACCAGCCAAGAAAGAAAATACACATATTTGCTAAATATTCTTTCCTTAATTAGTCAGGAGGCCATAGTATGTATTTATGAATCCTTATTTCATCACCTGTTTAATGTCCCCTTCTCCCTTATCCAGCATCTTGGCTGTTTGGGCTCTTTAAGTAGTATGGTATCCTAAACGTCCATTCCTGAAGGATCAGAATTATTAATGCTTTTTTATGGGGTTGTAGTCTTCTATTAATGCTTTTTTAAAATTGTGGTAACATACACATATCATAAAATTGACCATCTTAACCATTTTCAAATGTACAGTGGTGTTCACGTAAGTACGTTCACATCGTTATACGATATCCCCACCACCATCTGTTTTCAGAACTCTTTTCATCTTGCAAAAATTCCATTTACTTTGACTAATGGAGAGGACACTTCTAAGAGGAAAACCTTATAGTTCCCTGGATTCAAATATTATTTTTTTCTGTCCTCAAGGTAAAAGCAATCATACCTACTTTTGATCGTCAGTATCAGTCACTCAGCCAATATAGTAAACTCCTCATTTCCTGCCTTTTGGTTTAGCAGAATGAGGAACCCAAGTGGCCAGCAGCAGTGTCAGCTTCTAGTTATGAGAAACTGTTCTTTGTCTTCCTGTAAAAGCATTCCTCCCTAGGCAACTAAGATTCTAGTTGCAGGAATGAAGGCAACAATTCTGGAAGTGGATCATTGTAAGAGAATCTGTTCTCATTTCCTTCCATTAATTCCTAGGTCCTATGTTCTGGTTATGAAAAAAAAAAAAAACCCAAAACATCAGTATTGGTTGCTAGTTTATATGAAACCCCTTCCTGTAAGTTAGAGTGCCCACTTCACAGGCAGTAGTCTCCTAGCTGGTGCAATAAATTGTAAAAAAGAAAAAAAAAGAACTTCATTTTACCTTTCTTTTAGATCAGCTGCTTCTACATCATGATGTACAGGGTAAAAAAGTGAATTCCATGTTTATGAGCTCATTATTGTACTTATTTGCTGTCACATGTGTTCCATGGTTAGAAGCAATGTTATGTGAGGTACCAGGATATGAATAAGACATTCTATAAGTCCCCAGATGGTAATGCTGGCAGAATATTGTGGTCAGGGTATGCAAATCCATGTCCAAAGTACGTGTTTATTCCAGTAACCAAAAAAAAAAATTACTGTCCTTTTATGAAGGAAGGTGCCCACAGTCATCTTCCCACTATATGGCTGGCTAATTCTTTCAGAAATGGTGCCATGTTAGGGACTTAACATTGGCTTCTGCTGTTGGCAGTTTAGGTACTCAGCAGGGGTGATGGCCAGATCTACTTTGGTGAGAGGATATGTGTAGCTTCCATGCCTGTGCTAAGGCTATTTTACAAGTACTACAATATGCAAGGAGAAAGGCCAACTGACTTCAGGAAGTGGGTCATCTTGTCCACTTGATCATTGAGTCTCCTCTGAGTGGATAGTCTTTGGGAAACATTCACATGGGATACAAATAATCCTCAGACTCTGTCCGCTCTGAGAGGTCCATTCACATAATTGCGCCTTAGACCTCCCTGTCAGCAGTTTCACAGTATTTTTTCCAAGCTTTGACTCTTCAGCTAAACCATCAGCCACTGCTTATGAATCAGCATAAGCAAAGCAAATACATATATTGCCCTAAGCTTTACCTATTGGGAGGGTTTCTCTTCCCCTGTCTTTCAGAGCCACCCCCCTGTAAAGTTCTAATACTGCAATAGTCTGTCTTTAGTGTCAG
Organism: Hyaena hyaena; assembly: GCF_003009895.1. NCBI lineage: Eukaryota > Metazoa > Chordata > Mammalia > Carnivora > Hyaenidae > Hyaena > Hyaena hyaena. Next base: position 1,430,279 of record NW_024080665.1, on the reverse strand, counting down.
CACATCATGCACAACCATTTGTAAACCCAGCTGAGGGCTTTCTCCTACATTAACTGCTCATAGAATCTTAGTTGTGAGTTGATGGAGAGGTAACAGTTCAGTGGGAATAGGCATCATAGGAACCAAAGCCATATTCATTCATGCAGTTTTTCCAGATTTTCTTGAGCCGGATCTCAAATATTACTTACACGTGATGAGGGAATTCTGCAGCACATTCAGTTCATGATGAGCCACTGAGGTCACATGGCCACTCAGTTTTCCTGTGACCAGATGTTCAGTCTTTACCAACACGGGGCAATAAGCCAGAAACTTTTTCAAAAGGAAAATAGTTATCCACAGAATAGGGCATAACTTTGCTCAAAAATGATTCTGCGATTGTTTCCTATAAAAGGATCTGTTCATAGAGAGGCCATGTAACTTATTATCCAAACCAGGACATATTTGAGAGGGAAAAGGAACACTATTATCTTGGGATAACAGGTAAAAACTTAAACTGTCCTTGAAAACTAGGATGTATGGTAACTCTGTACTATATAGCACACCTTTTGCCTTACACACTTAGAGCATGGTTAGACCTACTGAGTCATATTGCCCAATGCCATTGGCTAAGTACATAATGCCCAGAGAACAATTCATTGCAAGTTGGACCTGTTGCAGAGCCTTGTTTTGCTCTAGGCCTCACACAAAACTAGCACCCTCATAGGATACTCAGTAAATGGGTCAGAATAGCACAGATGTTTTCTGCAACCCTTCCAAAATCCAAAGAGGTCAACAAAGCTTTGTGCCTTTTTCATAAATAACAAGTGGTGCAAGGTGAAGGATTATGTCTTTCACATTGGAGGTGTATCCCAGCATGCTCCAGATACCTGGACATCAAGAAAATTAATCAAGGTAGTAGTTCCTTGAATTTAGGGGGGGAGGAGGGTTTTCTCAGTCCTTTGATACACATGTGTCTTATTAAACCATCTAGAGTATTTGCAACTTCCTGCCCATCAGGTCCAGTCAACATGATATTCTGTGGAATACCAAAATAGATTGACGATAGATGTAATAGATTATGATTAAGAGTTGATGTGGCCCAGGGAGAAGAGGACAAAGATGTACTGTTATCCCTGTCAGGCAAAAGCTGACCGATCCTGGTAGTTCTTATTATTTGGTAAGGAGAAAGAAATATTTGCTAGGTCCTTAGCTGAATCCCAGGCGCCAGGGGCTATGGTGATGTGCTACAGTAAGAAAAATCCACATGTGGAACAGCAGCTAAAATTGGAGTCACCACTTGATTAAGCCTGCAGTAATCTATAGTCATTCTTCAAGACTTAAGACAAACAGGTTAAACATGAATATCATAAGACTGAGTATCCTTTTACATTTCTTGTCTTTAGTGATGGTAGTAATCTCTGTAGTTACCTCAGGGATATCGAATAACTTTAGGTTTACTCTTCTAGAAGCAAAATTCCTCAGACTTCAATTTGTTCCTGCATTCTATAATAGCCCTCACTTTGTTGGTCAGTAAACAAATGTGGTTATTCTGTTGGTTGCTTAGTATGTCTATTCTAATTATACATTCAAAAAATAATTATACATTCAGGAACTGGGGAGATAACCACAAAGTAGGTTGATGACTTCACTGGGTTTATTCACAGGATAAATTTCCATTCTTCTACGTGACCTTTGTAATCCCCTACTTTGAGTGATAGACCACCATGCCTTCATATCCTCAGATATTAGCACCAATTTACAGATACTATCTAGTAATCCTTGAAAGGCCTAGTTTAGGACTGTCAGATAGAATTTTCTGCAGGGTTGACTGTTCTATTTCTGCCTTGTTCAGTATGGTAGCCATTAGTCATATTGAGCACTTGAAATGTGATCAGTGTAACTGAAAAACTGAATTTTTACTTTTATTTAAGTTTAATTAGTTTTAACTGAAATGTAAATAATCAGGAAACTGTATGAGAGGCCATGACTTTCCTTCTCAAATCACTTTTTTCTCACCAGCTCTAGACTTTTTTTTTTTTTTTTTTAATAATTCACACGTAATTATTTGAAGCTAGTCTTCAGTCTCTGCAAGGACCACACTGTTTCTAGTTCATACTTCCTCCTAGGATTTAGTCCTTCAATGTCCTAACTTAAGGTAAGGGCAGTTTATCAGGACTCCCTTTATGTGGCATACCCTACAGTCCAATTTTTGACCTCTAGACTAGCAAAGTTGTTAGAATCTCTGCTCAGCATCTCAGCCTCTCTGCCACTTCTCAAGTCAGCAGATAGCCCTAGGGAAAAAGAGACCCCAAATGTTCCAAGATCCCCTTTGAGTTTCCTTCTTTTTCCAAATCTTAGCCTCCTAACTTTTCACAGGTTATTAGTTCCCAGATGCCTTAAAGAAATTTATTTTGTTTTGCTTTTTTTAAGTAGGCTCCATGCCCAACATGGGGCTTGAACTCACAACCCTCAGATCAAGAGTCGCATGCTCTCTCAACTGAGCCAGCCAGACGTCCCAATTGTTTTTAATATACATATTTTGTCTGGATTTTCTGGTTATATTCAAGGGATAGTTGGCCTACATGAGTTAGTCTGCAATACCGTAAACCTTTCCATTTATTTTGGCCAAGTGCCTAGGAGCACTCAGCATGAAACCATTGTAAACTGAACTAAACTAGCTGTATGTTCTCTGAACCACTCTGATGACACAAATTGGGGCTACCATTTTGCAAGAGGACCAGTCTGTCCTCCCCCTTCCTTTCTTTTCACCCCAAGGCAGTTTTCCTCTAGCTGTGGGATGAGAGGCATGAGTTTAGTACTAGTTCCCTCTCTCCTGAGGGTGTATCTCTCTCTTTAGGATCCTACATTCATGTGGGGGTCTCCAATTACATGACCCACCTTCTATTTCAACAAGATCAGCAACTGTCCTCAAGGCAAACGTGGCTTCTTTTGCTTGCTTTCTGTCTTTCGACTTTTAGATTTTGACATACTACTACTTTACTGTCTTCATATCTCTTATGTATTTTTAAATGATGACTCTTTTGGGGCGCCTGGGTGGCTCAGTAGGTTAAGCGACGAACTTTGGCTCAGGTCATGATCTTGCAGTTTGTGAGTTCAAGCCCCGCATCAGGCTCTGTACTGACAGCTCAGAGCCTGGAGCCTGCTTCAGATTCTGTGTCTCCCTCTCTCTCTGCCACTCCCCAACTCATTCTGTACCCCTCCCCAAATAATAAATAAACATTTTTTTTTGTTTTTTTTTTTTAATGTTTTTATTTATTTCTAGGAGAGAGAGAGAGACAGCGTGAGCAGGGGAGGGTCAGAGAGAGAGGGAGTCACAGACTCTGAAACAGGCTCCAGGCTCTGAGCTGGCAGTCAGCACAGAGCCCGACGCGGGGCTCGAACCCACGAACCGCGAGATCATGACCCAAGCGAAAGTCGGACGCTTAACCGACTAAGCCACCCAGGCGCCCCTAAACATTTAAAATTTTTAAAGAATTAAATGATGAATCTTTTTTCTTTTTATGTTTTACTCATCATTTTAGTTGTTTTCAGTGGGAAGCCTTATTGCATAAAGTAAGGCAAGTCTCCACTGCTGTGTACTTCTATTTCTTGTAAGATAGGGGAAAATAAATGCACTCGTACTTACATCAGGATATCAATTGAAATAATTGTTCTTTGAAAGCTATGAGGCTCCAAACAAGTATTACTATTATTTTCTTCCCACTTGTCTGTCCACACTCAAAATGCTCTGTGGATTCCTCTTCCTCTGCCAACCTCTTAAATGTTGATGGTCCCCAGTTTTCCACTCCGAACCCACTGTTTTTCTTAATCTTTATAATCTTTCTTGGTAGTTTCATTCCTTCCCAGGTCTTCTTTATTTCTCTACCTCACATCCATCTCCTGAGGTATGAGCCCATATTTTTTACTTATCCTACCAAAGTCATCGCACACATGCCCATGCCAAGATCTGCTCCTCCTGTGTCCCTGGCCTCAGTGATGGGCACTGCTCTCCATCAACTGTGCAGTTGTCTGAGCAAGAAACGTGCACATCAGCCCGAGTTCTTCCCTCCCTCATTCTGCACATCCATTCAGTCACCAGATGCTATGAATTGTACTTTTAAATGTTTCTCAAACTTGGCCATTTCTGTTGTTCTCCTGTTTAGTCTCACTAGCAAATCAGCACAGCCCCTGCTACTTGGGATACAGCTGTCAGGACTCGTCAGATGTTTCTTTCTCTTGATCACCTCCCAGCTCACCCTCCTTACCATCAACCAGAGGGATGTTCCTAAAATGCACATCTGATTCTATCACTGCCCTGCTTGAAGTCCTTCAGCAGCTTCCCAGTGTTGTAAAGATAAACTCTATTAACATTGATCATAAGGCTTTTCATGACCTGACTCTGCCTGCTTCTCCATCCTCCTTTCTCTTGACTTTTTTCCATTTTACCATATATCTCATCTATTCTGAGCTATTTGTGTCTCTATATTTGGATAGATCACACTTTATCTCTGTCTGGGTGAGTTAGGGGAATCATATCTGACCTACTCCCATCATTAGCCTGCCCTATTATTGATTGACATTTGAGACTTTGGCTCTCCCATTAGGCCTGTTCCTTTTCCCCCTTGGACCACACGTGTCCTCTCTCTCAGGCTTAACCAGCACGGAGCAGAGTGGGATGGTTACCTTCTTTTTTTCTAAGCACTGTTTTTCTAAAAATGCCTAGAAGAGCACCAGAACTTTAGCAGCCACATCATAAGTCCTGTTACACACACAAGCAAGCTGAGAAGCCATGTCTCCCTCATCCTGCGTTTGCACAGTGGGTTTTCTGTATCACAGGAGCTGATCTGACATTTTAATGGACATTAGAGCTTGCTAAATTTCATCTGTTTTACTGCAGCTCTTGGTCCAGTCTATTCAGCAATATTTTTGGCCTAATCAGAAGTCTTACAATGTCAAGTAAAATAATCCTCTTTCGTTGTGTAGATAGAGGAACTGACCAGTACCAGAGATGCTCGACACTAGCTAGAAGTCACCTAGCAAGCAAAGCAGTAGTAGAACCAGAGCTAAGGGTTTCTGTTCCCCATTCCCATGCTTCTTCTAATATGGCACACAGATTCCCATTCCTGAATCCAATCACTGGGGCATACTCTTAGATTTTTAAATGGCATTAATTCCTTTTGGCAAGAGAAGGCATAATAAAAATAGCACCACTCTGAATAGCTGGAAACCTCAGCCTCTCCATACTGATAGACTCCTGCCACTTCAAAGAGCTCTTGTCCCAAAACTGCCATGGGAAGCACTCCATTGGAGAGCCTGATGCTTTCCTCTGCACCCTCACTTCTTGTCCTCCTTACCCACCTGCTAACTGCCCCGCTATTTTAAGACATCAGTATTAGAGTCAAAATGAAGCTTTTCTATATTATAATTAAGGTGCAACTTTTATTTATTTATTTTAAATTTATTTCTAGGAGAGAGAGAGACAGCGTGAGCATGGGAGGGTCAGAGAGAGAGGGAGTCACAGACTGAAACAGGCTCCAGGCTCTGAGCTGGCAGTCAGCACAGAGCCCGACGCGGGGCTCGAACCCACGAACCGCGAGATCACGACCCAAGCGAAAGTCGGACGCTTAACCGACTAAGCCACCCAGGCGCCCCAAGGTGCAACTTTTAAAAGGCAGAACACTGTCTGCCTTTTAAACTTGTCACAAAAGACAGGACAAAACTAGCTTCTCCATTATGGAATATGAGAGGAATTTTTGGTGGTTTATTTTTTAGCTGTTTCACATCTCACTGGAGTGAAAAAGATTGGCCAATTAATTATAAATCAACAGAGATGCTGTGCACCCTCCTGTAATTGCTCTCAGGTAGAGATTAAAAATTTAGTGCATGAAGGTTGGTCCTGTTAGGAGAGGAAAAGAATCATCTGTGACCTTCAAATACCACGAACTAAAGGCTTCTTTCATCCCCTGTTGAGTGTGTTGAGTGTTTATTTGGGTATATGGAGGGGAAGGAGTTGGAGGGAGAACTGAAAACATGATGTGAGTCATTTGTTTTTGTGTACTTAAAAAGGGGCACTTGGTTGGGGCGCCTGGGTAGCTTAGTCGGTTAAGCGTCCGACTTTCGCTTAGGTCATGATCTCGCGGTTCGTGGGTTCGAGCCCCGCGTCGGGCTCTGTGCTGACTGCCAGCTCAGAGCCTGGAGCCTGTTTCAGTCTGTGACTCCCTCTCTCTCTGACCCTCCCCTGCTCATGCTGTCTCTCTCTCTCTCTCTCCTAGAAATAAATAAAACATTTAAAAAAAAAAAAAAGGGCACTTGGGTAGTTCAGTTGGTAAAGCATGCAACTCTTAATCTTGGGGTTATAGGTTTAAACCCTACATTGGGTGTAGAGATTACCTAAAAAATAAAATCTATTTTTTTAAGTTGAAAAAAAAGTAAAGTATTACGTCTGTCTTACCCACCTAGAAACACAAATGAGGCCACATTAATGGTGGTACCTAAATGCCACGACTTCCTTCCCCACCTCTGTGATTCAGGATCTCAGCCCATTAAATTCCACTCTCAAGTGTTTCTGGGTCTCCTCAGAGAGTTTGAGTTTAAAAAGAGACTTCTCAACTCCTTACTGATATGTGCTTTTTATTAAGTTGGTTTAGAGGAGAGCCTCACTGCAGCCAGCCTACCTTACCCCACATGGTCCATGCCAAGGGCTTTGTCTTATGGTGCTCCATAGTTGCCAATCCTTAGGGTGAGCCAGCATACCCAGGAGTCTGACCTGACCCAAAATTGTGCAGTATTCTTTCTGAAGAATGTTTTCCCCCAACTTGGGCATGCCTCATTCACTCTGGTATTTTCCATGAGCATTACTAGTTCACCCCATCCTGGCCCAGCCAGGTCTCAATGAGTCCATCTGTGGATGTGTGCAACCTTTCTCTATACAGAAGACTGTATGTGTGAGTAGGAGTTGGGGGAAGGGGTCAGGTGGGGTGGGAATTATGCCGGGTCCCTTTCTACAGGGACCTCTCTGGTGCACTAGAGAGGTTCCCAAGCTGACTATACCTCTTGATTGATTCCCTGTCCTCCATCTCCATTACATTCCCATTCGTACTTCTTGGGGATGGTGGAGTTTGTCCCCTGCCCTTGCCTCACCACCAAGGATCCTTGTACTCCCAGGGAGCCATCTGTAACGTCACTGACAAACAAGAGGTACATCCTGAGGTTCCCAGCGCTGGAGACACTGATGCTGGATGACAACAAGCTCTCCAGCCCCGATTGCTTTGCCATCCTGGCTGGGCTCAGAAGGTAAAGGTGCAGTCCTCTCTCTGCAGGACTCCCTACCACTCCCAACCTGGCCCACTCCCTGAGTGCTGCTCTGGAATCCAAAAGGCCTGGGTTGAAATCCCAGCTGCACCACTTACCTCTGCTGTGTGGTCATGGATAATTCATTTCTCCCCTCTGAGCATTAGCTCAGCCATAAAAGTGGGGCATCAGTAGGGCATTTCTGATCAAGTGACTAGATTAGAAGTAGCAAAGAGAAAGGAGGATAAAAAGAGATATTACCAGAGATGGGGTCCTGACTCCTGAGAGAGGAGACAGAAAAAAAAATCAGAACCAGAAAGATAAGAATTAACTGCTGAATTCTACCTATTTCATTAAGGTAATGGAAATACTGGCATTTATTTTATTCATTATTATATTTTTAATGCTGGCATTTAAATGGTTAAGCTTTAGATCCCTGGGAAATTTACTTTGGAGTCAATTACCATTTACTGAGCCACTTTGTGGTTGAGCCATTTACATTGTCTTATTTAATCTTCACGGGAGCCTTGAAAGTTAATAACTATCATCCCCATTTTAGACATAAGGATATTGAGACCCAGAGAGGGTTAGTCATTGGCTCAAGGTCACACAAGAGGAGTAAGGGTCCAAGCCCAAGTCTATGTTCTTTCCCTAAAGTTGCTAGGTAAATACTCCTCAGGTGTCATTGTTGCTATGATTCTGTATTCACTTTCCTTAATTAAAGACTGAAGAAGTTAAGCCTGGACCAAAACAAGATTTTCCGGATTCCATATCTACAGCAGGCTCAGCTCCGAGACGGGTCAGCAGACTGGGTTGGAGGCAGGGGGAGTTCCCACAAAGTGCCTCAGTCCATGCTGCAGCCCAACTTGTGGATGTTTGAGGCCTCAGATGAACAACCGGATTATACTGTACTGCCCATGAAAAAGGATGTTGACCGGACAGGTGAGTGATGCCTGTTGTTTTAGAGACTCTAGCCCCATAGTGGGAATAAGCTTCTGACAGTTTATTCTGAAAGTCTGTAGATCCTCGGGGAACAGCTGAAGCTGCTGGGCCTGGGGAGATGGAGGTCCTCCCATGAATTATTTCAATGACTTCCTAACTGATTCTCCGTTAAGATGTTTTAAAAATCCAATTAAATGTAAATTTAAAAAAATTTTTTTTGTAGTTTATTCATTTTTGAGACAGAGAGAGACAGAGCACTAGTGGGGGAGGGCCAGAGCGAGAGGCAGAGACAGAATCTGAAGCAGGCTCCAGGCGCTGAGCTGTTAGCATAGAGCCTGATGTGGGGCTCGAAAGCACGAACCGTGAGATCATGCCCTGAGCCGAAGTCAGACGCTTAACCGACTGAGCCACCCAGGCACCCCTTAAATGTAAATTTTTTAAAATCTCATTTTAAAATGAGAGTGTCTGGTTGCCTCAATTGGCTAAGTGTCCAACTCTTGATTTCAGCTCATGATTTCAGTAGTCATGATCCCAGGGTTGATAGATCGAGCTCCACATCAGCACGGAGCCTGCTTAAGATTCTCTCTCTCCCTCTCTCTCTGCCCCTTCCCTGCTCACTTGCATGCATACATGCATTCTCTTTCTCTCAAATAAAATTTTAAAAATCTCAAATAACAAGAAACTCAGAAGTAAGGCTTTTCAAAGATGGCTAATTCTGGGGTACATTGATGTTCCCAAGGGATTCAGGTTCTTTCCATTCTCTTTTCTGCCATACTTGGCCTGCTTGTTTATCTTTGTAGGCTGATTCCAGCTGAGGTCTCAAGATCACTACCACAGGGCCAAGAATCATGTCCAAATGGCAACATTAGAAGCAGAAAAGGAAAGGAATGTTACCTTTATTATAAACCAAAATCTCTTTAATACATAACTATATTTATGGATTATATATTCTGTTCTACTGATCTATTACTGTGCCAATATCACAGTTTTTTAAAATATTTATTTTAAATTGAGAAATAACCAACATAAAGGAAAAATATAGAAATATTGTGTAGATCTTGAATTTTACATGTATATCTCCTGTTAACCACCACCCATTACAATATAGAGCATTTCCAGCATCCCATTCTGACTTATGTCACCAAAGACAGGTTTTGTTTGATTTGAAACTTGTGACTGTGGAATTATACAGCATGAGCTCTTTTGTGTCTAATTTATTTCACTCAACATTATGTCTGTCAGATTCATATTGTTCCATATATTGGTAGTTCACTATTTTTCATTTCTTGTATTTATTCCAGGTTATTTACCCTTTTTACTGTTAATAGACATTTTGGTTATTTTGAGTTTGAGGCTATTATGGATAAAGCTACTATAACTTTTATTTCTTTTGTAGACTTAAGCACTCATTGTCTATTGGGTATATACCCAGTAATGGAATTCAAAAGTATATTTAACATTATTTAATACAGCTAAGTATTTTTCCAACACAGTCGTACCAGTTTTCATCCCCATATTAATATAAGAGATTTCACTTCCAATTACTCCATATCCACATAAACACTTGGTAATGTCAGTCTTTTTAATTCTACCTATTTTGGGTTAAACAGGTAGAATAAGAACCACCTTATTGTGGTTTTAATTTGCATTTTTTAATGATTTTTTTTCTTTATTTTAAAGAGAGTGAGTGAACTTGAGCAAGGTAAAGGGGTAGAGAGAGAAAGGAAGAGAGAGAGAGACAGAGAGAATCTTAAGTAGTCTCCATGCTCAGCATGGGGACCAACGTGGGGATTGATCCCGTGACCCTGGGATCATGACCTGAGCCAAAATCAAAAGTCATATGCTCAACTGACTGAGCCACGCAGGCACCCCAACAAGTTCTGTTTTAATTCTTGGTGTTTTCATTGTCCACAAGACACCCCTGGTTTGCATATCTTAAGTGACTAATGGTCTTAAGTACCTTTCATATGTTTATGGGTCACTTTGATAGCCTCTTTTGACAGTGCCTAATTGAGTCTTTTGCCTATAGTTAAGTTGGGTTATACATCCTTTTCTTGTTGATTTGCTTGAGTTCTTTGTATATGCTGGGTACAAGTCCTTTGTAGATCTGTATATTATAAAAATCTTTTCCCAGTCTGTGACCTGCTTTTTCATGTTTTTAATGGTGAATTTTGATTAATAAAAGTTCTTTATTTTAATGTGTTTCAGTTTAATCTTTAATGGTTCTTTTTATTTCCTGTTCAGGATTTTTTTGTTTGCCTGAAGCCATTGAGATATTTTCCTATAGTTTCTTCTGGAAACTTGATTATTTTAGTTTTTACATTTTGGTCCATGATCTCTCTAGAAGTTTTGTATATGATGTGAAGTAGAGTCAAAGTTTACTTTTTTATATGGATATCTAGTTGACTCAACAGCACTTGTTCAATAGACTATATCCTTTTTTCCCCACTGAGTTGTAAGAGAGGTTTTATGGCAAGGCAGGGTCCGTATGTGTCTTAATTACTATAACTTTTTAATAGGTTTTGAGAACCTATAGTAAAGTTCTCCATCTATGTTGTTACTCTTCAAAATTGCTATAGCTATTATAAAGCCTTTGCATTTGTATATAAATTTTAGAATCAGCTTATCAATTTCCACACAATATCCTGCTGGGTATTTGATTAGAATTGCATTGATCCTGTAGACCATTTGGAGAGAATTTATATTTTTACAATATTGAGTTTTCTAATTTATTAAAGTAGTATATCTCGCCATGTTTTAGGTCTTTTACAATTGTTCTCATCTGTGCTTTGTAGTCTTCCATGGTGAAATCTTGCATATCTTTCATTAGATTTATTCCTACATATTTGCTCTTTTCCTATGCTATTGTCAGTGGTATTGCTTTTTTATATTACAGGTCTGCCTGATTGTTGCTAGTACATAGAAATTTTGAACTTGTATCCAGTAACCTTTCTAACCTGAGATTATAGGCAGAGGATATACATTCAGGCAGAGTGTGCTGTATCTAATCTTTCCTGATATGGAGCTGTCTCCGCAGGGGCTCATAAGCACCCATACTTGCAATGATGGCCCATCCTCTTGCAAATTCCTACTTTGTTTCTTGTATAAACTTATCCCCAAAATCTTTCCGGACACTTGTTATAGGAAAGCTATTTGGGCCATGTGGGATTCCACCTGTATTATTGTTTACTTCATTTTAGGGTAACCTTTATTAGTATTATATCATTAACATGTGGAAGAGGTTCTGTTAGCCAGGGCAGAGGTGAGTAGTGCCTGCCCAGGATCCAGTCCAAGAAGATGCTTAGATTTATGGTTGAACTCAGATGTTTATTGGCTCATCTCATTCTGATGGTGCCAAGAATGAAATGATTCCATAGTCTTTTCCTTACTACTGTGCTGCTGGTTATTTTTAGTATCTCTTCCAGATTCACTGTCTTAATATATTCTATTTCTACTAACATAACACAGTATTTTCAAATCCTTTGACAATATCATTTATATACATTTCTTTCTTCTAACTCAGTTGGGTTGCCTTCTGATCAGTACTGACCACCTGCCCAATAGTATTGAGGCTAAAAGAGCTCCCACATGTTGAAAAGTCAGAAAGAAGATCAACGTGGCTAAAATATAGTGAGTGAGGGACAAGATATCAGGAGATAAGACTGGAGAAGTAGACAGGAGCCAGATCAGGCAGGACCTCAGGCCTGGCCAAGGAGTTTGGATTCTATTCTAAGTGCAGCTCACTACCTGACAGGCATCACAGCCAGCTCCTCTTCTCAATTAGCATTAGAGGTGCAGACCAGTGAGAATCCCTCAGGTAGCGGGGGCTACTGTACACAATGGATGGGAGACCCAGACCCCAGCCTCTCTGTGGGCAATCCATGCTCTCACCAACCTCTGTTCTGTTTCTTTTTTGTTTCAGAGGTTGTGTTCTCATCTTACCCTGGATTTTCAACCTCTGAGGTAGGAACTGGCTGTTTTATGTTTGTGCCCTTGAGTTAAAGCATTAATTTAAATAAGTAAAAGTAAGCTAATGAAGCCATGAGAAGCATTTTTATATATCACCCTGAAGAAGCCTGTTCAGTGAACAGGTATTTACTGAGTACTTACTGTGTGCCTGGCACTCTGCTTGTTAGTCTGTAAACACACAGTGGCGGAGTAGACAGTCCAGTCCCTGACCTCACACAGCCCACAAGCTCATTTTCACTGTTCTCAGATGTGTACACTAGTAATGGTTGGGGTCTCAAGTGGTCAAGCTGGCATTGAAATGTGGCTGCCACCAAGATGAAGCATTGTGGCTTCCTAGTAAAAGCCCCCCAAAACTAGACTGATCCTTGCCAAATATACTACCATCTGGGGTCTAATCCTTGGTGTAGATGCTTGATTTTCTTCTGGATAGAAAGTTGGTTTTTCTCTCAGTGTTAGACAACTACTAACCAAGCTCATGAGGACTGATGCACAAAAATATTGATGGATGCACTTACAATAAGAACTACAACTATACATTTAGGTAATCTGCATCCTTGAGGAGCAGCTCAGTATACTCCCTCCCCACAGATAAAACTGGGTGAGAAATTATATCAATTAACAATTGCCACATAACAAACCAACCCAACAATTACTGACTTCAAACAATAGCAGTTTATTACTTCTCACAATTATTTGGGCTGGTTAGGTGGTTCTGCTGGTTTTTCCAGGGCTCATTCATGCAGCTAATTGGTTCGCTGGGGCCTAGTTTCATGGACAGCTGGTATGGCTTGGCATCTACATGAAGTATTATGTACACCTCTTTACAACATGGTGGCCTACGGGTTCCAAGAGAGTGAGGGTGAATTGCAAGGCTCTGAAATTCAAACAGCGGCACTTGTGCCACATTCTGTTGGTCAAAGCAAGTCATAGGTATGATAGTGCAGTACAGTTCTGACTCTAGCTGTTTGGAGGTAGCACAGACCCCAGAAGTTAAGGGCACTATCCCCAACCAGGCTGCCCTTACTTCAGGTGCTAGCTGCAAGTTTGGGGGTCCCTGAGCTATCCACACTAATAACAAATTGGCTACAAATTCTAGAGTTCCCACAGCCTTCACAAGTTCAATAATTTACTAGAATAGCTCTTAGAACTCAGGAAAGCACCATCTTTATGATTACAGTTTTACTATAAAAGTTACAAACCAGGACCAGCAAATGAAAAGACACATAATGTGAGGTCTGGGAGGGTCCCAGATGCACAGTTTCTGTGCCCTCTCATTGTGGAATCAGGGTGTGTCCCCCTCCCAGCACATCTGATGTGTTCACCAGTCAGGAAGCTCACTCAAGCCTCAGTGTCTAGAGCTTTTATTGGAGTTTCATTACACAGGCATGACTGATTGAAACATTGGCCACATGATTGAACTTAATCTCTAGCCCCCTCCTACCCTCCACAGAGGTCAGGCTGGCTCAAAACCCCAACCTTCTAAACACATGCATGGTTGTCTTTCAGCCCCCATCCTGAGTCATCTCACGAGCATAAACTTGTGTGATCCCAGGGCTCATGAATAACAAAGACATTCCTACAACTCAGGAAGTTCCAAAAGTTTTGGAAACTCAGTGCTAAGAACCTGGGACAAAGACAAGACAAATTCTTCATTGTATAACAGCCAGTCTAGTTTCACGGGTGTAGAGATAGAGATTCCACTTCTGAGTGAGAGAAGCACCAAGCTCACACTGCCGAAGGGGAAGGGCATACATATGGCATAGAGGGGCTTGTGGCCATTAAACAGTCTACCACAAAAGTCAAAGATAATCAGTAGGTTGGTTGTTCAGTGCTCAGATCCCAACTGTCTGGCATCTGAGAACGTAGAGTGTGTGTTAGATGGTTGAGACTTGTAGTGGCCTCTTTCTATAAAAGACCTGTGCATATTCCACAGGGCCAGTCATGCCCTTAGGTCAGGACACTTGTCAGCTCCTGGAAGTGGTAGATACCCCTGAGCCTCACTGTCTGGCTCATTCTTTTCTGTGCTGCAGTCTAACTTGCCCCTTCAGCTCACCAGCCTTGCTCCAGGTAGGAAATTGCACAGTGGAAGAGACTGCCTTACCAAACCACTACCACTTTCCACTCTGGCAGATTCCATTTGGATCACCTGGAGAGAAGAGTCCTAGAAATTCCCAAGTCCTATCACTGGTTTTTGTTTTGCTCTCAACCTGTGATTCCCCTGTCCCACTCATATTGCTGTACAAGTTGGAGCTTAGGAGGGCACAAAATACTTGACCCTAAGTAGATGCTCTGCTAATGTTCACTGAATGAAAAAGTAAAATTTAAGTGACTTGCTCAAGATTACACAGCGATTAATGGAGCTTGGAACAGAATCTAGTTCACTTAAACCCAGTTACTAGCCCAGCGTCTACCCTGTCGTTTCCTTTGGTCCCATCTAACTTAAGGAATCAGTGAGTGAACCTAGTTAGGCATGGTTAATCCAGTAACTTCCATTTTCTACGTAATGAAACATGTCGATCCTGAGGCAGGCTGGGTTGTACTGAAAAACCATATATCTGCAAGTGACCCAGATGCACCAGGCCACATCCAGGCCCGGAGGCTTGCTTGAAGTCATCCAGGACTTAGCTATTGATTTATCCTGGAAGGAAGAGCCTCCATGGTAGGATGTGAGCTAGCCCATCAGGTTAATTCTCTCCATCTTCCCTCTAGGAAAAGTCTTTAAAATATCGGGGTGCCTGGGTAGCTCAGTTGGTTGAGTATCCGACTTTAGCTCAGGTCATGATCTCATGGTTCGTGGGTTCAAGCCCTGTGTCCGGCTCTGTGCTGACAGCCCAGAGCCTGGAGCCTGCTTTGGATTCTCTGTCTCCCTCTCTCTCTGTCTCTGCCCTGTTCACTCTCTTTGTGTGTGTGTGTCACTCTCAAAAATAAATGAACATTTAAAAATTAAAAAAAAAAATAATGCAAGCACCTGCCCTTTTGCTATTTGCAGAAATTTTAGCCCAACTGTAGAGAAGGCCATGTAGAGAAGGGCCATGTCAGAATAAGCTACTATAGGGCAGAGAGTGTGAGGTGGAGGCAAAAAACCTTTAATGCCTATACCACTGCTATATTGTCATTTGGCCTCATAGAACTTGAAACTGGAACTTTGGGTATCAGAGAATTAGCTCATTATGTGACCTCAGAGAACTTGGAGCCAGAACTCTGGGCTCTTGGTAACATCTCCTGCTGTGACCCTAGATGCATCTTTTGGCCAAACCTCTCTAGAATGTCTTGGCAGCATTCAGCTTCCTATCATTGGGACACTTTGACATAGAGCTTTTTTTCCTTCCAAGGAAACCAAGGTATGTGCACTTCCTCCCATATTTGAAATTCTTCCCGTGAAGTCACTGAAGGCCAGGAACCAGACGCTGGTCCCGCCCTTTCCAGAGCTGAGGTACCTTAGCCTGGCCTACAACAAGGTGACTCTCTGCTTCTCTGCCTATTTCCTCAGGGGCACAGATGGGAGGATGGGATGCAATCTGCTCTGGTCTGAAGGCCAGCCTTACAATTCCCTGCATTACAGATATGTTGGCTCAGGAATTCTCAGGGTGGGAGAAGTGGAGAGTGTCGGCCAAGGCAGAAGTCCATCCATTCAGTCGCGGA
The DNA here is from genome assembly GCF_003009895.1 of Hyaena hyaena. NCBI lineage: Eukaryota > Metazoa > Chordata > Mammalia > Carnivora > Hyaenidae > Hyaena > Hyaena hyaena. Next base: position 1,414,457 of record NW_024080665.1, on the reverse strand, counting down.
TGTTTATTTACTACTTACCATGTGCCAGCTCTATGCTAGATACTAGGGATATATCTGTGCAAAGAAAGATTGGGTTGCTTATCACCCATAGGGAAGACTGATACAGCACAAATAGTGTCAGTATAAGCATGCGTAGTGTTAAGAAGAAATTCGCAGTGCTATGAAGTATATGGTGGGTAGTCTAACCTAATATTTGGGATCGGGGAAGATTCTTGAGAGAATGCTGCTTAATCAATTTAATGACGTGAAGTGTGAGAGAAGAGTGAAGTGAGAAATGTTCTAGCTTATAGGAAGAGCAGATGTAAAGTCCAAGGGACACATTTAACATTATCTCCTACATGTTTTATGTTAACATATTTTTCAGTATCCATGTTCTGTTTGATTTCTGTAAACCCCACCAACTAAGCTCTACTCAAGTCTGAAGTGTAGGTAACTTTGAAGGTACTCTGCTTACATTCCTTCTAAGGCAAGCAGTTGGTACAGCCAAATTCTTCAAGTGTTTTCTTCCTAAGAGTTTTATAATTTCAGCTTTGACATTCAGGTCTTTGATTCATTTTGAGTTAATCTTGATATGTGGTGTGAGATACAGAGGTCAAACCTCATTCTTTTGTAAGTGAATATGTAGTTTCCTCAGCACCATTTATCAAAAAGACTATTCTTTCCCCATTGAATAGTCTTCTCACACTTGTCAAAAATCAGTGGACCATAGATGTATTATGAATCCCTTTTTCATTCTTGAAATTGGTCATTTGTGTCTTTTATTGATTCAAAATAGTTAGAAGCTATCCCTTTTATTGACTTAAAAAAATAAACTAGCTGCTGGTTTCACTGGATTTCTCTACTTATTTCTTTTCCCATTTCATTAATTTCTGCTCATAACTTGATTTCTGTCCTATTCACATGAATTTAGTTTGCTCCTCTTTCTTGTTTCCTGTATGGTGTAATTTTAGATCATTGATCTAGACCTTTTCCTTTTTAATATAAGCATGTAAAGCCATAAACTTCTCTAAGCACTTGTTTTAGCTGCATCCTACAAATTGTAATTTGTGTTTTTATTTTCATTTTGTTAAACTTTTTCAGTTTTTGTTTTGGTTTCATTTTTTACCCATGGGTTGTTTAGATGAGTGAGATGCTTAATTCCAAATATATGGATGTCTTCTAGATGTCTCATATTTATTATTTCTAATTTAATTGTATTGTGGTCAGATAACATAACCTGCAAGATTTCATTCTTCTGACATCTATGGAAATTTGTTGTATATCCTACCCTATATGCTATCTTGGTGAATGTTCTCTGTGTATTTAGAAAAAAACATGTATTCTGCACTTTGGGGAGGATAGTGTTCTATAAATATTAATTATGTTAAGGTGGTTGGTAGTATCACTGAGATCATTTCTGTACTATTGTTTCTCTTTCCTATCAGTTATTGAGAACAGCATGTTAAAATCTCTAGTCATGATTGTGGATCTGTTTGTTTTTTCCTTTAATTCTGTCAGTTTTTGCTTAATGTATTTTGAAGTTTTACTATCACATACATAAATATTTAGAATTTTTATCACTACCTGATGTGTCGATCCTTTTATTATTATTATGACTTGTCTCCCTGTTCCTTGAACAAAATTTCTTGTCTTGATATCTGTTTCGTCTGACTTTAACATAGATACACAGCTTTCTTATGCTTGCTATTTGCATAGTCTCTTTCTATCCTTTTACTTTCAACCTCTTTATAGAGGTTGTACTTCCAGCCCATTTCTTTGGGACAGCAGATAGTTGGGTCTTGCTGGGAGGCCAGAGCATTTTTCTCTGTATTGCTCTTCTGTCCTCAGCTCACACCCTTCCCCGGATTCCTACACTTCACATGGATTATCTCCACACTTGTGTTCCTCTCACCCAGCACAAGACTGCTTTTGCTGGTTACTTAGTGCTTGCTCTTCTGGTGGTAGAGAGCCAAGTGGAGGGTCCAATCCCAGTCTTAGTGGGCGCTGGGTTCCTGTGTCTGTGGGATGGACCTTCTCAGCAATCCAACCCCCCGCAAGTAGTCGGAGACCTCTCAGGAAATGGGCCGAGGTTAGTTTCCTGCTTCAACCCCAGAGCAGCGGTTTTTAATTTTTTCCCTGCCCTCAGATGTAGGACCCTGGGCTACAGAAACCCAACAGGGTTTTCTGACCTTCCTCAGAAACTACAGCCTTTGTTCAAAAGGCAGAGGGTTGGCAAGGCTTCTTGCCTTTCTGACCATGGCAGCCGCTCTCCTCCTCCAGGCCCACACACCAGGAACAGCTCTCTCCAGTCTCACTCCCTGGGTCATCCTTTGCATACAAGCAGCCATGAATTCTCTTTCTGTCTGTAACTCCCAGGAGTTCTCCTACTCTAGCCCACACTTAGCTTTTAGCAGGGCTTTAAAATGTTGAGCCAATTTCTTCCTAATTGCTTGTACAGCACCTGCCATATCTCCCTCCCGTGTTCTGCCACATGTGAGCCAGTCTGTGTCCCATCTCTCCTTGGAGGTGCCTGTCTTTCCTTAGGTTTCAGGCCTCATGATTGCCCTGAGACCTTAGCTCTCTGGTAGATGCAAGAAAATTATGATGTTACAGGCTATTCTGTCTTTTTTCTTGTTAGGAGAGGAGCAATACATACGTACATTTTCTACGTGCTCACTTGAGTTTTTAAATTATATTTTTCTTAGCATTTGACAAAATACAGCAACCTTCTTAATAAAGACCCTCGAGAAAGTCAGGATAGAAGGAACTTACTTAAACATCATAAAAGCCATTTATGAGAAGCCCTCAGCTAATATCATCCTTAATGGGGAAAAACTGAGAGTTTTCCCCCTGAGATCAGGAACACGACAGGGATGTCCACTCTCACCACTGTTGTTTAACATAGTGCCGGAAGTCCTAGCATCAGCAATCAGACAACAAAAGGAAATAAAAGGCATCAGAATTGGCAAAGAAGTAGTCAAACTTTCACTTTTCGCAGACGATATGATGCTCTACACAGAAAATTCAACAGACTCCACCAGAAGCTTACTAGAACTGATTCATGAATTCAGCAAAGTTGCAGGGTACAAAATCATTGTACAGAAATTGGTTGTATTTTTGTACACCAATAATGAAGCAACAGAAAATCAGGAAACTGGTCCCATTCACACTTGCACAAAAAACCCTAAAATACCTAGGAATAAACCTAACGAGATATAAAAGATCTGTATGATGAAAACTATAGAAAGCTTATGAAAAAAATTGAAGAAGACACAAAGAAATGGAAAAACATTCCATGCTCATGAATCGGAAGAGTAAATATTGTTAAAATGTCATTACTACCCAAAGCAGTCTACACATTCAATGCAATCCCAATCAAAATGGCACCAGCATTCTTCTCAAAGCTAGAATAAACTATCCTAAAATTTGTTTGTTTTCTGAGTTTAAGAATCTGTTATAGTTTACCTCCCTCTCTGTTTGTATCTTATTTTTTCCTTCTCTTCCCCTCTGGTTATCTGTTAAGTTTCTCAGATTCCACATATGATTGATATCATATGATATCTTTCTCTGACTTAGCATAATACTCTCCAGTGCCATCCATGTTGTTGTAAATGGCAAGATTTCATTCTTTTTCATCACATTCCATTGTATGTATATATGTATGTGTGTGTGTGTGTATAAAACACATCTTCTTTATCCATTCATCATCACTGGACATTTGGGCTCTCGCAATAATTTGGCTATTGGTGATAGTGCTGCTGTAAATATTGGGATACATGCACCCCTACAAATCAGCACTCCTGTATCCTTTGGATAAATTCCTAGTAGTGCTGTTACTGGGCCATAAGGTAGTTCTATATTTAATTTTTTGAGGAACCTCCACACTGTTTTTCCAGAGTGGCTGCACCAGTTTCATTCCCACCAACAGTGCAAGATGGTTCCCCTTTCTCCACATCCTCACCAGTATCTGTTGTTTCCTGAGTTGTTCATTTTAGCTATTCTGACCGGCGTGAGGTGGTATCTCAGTGTGGTTTTGATTTGTATTTTCCTGATAATGAGTGATGTTGAGCATCTTTTCATGTGTCTGTTAGCCATTTGGATGTCTTCTTTGGAAAAGTGTCTAGTCATGTCTTCTGCCCATTTCTTCCCTGGCTTATTTGTTTTTTGGGTATTGAGTTTGGTAAGTAGATTTTGGGTACTAACCCTTTATCAAATATGTAATTTGCAACTATCTTCTCCCATTTCATCAGTTGCCTTTTAGTTTTGTTGGCTGTTTCCTTTACCATACAGAAGCTTTTTATAGTTAATTTTTGCTTTTGTTTCCCTTGCCTCTGGAGACATGTCAGGTAAGAAGTTGCTGCAGCCAAAGTCAAAGAGGTTGTTGCCTGTTTTCTCCTGTAGGATTTTGTTGGGTCCCTGTCTCACGTTTAGGTCTTTCATCTATTTTGAATCAATTTTTGTGTATGGTGAAAGAAAGTGGTCCAGGTTTATTTTTCTGCATGTTGCTTTCCAGTTCTCCCAGCACCATTTGCTAAAGAGACTGTGCTTTTTCCATTGGATACTCTTTCCTGCTTTGTCAAAGATTAGTTGGCAATATATTTGTGAGTCCATTTCTGGATTCTCAATTCTATTCCATTGATTTTTGTGTCTGTTTTTGTGCCAGTACCACACTGTCTTGATGATTACAGATTAGCTTTGTAATACAAGCTAAAGTCTGGGATTGTGAGGCCTGCTGCTTTGGTTATCTTTTTCAACATTCATAACTCTGGCTATTCAGGGTCTTTTCTAGTTCCATACAGATTTTAGGATTGTTCTAGCTCTGTGAAGAATGCTGGTGCTATTTGGTTGGGATTGCACTGAATGTGTAGATTCCTTTGGGTAGTATTGACATTTTAACAATATTTGTTCTTCCAATCCATGAGCATGGAATGTTTTTCCATTTCTTTATTTCTTCTTCAATTTCTTTCATAAGCTTTCTGTAGTTTTCAACATACAGATCTTGTACCTCTGGTTAGGATTATTCCTAAGTATTTCGTGTATTTTGGAGCAATTGTAAATGGGACCAATTCCTTGATTTCTCTTTCTGTTGCTTCATTATTGGTATATAGGAATGCAACCAATTTCTGTGCATTGATTTTATATCCTGCATCTTTGCTGAATTCATACACCAGTTGAACCAGTTTTTTGATGGAGTCTTTTCAGGTTTTCCATGTAGAGTATCATGTCATCTGCAAAGAGTGAAAATTTGACTTATTCTTTGCCAGTTTGGATGCCTTTTATTTCTTTGTGTTGTCTGATTGCTAAGGGCATCCCACACTATGTTAAACAACAGTGGGGAGAGTGGACATCCTTGTCATATTCCTGATCTCAGAGGGAAGGCTCTCAGTTTTTCCCCATTGAGGTTGGTATTAGCTGTGGGCCTTTAATATATGTCTTTTATGATGTTATGTTCCTCTTATCCCAACTTTCTTGAGGGTTTTTGTTACGAAATGATGCTGTATTTTGTCAAACCCTTTTTCTGCGTCTGTTGACAGGATCATATGGTTCTTATCCTTTCTTCTGTTAATGTGATGTATCACATTGATTTGCAAATATTAAACCAGCCCTGCAGCCCAGGAATGAATCCCATTTGATCATGGTGAATAACTCTTTTAATTTACTGTTGAATTTGATTTGCTAGTATCTTGTTATGAATTTTTACATCCATGTTCATCAGGGATGTTGGCCTGTAATTCTCCTTTTTAGTGGGGTCTTTGTCTGGTTTGGGAATCAAGGTAAGGCTGGCTACATAGAATGATTCTGAAAGCTTTCCTTCTGTTTTTATTTTTTAGAACACCTTGAGAAGTGTAGGTTTTAACTCTGCTTTAAATGTCTGGTAAAATTCCCCTGGGAAGCCATCCCATTCCATTTCTTTGCTGGTTATAGGCCTCTTCAAATTTTCTGTTTCTTCCCTTTTGAGTTTTGGTAGTGTGTGGGTGTCTAGGAATTTGTCCATTTCTTCCAGATTGTCAAATTTGTTGGCATATAATTTTTCATAATATTCTCTAATAATTGTATTTCTCTGGTGTTGATTGCGATCTTTCCTCTTTCATTCGTGATTTTATCTGTATCCTCTCTTTTCTTTTTGAGAAGTCTGGCTACGGGTTTTTCAATTTTGCTTATTCTTTCAAAAAAACAACTCTTGGATTCACTGATCTTTTTTTTTAAATTCTATATTTTATAGTTCTGCTTTAATCTTTATTATTTCTCTTCTGATGGTTTTGAGCATTTTTGCTGCTCTTTTCTATTCTAGTTCCTTTAGGTGTAAGATTGGATTGTGTATTTGGATTCTTGCTTCTTGAGATAGGCCTGAATTGCAATGTATTTTCCTCTTAGAACTGCCTTTGCTGCATTCCAAAGGGTTTGGTCCATCATGTTTTCATTTTCATTCGCTTCCATATATTTTTAAATGTCTTCTTTAATTTCCTGGTTGACCCATTCATTCTTTAGTAGGATGCTCTTTAACCTCCATGTATTTGAGGGCTTTCCAAATTTTCCTTACGGTTGATTTCAAGTTTCATAGTGTTATGATCTGAAAATATGCATGGTATGATCTCAGTCCTTTTTTATTTGTTGAGGGATGTTTGTGACCCAGTATGTAATCTACACACACTCAAGAAGAATGTGTATTCTCCTGCTTTTGGATGAAAAGTTCTGACTATATCTGTTAAGTCCATCTGGTCCAATGTGTCATTCAGAGTTATTGTTTCCTTATTGATTTCCCAAGTGCATGATCTGTCCATTTCTGTAAATGGAGCATTAAAATCCCCTACAATCATGGTATTACTACCTATACATTTACTTATGTTTGTGATTAATTGATGTATATATTTGGGTTTTTCATGATGGGGGCATAAACATTTACAATTGTTAGCTCTTCTTGATGGATATCCCCCTTAATTATGATATAATGCCCTTATTCATCTCTTGTTACAGTCTTTGTTTTAAAATCTAGCTTGTCTGACATAAGTGTGGCTACTCTGGCTTTCTTTTGCTGTCCAGTAGCATGATAGATGGTTCTCCATCCCCTCACTTTCAATCTGCAGGTGTCCTCAGGTCTAAAATGAGTCTCTTGTGGGCAGCATATAGATGGATCTTGTTTGTTTTGTTTTGTTTTATCCATTTTGATACCCTATGTCTTTTGATTGGGGCATTTAGTCCATTTACATTCAGAGTGATTAATTGAAAGATATGGATTTAGTGTCATTATGTTATCTGTAGGTCATGCTTGTGATAATGTCTCTGGTCCTTTGTAGTCTTTGCTGCTTTCCACTTACAGAGTACCCCTTAGGATCTCCTGCAAGGCTGGTTTAGTGGTCACAAACTCCTTTAGTTTTTGTTTGTCTGGAAAAGCTTTTATGTTTCCTTCTTTTCTGAATGACAGCCTTCCTGGATAAAGGATTCTTGGCTGCATATTTTTCCTATTCAGAGCACTGAATATTTTCTCCCACTCCCTTCTGGCCTGCTAAGTTTCAGTGGGCAGGTCTGCTACTACCCTTATGTGTCTACTCTTGTAGGTTAAGGCCCATTTGTCCCTAGCTGCTTTCAGCAAAGATAAAGAATTCTCTCTTTATCTTTGTATTTTATTAGTTTCACTATGATATGTCATGGTATTGACCTGTTTTTGTTGATTTTGAAGGGAGTTTTCTGTATCTCTTGGACTTGGATGCCTGTTTCCTTCCCCAGATTAGGGAAGTTCTTAGCTATAATTTGTTCAAATAAACCTTCTGCCCCTTTCTTCTTCTTCTTCTGGAACTCCTATGATATGGATATTATTTCATTTCATTGAATCACTTAGGTCTCTGATTCTCCCCTCATGGTCCAATAATTTCCTTTTTTTTCAGCTTCATCATTTTCCATAATTTTATCTTCTATTTCACCTACTCTCTCCTCTGTTTCTTCTATCCTTGCTGTCATTGCATCTAGTTTATTTTGCATCTTATTTACAGTGTTTCTTAATTCATCGTGACTATTTCTTAGGTCTTTGAGCTCTGCAGCAATAGATTCTTTGCTGTCTTCTATCCTTTTTTCAAGGAACATGAAGTGTTCTGATGAAACTTTATTAAATAGAAAGGAGGAGGGACAGATTTGGTCTACAGGCTTTATCTGCTGACCTTGGTTTTTGTACAGCCTTCAACCTAAGACTGATTCTTATATTTTTAAATGGTTGAAAAAAAATCAAAAGACTTCTTGACATATTAAAATTGTATGAAATTCAAATTTTATAGTCTATTACTAAAGTTTTATTGGAAAAGAGCTCCAACACTTATTCATGAATTGTCTCTGGCTGTTTTTGTGCTACAACAGCATGGTTGAGTAGTTGCAGTAGACATATTATGGTCTGTAAAGCCTAAAACGTTTACTCTCTGGTCCTTGATAGAAAAGGTTTGCCAAGTCCTGATCTAGATGACCAAATGTTAGAGTTGCTCAAGGCCTGCTCCTTGTCCCTTCTCTTTTTCTCACTCTGTATTCTCTCCCTAGGGATGGCTTCACATACCCACTGGCCCATGAATAGTGGCTCACAAATTTATAGTTCCAGTATAGACCCCTCCTGTGTGCTCTAAACCAGGGTCTCCACTGCCTACCTGAATCTCTCCTAGGAGGTCTGAAAGGTACCTTCGTAGTACACATATCCAAGTGAATTAACGAGCCTCAAATTTGAGTTTCTTCCGTTGTCCCGTATCTTGGAGAATAGCTCCATCATGCATGCAGCTTACTCAAGCCAAAATCTGACTGTCATCCTTGATATTCCTCTCTCCTTTACATCCCTCCCTCACCTTGCATATCTCATCTGTTAGCAAGTCTTGTCATATTTAGGTCCTCATATTTCTGAAAATCCACATATTAGGTTCCCAGGGACTAAGATCTTTCTAGCTTTTATCTGACCCCTATTTGCATGTTCAGCCTCATTTTCTCTCTGCTGTTAATCACACTGGCCTTTTTTACATCCCTCCAACAGACTTTCCTTCTTGCTGTGAGGCCTTTCACACATTGCGCTCCGTGTGGAGCATTTCCTCTTTGCATTAGGTAGAGCATGTACTATGAGTTGCTGCCACAAACTTTAAATTCTCAATGATTTCACACAGTAAAAGTCTATTTCTTGCTTTCATAAAATCCATTGTAGGTATTCCAGATGGGCTGGTGGCCTCTCACATGATCTTTCAGAGACCCAGGTTCCTTCTGGCTGTGGCTCTGTCATCCCATAGGGCCTTAAGAGGATTTCATTGGCTCCTTTGTATCTGGTGGATAGATGGCTGAGCAGAGGAGGGGAATGAGAAATGTAGAGGATCACATAGGAGGTTTCAAATGGGCTATTCCCAGAAATTATCCGTTCCATCCAGGTTGCATCAGCTAGAATGGAGTCCTTTGACCACATCTAGCTGCCTGGGAGGCTAGAAGACAGTCTAGCTGTGTGTCCAGAAAGTAGAGGAAACAGTTTTGGTTAACACAGAGGATTCTGTGCTGTACAGTCTGTCCCCCACTGCACTCACAAATTTCCCCCTCCTCATACTTTGGATCTCAGGGAAGCCTTCCTTATCTCCCGTATTAGACCCAATCACCCAAGGACTTCACACACCCTCCCTTGTGGTACTAATCACAGCTGCAGAACTATCCTCCTTCGTGTTACTACTTCTTCAGTGCATGTTTCCCACCAGGCAGTGCTCCCTCAGGAGCAGGAATTCTAGCCATTTTGCTCATTTCCTGCCCAGTGCTTGGCACATGGAGGCGTTCGGTAATATTTATTAATTGATGACCACAAATGAAAGAACAAATAAGTTAACTGCTCATTGGGCATCTGATGCTATCCAGTAGGGTTCCAGAGGAAGCCAAACCCTCTCTCTCTCACAGCTCATAGGCCTTACTGTTTTCCTTAGGTCCTGAGTCTGACCCTAGATGCCCAGGCATCTGAAAGGCTACTGCCCCACTCTTGGCCCCTCTGATACTGTTCTATTGCTAATAGACACCCTCCTTGAGGATATTCCAGCCACTCTGCTCAACAAAGGTTGGGCATTTTTTTGCTCTTCAGAGGTTGGCCTCATGGGGATAGAGCAGCCTCTGGACCACAGGAAGCCTTGAGGTCGTCCTTACTGGCTCTGCTTATCCTTTAGATGAATGGGTCCCCCTGACTGCCTACCCCCATCCCTTCCCAGATCAGTGCCCAGGACAAGCCTTAATGAAAGACACCATCAGGAATGCCGTCGACAGAGTGAGGTGTGTAGAGGTTGCACTGAGGAAGGTGAAGTGTCAGATTGTATACTGAAGTCAGAGTCAATGCCCTGCCAGGCTTCCAGAGTCCTTCTGAGACAAGTGTTACATGTGTTTGTTACTGTTTTATCACTAACGTCTTCATTACTTGGTCTGGGCTACATTTCCAGTGTGGAGAAGGAAAAATAGTTCTGAACTTTCAAACAAGAAATCATGATGTGGAATTTCAGACAGGAAGGGCAGGGTCCTCTGGATGTGAGCAGGTTGCATTGCAAAGACAGAGGCTGCCCGGCACTGAATGTGAGCACAGCAGCATCACTAACCACCTCAGCCCTAGCAAACATGCAGCCCTACAGTGTTATTGTGGGGCCCGGTAGCACCTGGGCAGAGGCAGGGCAGCGTTGACCTGAGCTTTTCCCCGCATTCCTTACAGATCGCGAAGGAAGATGCCCTCCTGCCAGTAGCTCTCTTCCCATCTCTCTGCGAGCTCATCTTTCATAACAACCCTCTGGTGGCCCATACACGAGGTATGGTGCCCACAAGATTGTACCCCTGTCCCGGTGCCCAGGGGCAGTGTGGGCACCCTTAGCCCCACCTCACTGATGCCCAGCCCTGGGCCCTTTGGTGATAGAGAGAACCACAGATACTGCTTAGCACCTGCTCTGTACCAGCTTACAGCAGCCCTGTGAGGCAGTCATCACCATCCCTGTGCACAGTGAAGGAAGCTGAGGACCTGGGAGGTTCATGATCTAATCAAAGTCCCACAGCAAGAAGAGGCAGAGCTGGGAATGGAATACAGAATTATCTAGATCCTACATGAGGTCTTTAAGTGACACCCTGCTTTGTAGAGCAGGTCTGCTGTGACCTCATTTCCTACTTCCCAGTTGGGGAGGGGTACAGGGCCCTCCCCACCCAGGGCATCCTGGGTACAGTGGGTGCTGTATTAATGGCTGCATCCTGTTGGCACTTTAGAATCCTGGGTCCTGGAGTGACACCAGCAGAGTTCTCATCTTTGCTTTGCACTATACTTGTTATTTGGGCAAATTTCTTAACCTGTCTGTGCCTAGGGTTTCCTCACGTATTGAATGGGAGTAACATAGGTACCTACTCCTGTGGTTGGTCTGAAAATGAAGTAAGTTAATACATGTCCAGCAGTTTGAACAGTGCTGGACACATAATAAGCCCCCAGTAAATTTCCACTAATAGTAATCTCACTTCCCCATCATGGCTCCAGGGGTCCCTCCACTGCTGAAAAGCTTCCTCCAGGAGCGCCTGGGAATCCACTTGATTCGAAAGAAGGTAGTAAAGGCTAAGCATCATATTTTAATGCCTCGGAAGGACTTGTGGAAGGTAAGTTTCCAGGGCAGGACCACCAAGCCCAGAAGAAGTGGAGCCTATTTTAATGCATGCAAATTGACTTGGGGCAGGAGAACCTTTTCCCACTCATGGATTCCTTCCCTTAGGTCTGTAGTAGTGGCATTGTCTTTTCCTTTCCATGTCTGTTACATACAGACACGTCTAGAAGGGACAAAACAGTCACAGGGACCCAGGTGTCAGAGTAGGGAGAAGCTGTGAACGCCATGGAGTCCTACCCCTCTACTTTTACAGAGAAACTGAGGCCCTGAGAAGTTGCTGTGGAGAAGTGTGGGAGAAATCAGTCTGAAGACCCAGGGATGAACCTGGCTTCATCACTTTCCACAGCCACCTGAACTTGGGCAAGGGCTTCACTCTCTGAGCTTCAGCTTCTCAACTCCAAGCCTCTCTGAGCTGCTGAGAGGACTGGATGAAGCAACAGATACAAAAATATATTTTGGGGTGCCTGGCTGGCTCAGTAGGTAAAACATACGACTCTTGATCTTAGGGTTGTGAGTTGAGCCCCAAGTTGCATGTAGAGATTACTTAAAAATAAAATCTTTTTAAAAAGTGTTATAAACCCCCAGGCCCTTATCCGTGCAAGTAGTAGCAACCTATAGGAGTTGTGGATGGTTGCACCAAACCTAGAATACACATCTTGTGCCTCTGCCTGAGGAAGCATTTCCTTATGTTGAGAGCAGTCTGCTCCCTAGCCAGTGGTCTTAGACTTGCCTTCTGGGATGCCATAAAGTAAGTCATATCCATTTCTCATCTGAAGGATTGCAGAAATGTCTGTGAAATGCTTCCCCTCCTGAACTTTAGCCTTCCTGTAGTTCTAAAAGCTGGATTGTGCATTGCTGGTCCCCAAAGTTAAATACAGTTTTTCCCTTTCCATGCCCTCTGCAGCCTGTCTCTGTCCAGCCAAGCTCTATTCTGGAGCCCTAGACCAGAGCCAAATCAAAAGCCAGAAACAGAAATTTGAAAGGTTTCCATCATATTCCTCTGGTTTCTTGCCTCCTATATGGATTGGACTGTCTTGTTCCCATCAGCCAGTAGGGTGAGCCAGATGCTAAGTATAAAATCCTCTCCCCCCAAGATGATGGGGTTTTGCTAATTAAAGAAGCTGAGAATTTCAATAGGAAGGAAGTTATTTCCTTAGTTCTGAACCCCGAGAGACACTTGCCTTATGAAACTTCATTTAAGGTATGGGGACCAGCATCCTTAAAGGGGCCTGGTATTGCTGCCTACCAGAAAGTGCAGGACCATCTCCCACAGGCTTTCCTAGGAGTCCCTGAGGAAAGTCAAGTACACTGTGTTAAACCTTGACCAGAAGAATGAGGCTGTCGAGAGCCAGAGTGATATGATCAGGGATAAAGAATGAGGCCCAGAGCCCAGGATAGAAATTAGGTAGTCCAGGCTCAGCCACCAAATAATTCTGTGACCTTGGATAAGGCATTTTACCTCTCTTTCCTGAGCCCCAGTTTCCTCTTTTATAAAATAAAGATAATTATTTACTGGGTAGTTTGAGGTGTAAATAAAGCAACATCCATCATGTATAGGTCACATTGTAGATGCTCAGTTAGTGTGATTTTGTTCCCTCCCTCCCTCTAGGAGCCTCACTCAGTCCTCTGATCCCTGTACCAAATGGCCTTAGGCTGGTGAGGTCCAGGAGGGAGGGACTCTGATTAGGAAGGAAAACAATCCAGCCTTTCTCCCATGACAGGTAAAAACCCAAGTTCCAAAGGTGCCAAAGCAGCCTCTGCTTCCCCATCACCTATGCGTGCCCCCAATCAAGTCTCCCTCAAAGGAGATGCCAGAGTCTGAGGCGGAGCCAACTAAAGAGCTGTCCGCCACCAGAAGCAGTCCTCTGGAGCCAGAGATGCCCATTGAGGGCCTGGAGGGCCTTTCCCTGTCCCACCGGCCCTTCGTGCCACTGCCTCCCATCTGTTCTGAGTCTACTGTGCATAGTGAAGAGACCACGTCCCACCAGAGCAACAGACCTGGCCACCTCAGCCCGGAGCAGCTGTCAGATGAGGACACCAAGAGCACAGAGTCCATATTCTTGACCCAGGTACCTGGATCCCCCTGCCTCATTCCTAGCTCCTAGAGGCTCCTGTACCACCCTTGTGTAGCTGGGTTGCTGCAGGCAGCTGGATGTAAGCACAGGGCAGGTCTGGAAATCATAAGAAAGCACCCCTGGCAAGACCTGCAGGCTCTTCTGGGAGACCCGCTGAGCCAAGGCCTCCAGTGGGTACCTCTGGTCATGGTCCTGTGGCACAGACAGCATCTGGGGTCTGGCTAGGGCATGGTTCTGACTAGTTTTTCAGAAGGGCTTGCTGCTGCCTCTGCCTGTCTGCTTAAGTCCTGTCACTTCTGATGCTGTCTCTGAATCCTGGGAATACAGATTGCTGAGACGCAGGTCCTCGAGATGTCCTCAGTCTGATGGGGGTTGGATTGTAGCAACAATGTATTCAGTCAGTGCCAAGACTGAGGAAAACCCAGGGGCTGGGAGCCTGGTCGAAAGAGGGATCCTCTGCCCAGACCAAGAGGGCTCCTGAAAGAGGTTCTGATGAGCTGAGCTTTGCAGGCTGAGTAGGCAGTAACAAGGTGCAGACATGGGCAGGAAGGGCATTCTGGGCAGAGCAAACAACATGAAGCAGGCTACAGAGGGAAGAAATTAAAATGACGTGCAGAAACCATGAATGGTTCAGTGTCTGAGCGACAGAAAGGTGACCTGTAGGAAAAGGGAAATATGAGGTGGAGGCATTGCAGGGCCTCCTTGATCTTTATTATTGTACCACTGCCTTTCCTCATCTCCCTACCTCCAGTCTTTCCCGTCCAATCTGCCAGATCTTTCCAAGCTGTACATCCATACATTTATGTCTGACTCTGTCCATCCATCTCTTATTCTACAGATGACTAACAGTGACATACAAATTTATACAGTATAAAAGTATCTTTATCAACTATATCAGAACCTTTTAGAACAAAGAAGAGTATAAATAAATGTTTTTAAATGAACTCGAGAAAGTTGGATGAAAGGAAAATACAGACAGGAAAGGAAATTCAAGTCCCAGGATAGTTCTGTCACTCTAACCTGCTCATTATGCACAGCTGCTCTCGTAACAGAGGTATATTGCAAAATGCAATTCTGAGCTTCCTAGAGCCGAAGTAGGACAATCAATTGTGAGTCACCATGACTGAAAAGGCTTTATTTCCCCCCTTGTCGAATTGCCCAGGCTGTGACCTCCAGTGCAGTATTGGATATAACTGGCAAGAACAGACATGTCTTATTCCTGATCTTAAGGGGGAAAGCTTTCTGTCTTTCACCATTAATTCTGATGTTAGTTGTTTTTCATTAATGTCCTTTATCAGATTGAGGAAGTTTCTTTCTATTACTGGTTTTTGGAGTGCGATTTTTGTTGTTGTTTTAATCACAAAGGGGTGTTAGACTTTACCAAATGCTTTTTCTGTGTCTTATTGAAATGATCATGTGGGCTTTTTCCTTTATGAGTTGAAATGGTGAATCACATTAATTGATTTCCAGTTGTCTAACCCTTGTAAACCAGGGGTAAATACCACTTGATCATGGCATATAATCCTTTTTTATATTATATTTTTTATCTTTATTTATATTATTATTTTGGGGTTGCTAGTATTTTTTTGAGGATTTTGTGTTATATTCATAGGAATGTTGGTCTGTATTGTCCTTTTTGATGTTTGTCCTTAGTTTTGGTTTTGGTGTAATATGACCTCAGAGAATGAGCTGGGAGTATTCTCCTTTCCCCTAAATTTTGGAAGAGTTTGTGAAGGATTGGTGTTAATTCTTTAAATGTTTGGTACAGGGGCACTTTCGTGGCTGAGTCAGTTGATCGTCCAGTTCTTGATTTTGGCTCAGGTCATGATCCCAGGGTCATGGGATTGAGCCCTATGTCAGGCTCCAAGCTGAGATTCTCTCTCCCTCTGTCCCTCCCTTGCTCATGTGTGCTTGCTCGCTCTATCACTGTCTCTAATTAAAAAAAAAAAGTTCGGTAGAATTCACTAGTGAGGCCATCTGGTCCTTGGCTTTTTTTGTGAGAAATGTTTCAATTACTAATTCAGTCTCTACTTTTACAGGTCTGTTCAGATTTTCTATTTCTTTTTAGCCACGAGCTTTAATGAAGGGTATTAACTACATCCCAATGTGAAATACAGGTTTCACTAATATGTTTTTGATAAAACCATTAGGGTAGGCTTAAAACAGGAGATCAGACAATGTTCCCTCACCCCCTTCACACTCCTTGATGGCTTGCCATAGTAAGGATAAAGAAAATACAAACAAAAGCAAGGGGCACCTGGTGGACCCAGTCAGTTAAGCGTCCAACTTCGGCTCAGGCTATGATCTCCTGGTTCATGGTTTCTAGCCCCGCATCGGCTCTCTGCTGTCAGCATGGAACCCACTTTGGATTCTCTGCCCCCTCTCTCGTTCTCTCAAAATAAATAAATGTTTTTTAAAAATACAAAAAACAAACCGCCTCAGGTTGGCTTTTAAAAGTCCTTCCTGATATGAGGCCTGCTTACTGTTCCAGTTGCCCATCTCGTCACAGTAACCCCAACAATACCAATTTGGAACTCCCCCAAATACACCCTGCAGGGTCTTATCTGTGGGGTTCGGCCCCCACTATTCCTTGCCTACAACAGTCTTCTCTATCACCTGTAGCCCTTCCCATCCCCCCTGCCTGGGGATGGCTCTCCTGCTTATTCAAGACTTAGCGCAGGTTAAGGCATCTCTTCCGCCAGGGAGCTTCCCAGCCAATCCCCAGATGGGGTTAGGGCTTCCTGTGGGCTCACCCAGAACCTTTGTGCTCCCTTCTTCTACTACACTTACCAAGGTGCATGATCATTGCCTGCTTCGGTATCTGCCTCCTCTCACCCCAGTCTTGGTTCCTGCCCTTGACAGGGCCCAGCATGGGGATCCGCACAGAGCTGATGCTTGCATGTGTTAATGGAATGAATGAATGAGTATGTTTTTCTTTTGGGCACAGGTAAGTGGGTTGCCTTCCTCCATCCGCCAGAAGGATGATTCAGCCGTGAAGGAGGAAAAGCAAAGGCCACCCCACACAACCCCTAGAGAGGTAAAGAGGGCTTGGAGGAAGCTCCCAACTGCCTCCCTCCCGAGCAAGTACCGTGGCTACGAGGAGCTGCTGACAGCCAAGCCTGATCCAGCCTTTATTGAGCCAAAGGGTATGTGAGGAGAATGGCTCCAGGGAAAGGGCCCTTCTTCTCAGCCTGGAGCAAGTCAGGGCAAAGCTAATGCCTCATTTCCAGATCCAGATGCTGTCCTCTGTCTCAGTGACTGTCAAAGGGCCCCTGAGGGTATCCTGCTTGGAGCCTTACATATCAAGACCCCTGGCCTGGGCCTTCATTGGATTTTGAGGAGCCACAGCTGTTCTGAGATTCTAGCCAGTCCAGGCCCAGCTGCTCTGGTTGGAGAAGTGTCTCCAGGAAGGGTTTGATGAACAGACACCCAGACTAGCCAGATTCCTGAGTTCCTTTCCAGCCCAGCTGAGTCCCACACTGAACATCCAAAATCTTCTCTATGTGACTTGAGGCAAAGGGGGTAGTGCTCCCTCGGAACCCCTTATTTCAGAATGATGTGTTAGCAGTATTTGTGCTCTCAGAGGAACTAGCACTTGGCTGTGCTCTCTTGGGTGCCAGTCCCTGTGGCATAACCTGCTGTGTTTATTGAGGTTACTTTGGGGTCATTCCTTCTCTCCATTCCAGCGCTACTTTTCCAATAGGATCTGGGCACACAGAGGACAGTTATTCAGTGAATTGATAATGGAGGTCTGGATACTGCAGCAGATCAGGGGAAATGGAGCAGTGTGTTCTTGGGGCCTCTCCAATCCTTCCACCCAGGGCTGCTGTGAGACTGGAGTATGAAGAAGTTGGAGGAGGCATAGGTGGAGGTGCAGGGCCGTGACCCAGCGCGCCTTTTTTGCCTTAGGAATCCAGAAGAACACGCAGGCCCTGCAGTACATGCTGAAGCACCCACTGCTGTGCCGCTCCTCCAAGCCCAGGCTCGACACTCTTCAGAAACACTACATTCCCAAGGAGAAACGGGTAAATGCGTAAACACCACCTTGCTGGTGTGCCAGTGGCTCCTTGGGAACCCCCATGTGGAGACGTGGCTGTCACTTCAGGACCTTCTGAGGGCTGTGCTTTCCCACTGCCCCCAAGTACCCTCCCGTTTGTTGCTACATCTGTATGAGGGGGGTGAGGTCAGGAGGGGCAGAGCACCTGACTGGGGTGACAGGTTCCTCTTACCTTGTGTTAGGCCCAGAGGATTCCCATTCCACCCCCACGGAAGACTCGAGCCCAGCTGCTGGATGACCTCCTCATTCGCATGCGGGATCCCCGGAATATTACAGAGGCTCCACTAGGTACAGCTGTGCTCACTCGGTCCCCATCCTCAGTGGCCAGAGGTTTACTCATCTGCTGGTAGGAGGCAGCTGGCATGGACATGTCAGAGCAGGAAGGGCTCTTAGCATCTGCCGTGGCCCTTCCCCATGTGCAGATGGAGAAACTGGGGTCTGGAGTGAGGCAGGGAGTTGACCTGGAGTCACATAGCACGTTACAGACCAGAACTAAGGCTTGAGGTATAATCCGGAGGGGACATCACTGGCTGCCTAATGCCCCAAGCTGGGGAGGCCATTTTCAGTCCCCATAGCATCCTCCTTTCACACTGTCGCATTCTCTGGGACGGGGTCGGCAGGGGGGAGGGGCTCTGGACGCAGTCTCCACTGCTTTGGGCTAGGTGGGATCCAGAGCAACTTTGGTGTCCCTCGGGCTTCTCTCTCTGCAGGAGCTGTCCTGCACCAGCGGACTAAGCAGAGGCTGATGAACCAGAAGCAGTACCTGGAGGCCAAGCGCCTGCTGAAGGAGTTTCAGGCACGCTACAGGCAGCTGGTGCACTGCTCACTGAGGAAGGTGTTCAGGGCCACAGCGCCGCCCCCGGGCCGCCCAGCACTCAGCGAGGGCCAGCCTAGATTTGGCCACTTCCTCAAGTTCATGGATGAGTTCTGCCAGGGTCCCACAGGCAGTGACTCAAAAGGCTAAGGGCTGCGCACAGGGCCACGCGCACTGCCCAGCCTGTGCCCCCCACCCTCCCTGAGGGGCTCCGTGCCCTGGACCGTGCCTTGGGGCTGGGTGCGCCAGGTGCAGGCCTCAGACCTTGGCTTGGCCTTGCTCACTGGCCACAGAGAGTGGGGAACTGGTCATGACCTCCCCTCCCTGGGCCGGAAAGGACCCGGCACCTGGCCCAGCAGCAATAAAGAGTGGGTGCAAAGAGCAAGGTAGTCCGCGTGCTTTTTTGTAGATCACCAGGATGCCGTGCTGGAGGAGCACCCGGTTGACACACACATCCTTTAGGAAACCTGCCTGAGTCACACACGTCCAACAGAGCTGCGGCCGGCACTGGGCTGAAAAACAAGGGGGTTGATGGAACCGAGAAGCAGCATGGACTCTCAGGCTCAGAGAAGTTAACTAACCCATCCATAGCCAAGAAAGTGTATGTGGTTGCTGGGGTAGCGGGCAAAACAGGCCTCCAGGCCCCAGAAGAGGTACTTTTTTTTTTCTTTTATGGGGCAGCTTTTTCAATTTTGAGGGCACATGGAGAGGAGGGGGAAGAGGGTTGGGAATTTCCTTATCAGATGGCCATGGCCACAAAGTTGGGACAGGCTGAGGGCAGGACTTACATGGAGTTTCCCAAGGTCCTCTCATCCAGGACACAAGCTGAAGTCCCATATGCAAACACTGTGGCTCTAAAACAGATCCTGCGGCTGGGCAAAGTCAGCCTGGGCTCCAGTAAGTAAACTGGTTCTGGCCACAGCAGCCTGTGGGGCCCAGGAGTCACCATTTGCTCCACAGGTGAATCTAGTGAAGGCCACTGGTGCTGAACTCCAGAGATGTGCATTTGGGAATGGAGACTGAGTGTGACCTAGTCTTCTGAGCAACTTTTGCTGCTAAGGCTACTCTCCTGAGGGAACCTACAATTCACACCTGGGGAGCAGGCGTCCAGGACCTGGCACGAGGATTAAGGCTCCTCAGCAAGGCACAAACTCCTACTTCAGTTGCAGGTAAGGTGATTATTGAGATCTAATCTTGTCTTGCAGCCACAGGTCTGACAGAAGCAGGGTGGAGTGTCTGCTATATTGTGACGGTGAGACTCTTAGGACACAGAAATAGCTTTACTATCATACTCGGCCACACAGTCTCACACACGTGGCCAGTTACATACTTAAACCTAGCTGTGGTCATACCAGATGCACACGTCCACGTTCATAGAAGTCACACGGTCATGTATAGTCACGTACACATATCTAGTTACAGAGGCCGTTACATCACACTTGACACAGGCACCTGGACAGATACACGTAATACAGGGTCACCCACGGTGGCACTCGCATGCAAGGTATGTTGCTGACTCGCCACCTTGGGTCTCCCAGGGCCCAAACCCACTTCCCCTAGTGTTAGTAAGGAGATTCCATCCAAACATTTATAGTGCAAGCCTTGCTAGGTTCCAGTTCTGGAGAAATGGATTGCACCTTTCAGCCAGAAACAGTAACAAACCAGAGGCCCTCAGGCCTGAAAGGCTCCTAGGAACATCGTTTCCCAGCCTCAAGACAGGAAGCCTCTTGTGGACCCCTAACAGATCATTCAGCTCCTGCCTGCATCCCTAGTGATGGGGAATTAACTCCCTCCAAAGGCTATCCCTTCCTTTGTTGGGAAAGCTATCAGACAGTTCTAACCACTGGGCTAAGCTGTGTGCCTAAGTCCCCCGGGACACTCGGCTCTGATTTTTGGCCAGGCGTGTATCTTCTCTCTCTGCCTAGCCAGGCCAGAGCTCTTCACCAATGTGAGAACATCCTGAAGAGGCTTCACCTATCCAGGTCAAATGCTCTTGAACTTTCTTCACGTAGGACACCATCTGAATAAATTAGTTGCCTCTCCTAGTACCTCTTCTAGGTATGAGAGGCAGCATATTATATCATCTACTCACTCAGCCTCCCAAGCAGGTGAACTGCTGCATCTCTGGAAGCCAGTCATCTACCAGTTGTGTCCAAGTGAGCAAACTTCAGTTGCTTGGTTTCCTGAGTTTTGTCCTCTTTTGAAGCAATGTGAACTAGTTCTCTCAATGAGTAAAGCCTCTGACTAGAATTGTCAAATGAACAGGAATTCGTAACTAATCAAGGAAGCCTTTTGGGTAGCCTCCACCCTCCCTGTTGCCAGCACCCTCTCCCCAGCACATCTGATCTGCCACTAGATGGTTCAACCCCCTGGGCTCCTTCTACCCAGAGTACCCTTCTTTTGCCATAAGCAGATGGGAAGCTGGCTGCCACACTCTTCTGAGCCTTCTCCAAACTTCTAACCAGAAGAAATAATTTCTCACACCACTGGTTCTCAAAAACTAGGTAGGCCCATCCTGTTTTCCTCATCACTTATCCAAGATGCCACTAACTACCTGGAGCTGGATGTGTCCACAGGAAAGAGAACTGATTTAGATACAGACTGTGTCTCACAACGCTTGCTACTGTAAGATACCTCCCACCCCTATGGTGGGTGCAGAGGGAAGACTGATCTCTCTAGCCCTGGCAGGCCCAGTCCAGAAGATCCAACCCAGAAAACAGCTGGAACCCTCTGGTTAGCCAAGACCAGTGGTGGAGGATGGCACTACCCTGAGTTGACTGAGCCAGGGCAACAGGAAAAGCATTTAGTCAGTGGCCTTGGAATCAGATGACCCAGCTTCTAGGCTATGTTAGGGCCAAAGTTTCCCATCTATAAATCAGGTTACCCCCTTCACCACATCGGGCTATCAGGGAATCCGTGAATGTGGTACGTTTCCTGTTACTTTCAGGACCAAGGGACAATCAGATTCTGTTCTTCCACCTCCAAGCAGCTGCCTTGTTTCTTGTAAATCATTTTAAAGACTCTCTTCTGGAAGAGTCTGGGCCAGTTTTCAAAGGTCCCTTAAGTGCTGGCTTACCATGTATGGCATGTCTTACATTAGTCCTTCAAGTTGGCTTTACAAGTTTAGATGGAACAGGGATACATTTGTTCTGTGTTTGATGAGAAACTGGCACCAGGGGGATTTTTGTGAATTCCTGTTTCCAAAACTGATTTTAAAATCAGATGTTTGGGGATACTGCCCCAGTATGCAAGGACAGTGTTGTCCTGTGCATCTGTTCTTTAGTGAGACTCTTGTGCCTTCATTAGGAGTAAGAATGCTTGAATAGGACAGTTACAGTTGTAAATTGGAAATAATTCTGAACTCAGATGCAGCACACCATGGAAACCGCATCTCACCTAATTCCTCCCATCATTCTGAAAGCCAAAGCGAGACATTCCAGTGTGGGGCGTCTTCTAGAGCACCAAAAGTCAAACACACATAGTCTACTAACCCAGATTTGTCTGAGAATATGCTTTAGAGGTCAGAACTTTAGAAGTAGAATATTCACTTTCATGAGTTTGCTTTACTGTACTCTCAACTTGGGCCTCTCCTCAAGCAGGCAAACATAAAGAATGCACCCTGGCACTGTCTAAATAAACAACACATCACCCCATTTGTTTCTGTGCCTTTTCTTTGTGGGCAGAAGCATCCCTGACAGGGCATGCCTTGTTCTGAGTCTTTGTCAAAATGGTCTTTATGGTGAGTTGGAGAGGAGGCAGCCCAAAGTGGCGGTCCCCAAGGATCCAGGCTCCTTCTCCAATCCCAATGTAGACAGCCGGTGGAAAACCAATATGCATCCCATTTTCTGTTTCTAGGTGGGAAGGGGAAAGGCCCTAAGGACAACAGTGTTTGTACAAATTGAGAGTAAACAGCACGTCAGGAGAAACAACAACAAAAACATTAGATGGCATTTAAGATAATCTTTTTTTCCCCCCTCACATAGTTATCCATTCTCTCCTTAGAAATTGAAGTGTTCTGCTGCAGGCTAAGGGCCAGACCTACTGACTGACAGCCCCTGCTGCGGGGGCAGGACCAACAAGGGAAACTGCTGCTGCCCTCCAGAGCCAGGGCCCAAAAGCTTCTATTGCGCTCTAATAACTTGATCTTTGAGGAGTGCATTGCCTGTTTTTACCGCTTATTGAACGAAGGGAAGGAAGATGAATACACCTGGCCTTAGCTCAGTGTTGTCCAACCAGTTGCTTTAAGACACCAGAAAAGGTAGAGAGGGAGCCTGCCACACTTATTAACAAGGCATTAAGAAAGCATTTACTCACAAAGCAAAGTGTGTAAATATTTTTCTTAGGAAGAATAAAAATACTGATAATACATAGAACAGTGTGCACATTCAGTCTTGGCACTTTATCTTCATCCAGTTTAACCGATCTCTAAACTGGTTGTGACCTCTGCTTATGTCTCTTTTTCCTGTAGAACTATCTTCTTCAGAAAGCTACAGTGAGTAACAGTCACGTGTAAAGATGCATTTTCTGTATCATCTTTGGAGCAAAATCTATTCAGCAGCAGCAGCTTTCCCTAGAATCTCTCTGACTCCCCAAAAAATACCTGCTTTGTCACTAAGTCACAAGAATTTATAAGCAACTATGTTCACTTCTAAAAATCAGACCAAAGACCACTCTCTTGGTTGATGGGGGAAAGGCTGGCTGAGAAAGATTTAAGTCTCTAAGGAGTTCTTGATTTTTTTCAAAGAAAAATGAAAGGCCGGCTGGGTTTTAACCCTTGGTGGTTAAAATGATGACTATTCCAATCAAAATATATCATGTCCCAAGATTCCATATTCACATTAGTCACATTATGGGGTTTTCCCTATTTTGGTGTGTGTTCAAGGGACATAGGCATACTTTAATTCTAACTGAAAATTTTTGGAAGAAAAAAACCTATTAAAAAGCTTCCTGTATCATTTGGGTGTCCTCCTCATTAGCAAATTGTGTGTGTGTGTGTAACTTAAAAGGACTATTTAGATCCTAGGAAACTACAGTGTAAAATAAGGCAGAGGGCACTAGACCTCAAGGTCCTTATTTCACAGAAAAAAAAAAAAAGGAACAGGTGGATGAGTTTGATCTGAATAATTTCCATGCCCTTTCTAGCTATATAGCATTTTATGATTATAAACCAGCCTTCAGTTTTTCTTTCCTTCCTCTCCTGTTGGCTTTCCATCTTGATGAAAAGCCAGGCAGGAAAAAGGAAAGGAATTCAAAGTCGCTGCCAGCTCTGGTGAGAGGTCTGGTTAGGAGAGAGGATAGGAGGTCAGTAGGGTGGGATGTCGGCCTCCTTTGACCATGTCAGTGATCCACACCCTGCCTCATTTCCTGGGGCTTATGTAAAAAGCAGCTTCTGAAGAGAAATTATTGTTCTGTATCACTGGAGGAGAAAATTCAATCTCCTCTGATAAAATTACTTAGAAATGGAAAGCAGTGTTGCAATCAAATTCAGAAATACTGATGGGGGTGTCTAAAATGTTCAAGGCAGCCTGCTAGGTCTGGACAGTATCTAAAATGGCCCCATCCAAGATCATCACTATGAAGAAGTGGCCTTTCACACGACCATGAACAAACTCTCCAGCCATATATACCTTCAGATACATCCCATTAGAGACTGAGCTTCTCAAGAGCAGGGACTGTCCTTTCCATCCTTGTATTTCCGTGACCCAGCACAGGGTTGGTACAAGTTCAAACGAAGCTCAGGAATGTCTGAATGGAACAAAAAGGATGAACAGCACAGCCTTCGGTCATCAGCATCACCAGTCAAGCACAGTGGCAGCTTCCCATCTTAGTCTGTCACTTTGTAATCAGACAGCAATTAATTAAGCAGCTTTAATCCTTAAAGGGCATTTTTTTCTTTTAGAGAAAATGAGAAAAAACAAAAAACAAAGAAACAAAAATAGAAGGCATTCATCACCAGTTCTTCCTCCAGACAAAAATCTAAAAGTTAAATTAAAAAAAATAAATGAAGCCACTTACAAAGGGTTTTCCTGGGAAGCTTCAACCAAGGTGAATTAACCTTTAAAAAGACGCAATTCTATGAAAGGGGCCAAGGGCTGGATGCTTAATTGCCTGATTTGACACCAACCCAACAGGCCCAGATGACTTCTTCCAGCAGATACAATCAACGGGTCATGAGCATGTTCCCAAAGTGTCTCTCTCGCTCTATGGAAAAGGGCTGAGGGCCCCTTCCCAGGGCACTGCAGTTCTTGGACTTCCCATTAGAATGACCTTGATCCTTCAACCTCTCAGAACTTCCCCTTTAATAAAAAATACAGAATACATATATACAAGGAACAGAGTTAGTCGGGCATGGGAAATTTGTAGGGTGAATCAGATTCCAATGATCCACGAGAAATGTTTGTTTTGTGAAATAAGGATTTCTCTCATTCTAGCTCACAAACCCTCCTATCATTGTTTTCCTTTCTTGTCTTTCTCTTATCTGTCTCCAAATAATTCACTCTGACAACTCCATGTGCAAGCAAACAAGCAATAGGACACAGAATTCTTTCAGAAGGAAAAAGTGTTCAGGTTTTAGTTAAGTAAGGGAAGTATCTTAAAATACAGATAATACCTTAGTGGTTTTTCCTCCTCCAAAGCCGAGCAGATCAAAGGTGAAGCCCTGTTGCTCCTTAACCTAAACTGCTCTGCCTCTATGTGAAGGGCTAATGCTCAGATGGAAGTCTGGAAAGCAACAATTGTCTGTACCACTGCAGGCACAACAGGAGGTGCAAAGAGGAAAGTCAGTAAGCTGGATCCAGCATTTGGAAAGTTCACTTAACAGGAAGTAGCTTTTCACTCTGCACCTGAAACTAAAATTTGTTGCTACTGCTATGCAATTTCTTAAAATTAAAGTAGTACTTTGGGGGAAATATTTAAAATATATATCTTTTTCTAAAAATATTTATCTTTTTTCCAAAAACAAAAGTCAGTTCCAACCGAAAAGTGTTTCAAATTACTGGAGATATAGAAAAAGGTGACAAGTGGAAAAATAAGTGTCTTTGCTTCTACCCACGAGACTAGCCTTCTAATAATATTTACTCGGATCCAAAGGGAACTGTGTGAAATGGCAGGAACTGATCATTTCTCTAAGGGCATTTAGTAAGTCATCCTCTTCTTCCTCCACAGACCAGCACCAGCTCTTCTGTCTTGGGTATCAATCCTCCAGCAGCCTTTGGAGGCATATGTTGCTGGCAGGGCCTAGAACTGAAGTGGTGTGAATACAAAGTAATGAGATTGGTGCATGTTTTTTAAACGTACATCTGCATGTGTGCACACACACAGACACACAACACAGAACACATACATTCAAGTGAGTGTCACGCCCACCAAAGTAGTTACTGAGGAGCCTCCACATATCTCCATGACGACTAGAATGCTAAGACATCTCTGGAACATCTCTCTGGGAACTGTTAGAAGAAAATGCCTGCTTTATGGCTGCACCTCATCTATGACTCCAAACCGTCTTGACCTACCTTCTCTTCCAGAGGC
The DNA here is from genome assembly GCF_003009895.1 of Hyaena hyaena. NCBI lineage: Eukaryota > Metazoa > Chordata > Mammalia > Carnivora > Hyaenidae > Hyaena > Hyaena hyaena. The sequence continues at coordinate 1,388,405 of NW_024080665.1, read as the reverse complement.
TTCAAATAGCCTCTGACTAGTTTCAGACTTAAAATTCTCCCTCCTATAACCACAGAAGATTAAAGATTTGTCCAGAGAAGAAGGGGCAAATCTCCTGGGAGGAATCAAAGGAAGGTGATCTAGTAAATCCCTAGTGATCAGTGAGTCACCGTTCTGGATCTTAGCTTCTGCCTCGCCTCAGGAAAGAGGAAGAGGTTGGAATAGATAACCGTTAAGGTCCCTCCCAATTCTAACATTTTAGGAGTCTATATTGCTAGACGTTTCTAGACTTCGAGGAGAGTTCCGGAAATGTTTTTGCCAACGGCAACATCATTAGAAAAACTATGCAGTATCTTGCTGGGGCCACTCGAGGAAGACAACACACACTGGGATATAGAAGCTATAAAACCTTTTAAAATGCCAGTCACATGACTTTATAGTAACAGCTCATACATGCACAGGGAACTCCAGCCCATCTGAGATTCCCTAAAATCATATCTTAATCCCTACTTTCAATGAGCCCACACGGGCAGAAGCACCAAGCACCACCAGGGATGCAAAAGACACATGGTGTCAGCTGCTAAGGAAAATAAACCCCAAAGGTCCATGGGACTGAATTTACCAGCTGCATCCAGCTAGATACCTTGTTTCCATAGTATGGAGTTTCAGCATTGCTCTTACCTGACTTCTGGGCAACTGTTTTGGATTTTAGATCAACATTGCAGATAACTCTTGGACATGTAGAATAGTAACGAAGCACAACTGTACTTTTAAGGAAGCTCAACTGGACTTTGTCTCACAGCGTGGACCTGTCCCCCGACCAGAAAAGAAAAGGGTAAACTGTGGCAGGGTGGGGGGATAACTGCATAATATTTGTTTGTACTTCTCGTCAATCTCAATGATCTGCCTATGAATTTTGCACAATCAGTATTTAAATGCCCAGCCAGCTCCCCTGCCATGCCCTTGGGTCACAATCCATCATGGCAACTTGTAAGTGTGGAAAATCTATGGGATTTCTCGTCGGGAGACCCAACAGTCAGTCTGGGCTGTGCCACTTAGTAAACAAGAGAATCTGAACATGTGCTCTGCAGCTCCATCATCTAAAATGGGGCTCACACCACTTGCAAGTTAGCACTCCTGGGAAGACCTAATTGAACAGTGACTGTGAAAGTGGTCTGTCAACTATACAGCATTAATCAAATGTTACTTTTTAAACAAGGAAGGTACATTAACTTGTAGAAGGGAAAAAAACCAATTTCAGTAGGTCCATCTACTTGTGGCATGGATAAGGAGAAGGGGAATGATAATCACTTTAGAATCTGACAAAAAACAATGCGGATCCACTCTATGACAAAGATGGAAGTAATGTTTATCTGCAAGGCTGATTTAAAATAACACCCTGTTGAAAGAAGTCAGGAGGTCTGTCAGTTTAAGAAGGTATCCCCCTCTTTCCTCTACCATTTCTAACTCGGGCCGCTGTGCTCCTGAATCTCATTCCAAGCGGGTGCTGCCCGATTTGGCCCAGGAGCCCTGAGGGGCAGGTCGCTTCGGGGTGAGGAGTGCTTCTGGCCTCGGTCGCAAGGAGACAGCGACACAGCTCCCTTGGCCATAGACTACAAAGGCTCCGGACCTCCTAGAACCGTATCAGACAGTGTTTTGCCATTGAAAGAAACCCAAAGTGAGAACACTCAGCTCTTCAGGATAAATGATCAAGCCCAAAGACCTCTTAAAAATAGGTAACACTGTTCATTAAGTACTACTTGGCCCCGGCCACGTTGCTGGACCGTAAGAGATACTGATCCACGGTTCCTTTTCGCCGACTCACAGTCCGCCTCTCGTTGTCAAACATGCGCTGCAGCTGCAGAGCCAGCTGCCGGTCCTCTTCCTCCTGCTGCAGCTTCTGCTCCATCTCCCGCAGTACGGGCTCTGCTGGGGCCAGGACCACCTCCACACCGCTCTGTCGCAGTTTCTTAAGGGAGCCATTTTGTTCCAAGTGCTTGGTCTTACAGTGTCTTTTCCGGCCCCGACGCAAGGAAGGAAGTGGCTCCTCACCTCGGCTGTCTGCCAGCACACCATTAGGCAGATCAAAATGATTTGCTGTCTTCAGCTGCTTCTTTGTTTTGAGGACCCCACCCAGAACACTATTTTTGGGTAGCGCTGAATTAACTGCCGAGATTTTCATGGTTGCGCTTATACAGGTTTTGTCTAATTTGGCATCTGGGGTTGGCTCTGGCCCTTCACTGTGCTCTCTCTCCAAAGTACCACTGGCTCCCACTCTGAGTTCTGAAGAACAGCAGGTTTCCGACGGGATCTCAGCGCTCCTTTTACTATCGCTGCCCTGTTCCGCTTTTGTTTGGCTAACGGAGGGGAAATAATCCAGGTCAGTGGGGGTGGGTCCTGCACACTCAGAGAGTACTTGCCCACTGGCCAGTCTTGTATTTAAAGCCTGAGGTGACTTCTCCTTGCTAGGATGGGTAACTTCAGAGACTATTGAGTCTTCCCCTGTTTCTGGAGCCAGGGAGGTGAGGGTGGCTTTCGAAAGGGTCTTTTTGATCTGCCGCTCCTGAAAGATCTGTTCCCACTTTTTGAGGATCCTTGGACTAGCCTCATAAGAAGTCTGTTTCTGCAGACTTCTGTTTAGGTTGCGGGGTGTTGATTTGATGATGAGGGGACTTAGCACTCGGCCATCAGGGAGTCTCTTGGGAGGAGTACATGGTGAGCAGACAATGGGCTTGAAATGGTTGAGTTCTTCGGAGATGCTGTCATTGCTCTCAGGACTGATGGAGCGCTCTGGCTTATGCAGGGAAGCCAAGGATGAGAGGGAGCTGAATGGTAGACGCTTCTCTACAGTTAAGTCAGGGGCTGACAGACAGCGGTTGTTCTGAGTGGACAAGAGGACACCAATGATGGGGTTGGAGGTCGGGGTCATGGTTGTGACCTAAAAGAGGTGAAAAAGATTATACATACATACATATATTTTTTTTCTTCATAACTCTTTCATGATGGTAGAAGGATAGTGGGGGAAGGGTTAAAAAAGGGATAAAAGGTGATGTGAGCCTACAAAATGGGGAAAATCCCTAACCTAGAATATACACCGTTTGCAGAAATTCATACACAGTTGCAACAATAAAATTGAAAACCTATAGGAGAAAAAAACCTCATCTAGAACTTTTTAAAAAGTTCTACTGGCCCACATTCTACCCTTCTGGCTCCTAATTCAACTTAAACTCTTCCTTTACATCTATTTGCAAACTTCTCCAACATAATTAGTATACCCAAGACCCATTCTGCTTCTGCTCGTCTGGAACAGTTTCTGGGGCATCTGGCTGGCTCCAGACCATGTGACTCTTGATCTCAGGGTCATGAGTTTAAGCCCCACATTGGACACGGAGCCTACTTAAATAGCATGTGCAATAGTATCTGTCGGGGCCATATGCAGGGAGCTACAGGATGGGAGTAGAGAGCTCCAGAGGCCTGTGTCTGAGATGTACCTTGGTTTTGCTGGTTGGGGCTGCTCTGAGTCTGCTCTTCGCTCTGTCCTGAGCTGTGTCATTGCAGCTCTGACTCCGTTCCACCTTGGAATTTAGGTTCCTAAATAAATAAATAAAAGACAAATAGTCAAAAGTAGCCCATATGCTAACTAAGGAAAAAGAATGACAATCTCTTCTGTGCTCTCATAGCCACCCACCAAGAAAGACAGTTCCTTTGGGAAGCTACAGATAGGAAATGAATTGATTTATTAACAAAAAACATTCTAAGAACAAATCCTGTCAAAAGAGAAAGAGCTATCCATAGAGGACATTCAGTATAAGCCTTTGTTTCCACACTAAACCCTGCTTAAATGATGAAAGATCAATGGCTGTTCTGCTCGTGCTTAGTGAGATGTAGGGATACTTAACCTTCTTCAAGAGGCTTCGCACACTTCAGATAAAGTGTTAAAATCACCTTTACAACAAATTTTTTTCCTCTTATTAGGCCCAAACCCAAGCAATCTAAGTGAGCCAAAAAATAAATACTTTAAGTACTTACAGAATACATATCAGTGTACTCAGTTTTTATGTAGGGAGTCAAAACTAAATGTAGTCTCTTCCTTAATTCTCTACATTTGAGCTTCCAAAGTTAAATCCTGGCTATTTAAGAGATGTCAAGAACACAGTTTTTTTGTCTTACGCATGCAACATTATGACTTTACAACCCAATCCAAAACCTTCAGTACCTGTATTATAACATGAATCTTATTGTGTAAGGATTATATGCAGGTGACTGTCACCTACCCACTGACAAGGGGGGACTGTAAGTGGGAGTTTTTTATTATCTTATTACTAACCTTTGTTTCCTGATCTCAAATTTGTTGTTTTTTTTTAAATTTTTTATTTATTTCTGAGACACAGCTTGAGCAGGGGAGGATCAGAGAGAGAGAGGGAGACACAGAATCTGAAACAGGCTCCAGGTTCTGAGCTGTCAGCACAGAGCCCGATGTGGGGCTCGAACCCATGAACCGTGAGATCATGACCTGAGCCGAAGTCGGACACTTAACTGACTGAGCCACCCAGGCATCCCTCTGGATCTCCAAGTTTTGCCTAATATATGTCCAGTGAGAATAATGCCTTTCCAAATGTGCACAGCTGTTATTTTCCCTGTGCTACAACTCCATTCAACAAGCAATTATCATACTTACTATATGCCAGTCACTGAGGAGCACATGTGGGCACTGGGAATACTAAGAAGAATGAGATACAGTCTCATGTGTCTTGAAGACACAGGGTCTTCCAGGAATCAGAGTCCAGTGGGGCAGGCAAATAAATCATACAGTACAGTGAAGTGACACCGAAAAAAGTATGCCTCGGACACAGAATGGCATAAAAGAGGGAGTTATTAATGACCTGGATGGAGTGAGGACAGGGTTGGAAAGCTTCCCTGTGGCACATGTAATTTGAAGGATAAATAATTTGCTAGCAGTCAAGGTGGACACATAGCCATGCCAGATGATCGCAAGCAGAAATTATTTCCTCGAATGATTCTATTTAGCTTTGGAATGAAATACATCATCATAGCTACTCTTTTGTGCAAAAGATTTACTTTTTAAGTTTCACTGTGGCAGGATTAACTCAGAAAACTTACAAAGGAGGTAATAGGGTGCATTCCCACAGTGCCTTTCCTCTCCCTATGTCCCTAGTGAAGGCTTGTCCTACCTACCTACAATGACTTTTTTAAAAAATTTTATTTATTTTTGAGAGAGAGAGCACAAGCTGACCAAAGGCAGAGAGAGAGGGAGAGAGAGAATCCCAAGCAGGCTCCACACTGTCAGTGCAGAGTCCAACATGAGGCTTGAACCCACAAACAGAGATTGCAACCTGAGCCAAAATCCAGAGTCGGCTGCTCAAAGGACTGAACCATCCAGGTGCCCTGACCCACAATGGCATCTATTCCAGCATTTCTGTGCTATTCCTCCCTTTCAAAACCCTCAAATCCTATGTCTCATGGCCACACCTCCTTGCTATAGGGTTCCAGTCTGCTGAACTAATTTATGCTACAGTATTAACCGGAGAGAGAGGTATCCAACCTGCATCACATGTCTACACTTTACTATGAAAATTCAACACTGAACCTAAACAAATAATGTGAGTTGTACCATCTAGTGTGAAATGTATTTTGGAACAGGTAGGAAACTTAGACATCACCCTATAAAGGCAGCTGCTTAGAAATCAGCTTGTCTTATATTTTACCTGGCACTGTACTGAAATTCACTTGCATTCCATTCCCAGAACTCACACAAACCGTCAGTGGTGTAGAACTCACACAAACCGTCAGTGGTGTAAGCCACCCAGAAGTAAACTGGATGACACATTAAAATGCTGGGGTGAACAACATATACTCTGGGTCAGGAGGAATGAACATAGGGTTAAAAGAGAAGGCATTATTATTTCAAATACATGACTTGTTTGGCATCATTCCACTGGAGAAATAGTAGACACTTAGAGAAAAAGATGTACTGCTCAACATAAGAAAGAGCTTTGTAACTTTCTTTTTTTTTTTTTTTTTAAATTTTTTTTTTTAATGTTTTATTTATTTCTTAGGAGAGAGAGAGAGAGACAGCGTGAGCAGGGGAGGGTCAGAGAGAGAGGGAGTCACAGACTGAAACAGGCTCCAGGCTCCGAGCTGGCAGTCAGCACAGAGCCCGACGCGGGGCTCGAACCCACGAACCGCGAGATCATGACCTGAGCGAAAGTCGGACGCTTAACTGACTAAGCCACCCAGGCGCCCTGTAACTTTCAATAGAGCATTTCACTGATAGCTGCTTTGGGAGATACTGAGCTCCATATCAATAGAGGTACTCAAACTGAGTCTGGATCTGTATTTGAAGGTCCAAATACTCCATTAAGAATTTGCTTAATGTAATTTAAAGTTTTTTTAATGTTTGTTTATTTTTGAGACAGAGAGACGGCACGAGCAGGGGAGGGACAGAGAGAAAGGGAGACAAAAAATCTGAAAGGGGCCCCAGGCTCTGAGCTGTCGGCACAGAACCTGATGCAGGGCTTGAACCCACAAACTGTGAGATCATGAACTGAGCGAAAGTCAGACACTTAACCCACTGAGCCACCCAAGCGCCCCAATATAATGTTTAAAAACACGCTATGAATCCATATTGTCAGCAGTAACAGAGTCAAATTTAAAGGCATGGGCTACATGCCCAAATTATCAGATATACAAATGACAGCTACCTATTGCTGGGGGAACCTCTTCATATGCCCCCTAAATTCCATTTTGGTGAAAGAAAAGGCCCAAGGAGGAAACCCATACTTGCCGTCCTCAAGCACAACAAGGATACCCAAAGTAGTTTCTATCTAAAATCTTTTTTGCTAAACCTCTGGAGTGCCTGGGTGGCTCAGACGCCTGAGTGTCCAACTCTGCCTCAGGTCATGATCAGGTCATGAGTTTGAGCCCCGCATCAGGGGCTCTGTGCTGACAGCTCAGAGCCTGGAGCCTACTTCGGATTCTGTTTCTCCCTCTCTCTCTGCCCCTCCCCTGCTTATGCTCTCTGTCTCAAAAACAAACATTAAAAAAAATTTTTTTTTAAATTTTTATCTTTTTGGTAATCCTCAGTATACCTGAAACTGTCACTGTCTGTCTCTTCCATTCCCTTGGTCAGCTGACTTTACTAAGCACCAACTCAGTGCAAGGCATGAAAGACAGATTGATGGAAGATAATCTTGGCTCATAGGCACATCCAGTCACTGAAGTCCATGCTACCATATCACAAAAAGTGCTATAAGAGCAGTAATTATACAGTTAAACTCTGGGTCCAAACTGGGGTCCAATTTCATTCTTTAGTATATTGATATCTAATTGTTGTCCCAGCGCCATATGTGAAGAGACTATTCTTTTTCCCCATAGAATAGCCTTGGTACCTTTTTTGAAAATCAACTGACCATAGATATATGGGTTTATTTCTGGACTCCCAGTTCCATTCCACTGACTGATATATCTACTTCTACTTCAATACCTTACTCTTTTGATTACTGTAGCTTTGCCATAAATTTTGAAACCAGGAAGTGTGAGTCCTCTACCCTTGATCTTTTTCAAGACTGTTTTGGCTATCTGGGATTCTCTGCAATTCCAATATGTGAATTTTACTATCAGCATGTTAATTTCTGGAAAAAAAAAAAGAGACTGTAATTTTAATAGGTATTACAATGAATCTAAAAACCAAGTTGGGGGATATAGCCACCTTAGCAATTTTAAGTCTTCTAAGCCATGAACATAGAAGGTCTTTCCCTTCATTTAAGTCGTCTTCTACTATTTCAGCGTTTTGTAGTTTTCAGTATATAAGTCTTACATTTCTTGATGAAATTGATTCAGAGCTATCCTATTCTTTTTTATGGTACTGTAAATGGAATTGCCTTCCTAATTATATTTTCACAATGTTCACTGACAACGTGTAGAAATGCAACTGATATTTATGTGGTGATTTTGTGTCCTGCAACTTTGCTAAATGTATTAGCTTTAGGTTTTTTTTAATAATTCTAATATTTTTAGGATTTCTTATGAGTAATATCATGTCATCTGTGAATTGAGATAGTTCTTTTTCCTTTGCAATCTGGATGCTTTTCCCCCCAGCTTTATGAGATATAATTTTATGAGATGTAATTGATAGTATACATGTAAAGTATACAATGTATTGATCTGATACATTTATATATTGTGAAATGACTACCACAGTAGGGTTAACTCATACATCACCTCACACAATTACCATTTCTTTTTTGTGGTGAGATCATTTAACTTCCAAGTATATAATACAGTATTATTAACTACAATCACCATGCTGTACATGAGGTGCCCAGAACTTATAGTTGGAGGTTTATATCCTTTGACCAACATCTCACCATTTACTCCAGTCCCTGGCAATCATGTTTCTACCCTCTTCTTCTATGAGTTTGGATTTTTTAAGGATTCCACAAATAAATGAGAACTGAGGACTGAATGGAGTGGGGGGAGGAAAGGGGGGTGATGGACATGGAGGAGGGCACTTGTGGGGATGAGCATGGGGTGTTATATGGAAACCAACTTGACAATAAACTATTAAAAAAAATAAGTGTCATCATACAGTGCGTGTCTTTCTGACTTACTTCACTTACCATAATGTCCTCAAGGCCCATTCATGTTGCTACAAATGGCAGATTTCCTTGTTTCTCATAACTAAACAAAATTCCACTGTGTGTATACACACACACCACACATTTCAAATTCATTCACGAATAGACACTCTGTCTCCACATCTTAGCTAGTGTGAATAATGTTACAATTAATATGGGTGTTTCATTCTTCTGCATGTTGCTGTCCAGTTCTCCCAGCACCATCTGTTAAAGAGGCTGTCTTTTTCCATTAGATACTCTTTCCTGTTTTGTCAAAGATTAGTTGGCCATACATTTGTGGGTCCAATTCTGAGTTCTCTATTCTATTCCACTGGTCTGTGTGTCTCTTTTTGTGCCAATACCATACTGTCTTGATGATGACAGCTTTGTAGTAGAGGCTGGAGTCTGGGATGGAGATGCCTCCCGTTTTGGTCATCTTCTTCAGTATTACTTTGGCTATTCGGGGTCTTTTGTGGTTCCATACAAATTTTAGGATAGTTTGTTCTAGCTTTGAGAAGAATGCTGGTGCAGTTTTGATTAGGATTGCATTGATTGTGTAGATTGCTTTGTGTAGTAATGACATTTTAACAATATTTATTCTACTGATCCATGAGCATGGAATGTTTTTCCATTTCTTTGTGTCTTCTTCAATTTCTTTCATAAGTTTTCTATAGTTTTCACCATACAGATCTCCTATATCTTTGGTTAGGTTTATTCCTAGGTATTTTGTTTTTTTGTGCAATTGTGAATGGGACCAGATTCTTGATTTCTCTTTCTGTTGCTCCATTATCGGTGTATAAAAATGCAACTGTACATTGATTTCTGTACATTGATTTTGTACCCTGTGACTTTGATGAATTCACGGATCAGTTCTAGTAGGCTTCTGGTGGAGTCTGTCGAGTTTTCTATGTAGAGTATCATGTCATCTGCAAAAAGTGAAAGTTTGACTACTTCTTTGCCAATTCTGATTCCTTTTATTTACTTTTGTTGTCTGATTGCTGATGCTAGGACTTCTGGCACTATGTTAAACAACAGTGGTGTGAGTGGACATCCCTGTCGTGTTCCTGATCTCAGAGGAAAAGCTCTCAATTTTTCCCCATTGAGGATGATGTTAGCTCAGGGCTTCTCATAGATGGCTTTTATGATATTTAAGTAAGTTCCTTTTATCCCGACTTTCTCAAGGGTCTTTATTAAGAAGGGATGCTGTATTTTGTCAAATGCCTTTTCTGCATCTATCGACAGGATCATATGGTTTTTATCTTTTCTTTTGTTAATGTGATGTATCACATTGATTGATTTGCAAATATTGAACAAGTCCTGTAACCCAGGAATGAATCCCACTTGGTGATGGTGGATAATTCTTTTCATGTGCTGTTGAATTTGATTTGCAAGCATCTTGTTGAGGATTTTTGCATCTGTATTCATCAAGGATATTGGCTTATCGTTCTCTTTTTTTTTTGCTGGGTCTCTGTCTGGCTTGAGAAAGTGATGCTGGCTTCACAGAATGAGTCCAGAAATTTTCCTTCCATTTCTATTTTTTTCATACCTTGAGAAGAATGGGTATTAACTCTTCATAGAATGAAGCCAGAAGTCTTCCTTCCATTTCTATTTTTTGGAATAGCTTGAGAAGAATGGGTAGTAACCCTGATTTAAATGTCTGGTAGAATTCCCCAGGGAAGCCATCTGGCCCATGGCTCGTATTTGTTGGAAGATTTTTGATAACTGATTCAATTTCTTCACTAGTTATGGGTCTGTTCAGATTTTCTATCTCTTCCCATGTGAATTTTGGTAGTGTGTGTGTGTTTAGGAATGTGTCCATTTCTTCTAAGTTGTCCAGTTTCTTAGCATATAATTGTTCATAGTATTCCCTGATAATTGCTTGTATTTCTGAGGGATTGGTTGTAATAAATCCATTTTCATTCGTGATTTGTCTGTTTTGGTGCTTTCTCATTTCTTTTTGAGAATCCTGGCTAGAGGTTTATCAATTTTGTTTATTCTTTCAAAAACACCAACTCTTGGTTTCATTGATCTGTTCAACTGTTTTTTGGATTCTATATTTTTTATTTCTGCCCTGATTTTTATTATTTCTCTTCTACTGGGTTTGGGGTGCTCTTGTTGCTCTCCTTCTAGTTCCTTTAGGTGCGCTGTTAGATTTTGTACTTGTGCTTTTTCTAGTTTCTTGAAATAGGCCTGGGGTGCAATGTACTTTCCTCTTAGGACTGCCTTTGCCGCATCCCATAGAGTTTGGATTGTTGTATTTTCATTTTCATTTGTTTCCATATATTTTTAAATTTCTTCTCTAATTGCCTGATTGGCTCATTCATTCTTTAGTAGGGTGTTCTTTAACCTCCATATTTTTGGAGGTTTTCCAGACTTCTTCCTGTGATTGATTTCAAGTTTCACAGCATTGTGATCTGCAAGTGTGCATGGTATGATCTCAATTCTTTTATATTTATTGAGGGCTGCTTTATGACCCAGTATGTGATCTATCTTGGAGAATGTGCCATGTGTACTGGAGAAGAAAGTGAATTCCATAGCCTCAGGATGTAGAGTTCTAAATATATCTGTTAAATGCATCTGGTCCAGTGTGTCGTTCAGGTCCATTGTTTCTTTAGTGATTTTCTGTTTAGTTGATCTATCCATTGCTGTAAGTGAAGTATTAAAGTCCCCTGCTATTAGCACATTCTTGTCCATAAGACTGTTTCTGTTTGTGATTGTTTTATGTATTTGGGTGCTCCCATATTCAGTGCATAGACGTTTAAAATTGTTAGCTCTTCCTGATGGACAGACCCTGTAATTATTATATAATGCCCTTATTCATCTCTTGTTACTGCCTTTAAAGTCCAGTTTATCCATTATAAATATGGCTACTCCAGCTTTCTTTTGACTTCCAGTAGCATGATAGATATTTCTCCATCCCCTTACTTTCAATCTGAAGCTGTTGTCAGGTCTAAAATGAGTCTCTCATAGACAGCAAATAGATGGGTTTGGTTTTGTTTTGTTTTATCCATTCTGCTACCTTGTCTTTTGATTGGAGCATTTAGTCCATTTACATTCAATGTTATTATTGAAAAATATGGGCTTACGCGTTGGGCTCTGTACTAACAGCTCAGAACCTGGAGCCTGTTTCAGAATCTGTCTCTGTCTGTCTGTCTGTCTCTGCCCCTACCCCACTTGTGCTCTGTGTCTTTCTCAAAAATAAATAAACATTAAAAATTTTAAAAGAAAAAAGAAAAATATGGGTTTAGAGTCATTGTGTTGTTTGTAGGATTCATGCTTGTGGTGGTGTCTCTGGTACTTTGTGTTCCTTGCAACATTTCCCTCATAGAGTCCCCCTTAGGATTTCTTGTAGGCCTGGTTTAGTGGTGATGAATTCTTCCAATTTTTGTTTATTTGGAAAGAATTTTCTCTCTCTTTCTATCCTGAATGACAGGCTTGCTGGATAGAGGATTCTTAGCTGCATATTTTTTCTGTTCATCACATTGAAGATTTCCTGCCATTCCTTTCTGGCCTGCCAAGATTCAATAGATAGGTCTGTAACTACTCTGATAGGTTTCCCTTTGTAGGTTAGGGCCCTTTTATCCCTAGCTGCTTTCAGAATTCTCTCTTTGTCCTTATATTTTGCCAGTTTCACTATGATATGTAGTGCAGATCGATTCAAGTTACATCTGAGGGGAGTTCTCTGTGCTTCTTGGATTTCAATGTCTGTTTCCTTCCCCAGATTGGGGAAATTCTCAACTATAATTTGTTCAAGTACTCCTTCGGCGTCTTTCCCTCTCTCTTCCTCTTCTGGAATTCCTATGATACAGACATTATTCTGTTTGTATCACTCAGCTCTTGAACTCTCCTGGATCAGTTTATGTCTCTTTTTATTGGCTTCCTCTTTTTCTATAACTGTGTCTTCTAATTCACCTGTTCTCCTCTCTGCTTCTTCAACCCATGCATTGGACACCACCGTTTTATTATACATCTCATTTATAGCATTTTTAAATTCATCACAACTGTTTTTAAGCTCCATAGTCTTTGTAGCAATAGCTTCTCTGATGTCTTCCATGCCTTTTTCAAGCCCAGCAATTAATTTTATGACTACTGTTCTAAATTCTTGGTCAGTTATTTGTTTATATGTTTTGAGCAGCTTTTTAGCTGTCATTTCTTCCTGGAATTTCTTTAGAAGAGAGTTCTTCCGTTTCGTCATTTTGGCTAGCTTTCTGTCTCGTTAGTTTTAAAAGCCTGTTATGTGCTCTGCACCTGCAAATACTGCTATATTAAAGAAGGCTCATTGACTGCCCAAGGCGTGTCCATTCAGGAAGTATTCTTTGAATGGTGTCTCTTGGTCTCTCTTGTTGAGACTTTGGTTATTTTATTTCCCTACTCATAGTGGTATTTTGGACTATCCACCATGTGTACTTTGGCTTGTTTCTTGAGGTAGCCCTATGAGGTTGTCTTCTTAGTGGACTCTGTCTCTTCCTCCCAGACTCCTGTGGTTCAGCGTCCTATGGCTTCAGACCTTCTCTGTTTAAGAGATGGGGGCTAGCGAAATGTATGGAGCTCCCTACTTCACCATCTTGCCTCTCTCTGCCCCATTTTGGTTTAAAGTCTATATTGTGTGACATAGAATAACTAATCTGTCTTTTGGTTTTCATTTGCATGGAGCATCTTTTCCATCCCTTCAATTTGAGCCTATATGTCCTTAAAACTGAAGTGTGTCTCTTATATGCAGCATATAACTGGGTCTTGTATCCACCCAGCTTCTCTATACCTTTTTTTTTTAATTTTCATTTTTTTAAGAGAGAGCATGAGTAGGGGAGGGGCAGAGAGAGAGGGAGGGACAAAATCTTAAGCAGGGTCCATGCCCAGTGCAGAGCCTGACACATGGAGCTCAGTCTCAAAACCATGAGATTATGACCTGAGCCAAAATGAAGAGTTGGTTGCTTCACTGACTGAGCCACCCAGGTGCCCCTCTATGACTTTTGATTGGAGAATTTAATCCATTTGCATTTAGAGTGATTACTGATAGGTAAGGAGTGGTTAATGCCATCGTAGTCATTGTTTCCAGTTGTTTTCTACTTCCCTTGATCCTTTCTTCCTCTCTTTCAGCATTCCTTTGTGAATTAATGATTTGCCATAGTACTATTGCTTTGCTTTCCTTCCCTTTTTTCCCCATTTTATACTATTTTATAAACTAGTGTTACTAGTAACACTAGTTTATAAAACTAGCAACACTCTTTTTTATACTAGTAACACTTTAACTTCCATCACATACAAAAGATTTACCCCTTTACTTTTTTGATGTCACAAGACACTTGATATGTATTCATTAACAATTTATTTTATAGTTATTTTTAATACTCTTGTCCTTAACCTTTATACTAGAGTTAAGTGGTTAATGCACCACCATGTTACTGTATTAGAGGATTCTAATATGACTATACATTTAGCTTTACCAGTATGTTGTATAGTTTTATATTTTTCATGTTACTAATTAGCATTATTTTGTTTCAGTCTGGAGAGTTCCTTCCAGCATCTTTGTAAGGCTGATCTAGTCGTGATAAACTCCTTCAGCTTTTATTTGTCTGGGAAACTCTTTATCTCTCCTTCATTCCTGAAAGGCAACTTTATTGGACAGAGTATTCTTGGTTGGCAGGTTTTTTCTTTCAACCTTTTGAATATATTACCCCATTCCCCTGGTCTGTAAGGTTTCTGCTGACAATTCCACTGATAACACATGGGGGTTCCCTTATAAGTTACAAGCCTCTTTTCTCTCAGTGCTTTTAAGATTCTCTTAGATTTTTGACAGCTTTATTATTCTACGTTCTTACTTCTTTAAATAACCTTTCTGCTCCCTTCTCCCTATCCTACCCTTCTCCTTCTGAGACTCCAATTGTTTGCAGATTACTTCTTTTGGTGGTATCCCTCAGGTCATACTGGCTTTCTTCACTGTTTCCCATTCTCCTTTCTTCTGCTTAATCCATACTGTTGTTAATGGTTTCCACTGCATTTTTTCATTTCATTTACTGTATTCTTCGGCTACAGAATTTCTGTTTGGTTCTTCCTTTTGATTTCTCTTTATTAAACTTTTTTTTTTTTTTTTTTTACTGTATTGTCTTGATTTAGTTGAATTGTCTGTGTTTTGTTGTAGCTCATTGAGCTTCCTGAAAACAGCTATTTTGAACTCTTTATTAGGTATATCACAGATCTTCATGTCTTTGGGATCCATTACTGGAAAATTATTATGATCTTTTGATGGTGTCATATTTCCTTGATTTTTCATGTTCCTTGAAGTTTTGCATTGCTGCTTTCACATTTGAAGTAGCAGTCGCTTCCTCTAGTCTTCATTAACTGCCTTTGGGAAAGACATACTTTCCATCTACCTTGGTAGGGATTCTGAGGCTTTCTCAAATCTTCTATGGACATAGTTGCTTTTTGCTCTCTCTTGTGGCAGAATTCTTAAGCTTGTATGCCTTCTCTTGATCTGCAACACACCAGGCCATACACTGACAGCCTCCCTTTTGCTTTTCCAAGGGTGGCACTAAAGCTGAAGTTTGTGGTCTCTCGCTTGCCCACAGAGTCTGGCTGGCTTTCTACAATTGCTCACTAGTCAGGGGTAGAAATGTGCGAAGTGGGTCACAGGGTGGAGGTGTGAATGAAGTGTGTTTAGTGCTGGGAATACCTGTGAGTCAGGTTGGAGGATCCACAGATGCAGATCTAGTTATTTGAGATTTTTCTTCATTTTAAATGTAGACCATTAGAATTATAAATTTCTCTCTAAGCACTGCTTTTACTGCATCCCAAAAGTTTTAGTATGTTGGGTTTCATTTTCATTCCTCTCAAGGTATGTTTTAATTTCTCTTGTGATTTCTATTTTAAAATTTTTTAATGTTTATTTTGAGAGAGACAGAGCATGAGTGTGGGAGGGGCAGGGAGGGAGACACAAAATCAGAAGCAGGCTCCAGGCTTCAAGCTGTCAGCCCAGAGCCCAATCTAGGGCTTGAACTCACAAACCATGAAATCATGACCAAACTCAAGCACTTAACCGACTGAGCCACACAGGCACTCCTCTTATGATTTATTTTTTGACCCATTGGCTTTTTAAAAAATGTATTGTCTAATGTCTACATATTTGTGAATTTTCCTTTTTTTCTTCTGTTATTGACTTACAGCTTCATTCTATTGTGGTCAAAAAAGATACTTTGTATTATTCCAATCTTTTAAAATTTATTGAGACTTGTTTCATGGTGTAACATATGGTCTATGCTGGAGAATGTTCCATGTGCACTATAGTAGAATGTGTGCTATGCTGTTGTGGGGTAAAATGCTTTATATATAATAAGTCTATTTGGTATACAATATAGTGTAAGTCTTCTATCCTTGTTTACCTTTCATCTATATTATATCCATTATTGAAACTGGGTGCTAAAGTCTCCAACTATTATCATTAAAGGGTTTACTATTCCCTTCAATTCTGTCAGTTTTTGCTTCATATATTTAATGCATCCACTATTAGGTGTATATGTGTTTACACTTAATTTTTTTTTTTAAGTAATCTCTACACCCAAAATGGAGCTCAAACTCATGACCCCAAGATCAAGTGTCACATGCTCTACTGACCTGAGCCAGCCAGGTGCCCCACACAATGGTTATATCCTCTTAATAGATTAACCTTTTTATCATTATACAATGCCTGTCTTGTCTCTTGTAATAATTTTTGTCCTTAAGTCTATATTGTCTGATATCAGTTTAGCTACTCCAGTTCTTTTTCAGTCACTGTTTGCATGGAATATCTTTTTCTATCCTTTCACTTTCAACCTGTTTTTGTCTTTGTATCTAAAATGAGTCTCAGCCTATATTTGGATCTTATTTCTTAAAAATCCATTCTACCAATCTCTGTCTTCTATTTGGAGAGTTTTAATTCATTTATATTGAATGTAATTACTGATAAGGAAGGATTTATTTCTGCCATTTTTCTATTTGTTTTCTATATACTCTATACCTTTTTTGTTCCTCAATTCTCTACTAATGCCTTCTTTTGTGTTAGATATTTCCCAGTATATAATTTTGATTCTCTTCTTATTCCTTTACTAAATATGTTTTAGTTATTTCTTAGTGGTTGCTCTGTAGATTGCAATAAACATTTTAATTTATAACAATCTATTTCAAAATTAATACCAACTCAGTTTCAATAGCACAAAAAGCTTTTTTTGTTCCTATGTAACTCTATTCTCACCCTTTTACATTGTTACTGTTACATGAAGAGCTACAAAAATAATTGTAAAAATATCTTATAAGCTATAAACATATCACATAGTATTTGCTTAAAATAAGGCTTCAAAATACTGGCTGAGGGGTGCATGGATGGCTCAGTCAGTTAAGTGTCCGACTTGACTTTGGCTCAGGTGACAATCTCACGGTTCATGGAATCAAGCCCCCCTTTGGGCTCTGTGCTGACAACATGGAGCCTGCTTTTCTCTCTCTCTCTTTCTCTCTCTCTCTGTCTCAAAATAAATAAACTTAAAAAAATTACTGGCTGAGAATAGTTAAGACCAGTGAACTTGATAATATTCTTAGGACTGAAAGAACTCAAACAACATCTTCATTAAAAAATAAGTGAAGTAACTACTCCTATTACTTCGTGTACATCCATTTCTGTACCCCTAAACCCTAACACATAGTGTATATATTTAATAAATTTCTTATTAGGAATGTAATATCTATCAGGCACTATGCTATTTTAAGTAGACTGTATCTCATTTAATCCACACAGAAATCCTATGAGATAAGCATCATCATCCTCATTTTACAGTCAAAGAACTGAGGGAGGTGAGCTTCCAAGGTCACACAGCTGAAACCAAGGTTTAAACCTCTATCTCTATGATTCTAAGGCTTGTGTTCTTTCTACCACAGCATATTGATCTTACATTCTACTCTACTGTGGCATAGAACAGGCCTAGCACATCTAGAGAAGCTCTTTCTTCCAAACACATAATGAAGTCATAAACAAGAGAAAGCAGCATTGTCTAAAAGGCAACTGGCTTAAAATTTCCATTGCCAAGAGACCAGATGGTTTCTGGGATGTAGAGTTAGGCTAAAAATACCCACAACCACAATGAGTCTGACTTACAAACAAAGAAAAGGAGGGGCAGCCAGTATAAACATGCAGCTGGAAAACTAGAAGATTTAATGCTTATAAAATACTGCTCAAAGGGTTTTCAAATGGTAATACATGATATAAAACATTAGATAGCTCATACTCTCAACTGTTCAATCACCACTCTCACATATCCAAACCCTAATAGTTTTTAATTAAACTCTCAGGTCTGGCAGAGCTAGCTGAGTTCCACCAACAAGCTAAAGGCTGGAGAAGAGCCTTCTTCCAGCCCCTGACCTGGGTGTACGAGCTCTCCCAACCACCACCACATATACACATACTTGAATGATCTCAGAAACTTCCTTAGGTCCAGTTGTGGCTGCTGTGCACCTAGAGATGGGTGAGATTTTGTTATAATCTTTTCCTTGTATATTTATGATCTGGGTTATCTGCCTTGTGTACAGTAGTATTTATGTGTACAGTTTGTTTTTAATTCACATAGTTATTTAGCCATTACCACAACAAATTTTAGAACATTTTTATCACCTCATATAGAAACCTTATGCCCTTTAGCTATCACCTCTAAGCTCTCACTTCTCCTCGAACCCTAAGCAACCACTGATCTATTTTCTGTCTCTACCTGTTTGCCTATTCTGGACACACACCAGTATTCATTTGGTGACAGATGGAGGAACACAGCTTTAATGGCTGTATTCTATTTTTTTAATGTTTTTTTATTTACTTCTGAGAGAGAGAAAGAGAGAGAGAGCATGAGCATGAGCAGGAGAGGGTCAGAGAGACAGGGAGACACAGAATCTGAAGCTGGCTCCAGGCTCTGAGCTAGCTGTCAGCATAGAGCCCGACACGGGGCTCAAACCCCCAAACCGTGAGATCATGACCTGAGCCGAAGTCAGACACTTAACCAACTGAGCCACCCAGGTGCCCCTAATGGCTGTATTCTAAAGGGACTAGTATCATGCAAAAGGATTTCAGTCCCCTCAAAAGAAGGAAAACTGGGTAAGTTCTTACCTCTGTAGCAACCCTGTATCTTTTCAGAGCAAGGTGGGGTATAAATTAAACAAAAAAAGGAAGGTGGTTTTCCCTTGCAAAGGTAGATCATTTCAAGACAAATTTCCAAGTGCAGAGCCTTTGGTCACAGGGTTCCTTCACTAGTTTGATAGAAAGCGCATAGGTCTGGATTAAAGAGAGACCTGAGTTCTAGTCCCATCTTTGTCACTCTAATCTGGTAAGAAGCTGTTGGGCGAGTTACTTAACCTCTTTGAACTGCATTTTCCTTAGCTGTAAAATGAGAATAGTATTATAAATCTTGTAGGATTAATGTGAGAACTAAATGAAATGAGGTGCACAAAGTACTCAATGTGACAGGAAGCACCAGAAAAAAGCTACTTCCCCTTATGCTACCACTCATCATCCCACCCTTTGAAAACTACCCAGGTCCTGATGTGACAGAGAAATTACTGGCACCTATAAAACCTGCTACTCTCCTTATGTTCCACATCACTTCTCCTTAAGCTGTCTTCCCTTTGCAACCATATTCCACTACTTTTAACATAATTTGTCCTCTTAATAGCCAGTTCATCTGTTTGATTTGTTTCAATTCCTTTATTACACACACACACACACACACACACACACACACAATGTGCCCCCAGAACATCATCAAGTCTTGTGCTTTCTTTTAACTCATTACCTCATCTTTTCTCTCATAGTCTCCTCTCCCTCATGGTTACCGTTTAACTGTTCCCCCCATACAACTTGCTAAGTCTAATCCTTAGATTTTTACAGAGCTTTCTAATTCCCCTCACTTCTTTCTTTTCATGCCATGGCCTCATTTTCTCCACTCTTTAAAAGTCTGCTTTCAGCCACTTCTAGAGGCTTTAGTTTTAGAGGTGGAAAGAATCTTAAGAAATCAGCCAGAAGGGGGACCTGGGTGGCTCAGTTGATTGAGCATCCGACTTCAGCTTAGGTCATGATCTCACGGTTTGTAGGATCAAGCCCTGCATCAGGCTCTTGGCTGTCAGCATGGAACCCACTTCAGATCCTCTGTCCCCCTTTCTCTCTGGCTCTCCCCTGCTTGTGCTCTCTCTCTCTCAGAAATAAACAAACATTAAAAACACACACACACACACACACACAAAATCAACCAGTAAAAGACCCTGCCCAGCAAGCACATAGGGCATAACAACCTGCCTTTTGCATAGATGAGACAGAAGGGGGCCCCTGGGTTTACTCAAGCTCACACTGCTACTTCCCTACCATCTCCCTAGACTGTCCTCCCCATCCCCACCTCTCTGGCTGTGCCTCCTTTCATCAATTCTGTAGGTATTTCTCCAATATCATACCACTTGTGTCTCTATTTGGTATTTGTTACCTGAAAGCATATGTATTTTCATTTGTTCATTTTAAGGAAGAGGGACAGATCTGCATATTTTAATTTACTCCATCACTGACTGGACATGCATTTATTATCGCTGAGTCTGTCAGTCTCTGTCTCTATCTCCCTCAAATATACCTTATAGTAAGCACCTTAGGTCTCTTTTGATGTGCCCCACTCTGAGCCACAGACTCAGGCTTAAAGTAATTGGATATTAGAAAACAAAATACGTGATTAATTTCTACTTAATTATTACTCAGTGGGAAACAAGATTTTTATAGAATCTATTAAAAAATATTATAAGCTATTATGAATGCATTAGAAGACTGAAATCAACTTTATAATATATAAAACTTTATAATATATAAGCTTTATTAGTGTGGTCCTAGACACCCTCCATCCCATATTAATCATATGGAATCTAATCTATAAAAACAACCACCAGCCAATCTGTCCCTCTACAGCTCCCAGAGCCCTCTCTCCTATGCTGCAAATTTGGCAAGTTTGACCAATGATTCTGACAAAACTCCAGTTTAACCTACCCACAGCACAAGACTTATTCAAAGTATTTATTTAATGGAGGCTCCATATGCCAGACTCTGTACTAAGCACTGCAATTATAATGGTGAACAAGATGCTATCCTTGGTTGCAAGGGATTTCAAGTCTAGTGGGGAAAAGGGCAGAGGCAGTATAGGGGTCTATAATAGGGTGATGGGGAACAATGAGGTAAAATGGAAAGAGCCAAGAAACCTCAGTTCTAACTCAGATTCCTACTATTCTTGCTATCTACGATCTGGCAAGCAATGTTCTCTCTCTGGGCTTCAGTCTTCTCCTCAGTAAAACAAAGAATTAAGTAAGATAATATTTAAGATCCTTTTCAGAGAGAGGGGCCAACATGGTGGAGAAGTAGGGGGATCCAAAGTTCCCTCGTCTCTCAAACACAGCAGTGTTGAGGCCAAAGGACTTTGAACTACAAGAAAGTCCTTTGTCCTTTTGCTGCTGGGCAGCAAAGTGACAGAGATGCCTCCAGGTACCCATTGGGATAACCTGATGGGCCACAGGTGCATGACTGCAAACTGGGGGAGATAAAATGGGCAGCAGAGGAATGGAGGGAAGTGATCCCCTTCTGTGGAGAGCCAAAGGGAAGAGAAAGAGAGTCTGGGGAAGCCTAAGACTGTATCTGGACCAGAAAAAAAAAACAAAAAACAAAAAAACCCATGGACCGGGACAGAGAAAGATCCAATCTCTAACTGCGGGACTTTCTCCTGCCTGAGGCTGGCTGCCCTGTTCATGCAGCTTGGGAGGAGGGGAGCCAGCCTTGGCCAAGGTAACTAGTTCAGAGGCGCAGCCCACAGTGGGAGAAAGCAGTACCCTCCCTGGAGTGCTGTGGGAAGAAGGTATATATCCACTCAAAGGGCAAAGGCTGTCTGTGCCCACCAGCTAGAGACCATATATTGGGCTGCATGGAGTGGCACTTCCCCAAAACAGGGGTGGATGGTGTGGGAACCTTAAAGACATTGGGGTTAAGTCCCAGCCAAGTGCCATGAGACATGGGAGTCGGCAGAGCAGGGCAAACGGCCTCATTCGCACCCATGGCACAGTGAGGATGGCTTGATAGTGGTTTGGAACATCTGGTTTTCTCCCTGCTTGAGGAAATGGACAGTGGGCCCACAGAAGAGGCAAGACCCACCTACAACAAACCATGCCTCTCCCCACCTGGTAACTGCAGATCTTCTGGAGTGACATTGACACTAATGAACCAGACAGACCCTCCTCCAGACTAGAGCTGTTGCAGTGCCTGATTTAATTCTCAGACAATTTTTATAGTAAACATATATATATACACTTCCTTCCTTTTCTCCTTATCTCCTCCCTCCTCTAGTCTGGTTCATTTGGTTGATGGTTTATTTAAGCAGACATATTTAACCTGTTCTTTTTATACATATTCCCTGCCTCCTTCTTTATTTTCCTTTCTCTCTCTCTGGATTAAGCCATATAGTTTCTCTGTCTGATCAATTTTAATTTTCTTTTTCTCTGCCCCTGTCATTTCTCTCTTTGTATGGGATAATGCTTTGTCCATCAGCACTGCCTCCACCCTATTGTTTAGTTGTAGCTGGTGTTTCTGGTTTTCTGTTTTAGTTTTGTTTGTTTTTGTTTTTTGTTTGTTTTCCTTTCCAGGGCTACTTCAATGAACAAATCAA
The DNA here is from genome assembly GCF_003009895.1 of Hyaena hyaena. NCBI lineage: Eukaryota > Metazoa > Chordata > Mammalia > Carnivora > Hyaenidae > Hyaena > Hyaena hyaena. Next base: position 1,366,108 of record NW_024080665.1, on the reverse strand, counting down.
AGCACACCTGGTGGAGGGTCCAAAACATCACTATGACTAGGGAGATAAAGTAACCAGTCACAACAACAGAGAGCAAGTAACACTCTCCAAAAAACACCTCCTGAAGGGCCAGGCCCTGGACAGTGTATGATCCCTCTTTAATACAGTAGTGCTTGCAGGTGCAGGGCACATAACAAGCTTCTAAAACATATCAGGGACAGAACACTAGCCAAAATGATGAAATGGAAGAATTCACCTCAAAAGAAATTCCAGGAAGAAATGACAGCTAAAGAATTAATCAAAGCATTTATATAAACAATATAACTGAACAAGAATTTTGAATAAGAGCCATAAGATTTATTGCTGGGCTTGAAAAAAGCATACAGACAGCAGAGAATATGTTGCTGCAGAGATCAAGGAACTAAAAAATAGTCATGATGAATTAAAAAATGCTGTAAATGAGGTGCAAAATAAACTGGAGGTGGTGACAGAGAGGATTGAAGAGGCAGAGGGGAGATTAAGTGAAATAAAAGATAAAATTATAGAAAAAGATGAAGCTGAGAAAAAGAGAGATTAAAAAATTCTGGACCACAGGGGAGAATTAGAAGAGAATTAGAATAAGAGATTCAATGACATGGAACAATATCCATATCATAGGAGTTCTAGAAGAAGGAAAGAGAGAGAAAGGGGCAGAAGGTGCACTTGAACAAATCATAGGTGAGAACTTCCCCCGTCTGGGGAAGGAAACAGACATTGAAATCCAGGAGGCCCAAAGAACTCTCTGCAGACATAACTTGAATCAATCTTCTGCATGACATATCATAGTGAAACTGGTAAAATACAAAGATTGAGAGAGAATTCTGAAAATGGCTACGGATAAACAAACCTTAACCTACAAGGGTGACACACAAGGGTAGTAGCAGACCTATCTACTGAAACTAGACAGGCCAGAAAAAAATGGCAGGAAATTTTCAATGTGATGAATAGGAAAAATCTGCAGGGAAGAATCCTTTATCCAGGAAGCCTGTCATTCAGAATAGAGGGACAGTTAACAGTTTTCCCAGACAAACAAAAAATGAAGGAATTCATCATCACTAAACCAGCCCTACAAGAGATCTTAAGGGGGACTCTGTGAGCGTGATGTTGCAAAGACCACAAAGGACCAGAGATAATCACTACAAGCATGAAACCCTACACAGATAACACAATAATTTTAAACCCATATCTTTCAATAATAACGTTGAATATAAATGGACTAAATGCTCCAATCAAAAGACATAGGGTAACAGAATGGATAAAAAACAAGGCCCATCTATTTGCTGTCTACAAGAGATCCATTTTAGAACCTTCAGATTGGAAATGAGGGGATGGAGAACCATCTATAATACTACTGGAAGTCAAAAAAAAAAAAAAGCTGGAGTAGCCATACTTATATCAGATAAACTAAATTTTAAACTAAAGGCTGTAACTAGAGATGAAGAAGGACATTATATCATAATCACAGGGTCTATCCATCAAGAAGACTTAACAATTACATATGTTTATACACCGAATTCAGAACACCCAAATATATAAAACAATTAATCACAAACATTAGCAATCTTACTGGTAAGAATGTGGTAATCATAGGGGACTTTAATACTCCACTTACAGCAATGGACAGATCATCATCTAGACAGAAAATCAATAAAGAAACAATGGCCCTGAATGATACATTGGACCAGATGGACTTAACAGATATATTTAGAACTTTTCATCCTAAAGCAGCAAAATACACGTTCTTCTCAAGTGCACATGGAACATTCTCCAAGATAGATTATATACTGGGTCACAAAACAGCCCTCAATAAACATAAAAGAACTGAGATCATGCCATGAACACTTTCAGATCACAATGCTATGAAACTTGAAATCACCCACAGGAAAAAATTTGGAAAATCTCCATATGCATGGAGGTTAAAGAACATCCTACTAAAGAATGAATGGGTCACCAGGCAATTAAAGAAGAAATTAAAAAATATATGGAAACAAATGAAAATACAACAATCCAAATCCTTTGGTTTGCAGCAAAATCAGTCCTAAGAGGAAATTACAGTGCAATCCAGGCCTATCTCAAGAAACAAGAAAAATCCTGAGGCGCCTGAGTGGCTCAGTCAGTTAAGTGTCTGACTTCAGCTCAGGTCATGATCCTGCAGTTCATGAGTTCAGGCCCTGCATCAGGCTCTGTCCTGACAGCTCAGAGCCTGGAGCCTGCTTCCAATTCTGTGTCTCCCTCTCGCTCTGCCCCTCCCCCACTTGTGCTCTGTGTCTGTCTCTCAAAAATAAATAAACATTAAAAAATTAAAAAAAAAAAAAGAAAAATCCAAATACAATATCTAACAGCACACCTAAAGGAACTAGAAGCAGAACAACAAAGAAATTCCAAAGCCAGCAGAAGAGAAATAATAAGGATCAGAGCAGAAATAAACAATATAGAATCCAAAAAAAAAAAAAAGTAGAACACATAAATGAAACTAAGTTGTTTTTTTGAAAAAATTAACAAAATTGATAACTCCCTAGCCAGGCTTCTCAAAAAGAAAAGAGAGAGGACCCAAATAGATAAAATCATGAATAAAAATGGATTTATCACAACCAATCCCTCAAAAATACAAGCAATTATCAGAAAATACTATGAAAAATTATATGCCAACAAACTGGACTACCTGGAAGAAATGGACAAATTCCTAGACACCCACCCACTACCAAAACTCAAACGGGAAGAAATAGAAAATTTGAACAGACCCATAACTAGTGAAGAAATGGAATCAGTTATCAAAAATCTCCCAACAAATAAGAGTTCTGGGCCAGATGGTTTCCCAGGGGAATTCTACCAGATATTTATTATTTTTTTTTTTTTTATTGAGCTTGGACATTTTAAAAAATGTTTATTTATTTATTTTTTTGAGCACTGGGATTTTTATTACCATTTTTTTTTACAAATAGTTTATTGTCAAATTAGTTTCCACATAACACACAGTGCTCATCCCCACAAGTGTCCTCCTCCATGCCCATCCCCCCCTCCCCCCCACATCCATCAGTCCTCAGTTTTTGTCAGCATTCAAGAGTCTCTCATCGTTTGCCTCTCTCCCTTTCCTCCACCATTTCCGCCCTTCTTCTCCCCCTTGTTCCTCCGTCAAGTTCCTCCTAATCCTCCTATACGTGCAAACATATGATATTTGTCCTTCTCTGCCTGACTTATTTCGCTCAGCATAACACCCTCAAGGTCCATCCATGTTGCTACACATGGCCAGATTTCATTGTTTCTCATTGCCATGGAGTATTCCATGGTATAGATAAACCACATCTTCTTGATCCATTCATCTGTTGATGGACACTTAGGCTCTTTCCATGTTTTAGCTATTGTGGAGAGTGCTGCTATGAACATTGGGGTACATGTGCTCCTATGCCTCAGCATTTCTGTATCCCTTGGGTAAATTCCTAGCAGTGCTATTGCTGGGTCATAGGGGAGTTCTATTGTTAGTTTCCTGAGGAACCTCCACACTGTTTTCCAGAGGGGCTGTACCAGTTTACATTCCCACCAACAGTGTAGGAGGGTGCCCGTTTCTCCACATCCTCGCCAGCATCTAGAGTTCTCTGATTTGCTCATTTTAGCCACTCTGACTGGCGTGAGGTGGTATCTCAGTGTGGTTTTGATTTGTATTTCCCTGATGAGGAGGGATGCTGAGCATCGTTTCATGTGTCTGTTGGCCATCTGGATGTCCTCTTTGGAGAAGTGTCTGTTCATGTCTTCTGCCCATTTCTTCACTGGGTTGTTTGTTTTTCGGGCGTGTAGTTTGGTGAGTTCCTTATAGATTCTGGATATTAACCCTTTATCTGATATGTCATTTGCAACTATCTTTTCCCATTCCGTTGGTTGCCTATTAATTTTCTGGGTTGTTTCCTTGGCTGTGCAGAAGCTTTTAATCTTGATGAGGTCCCAACAGTTTATTTTTGCTCTTGATTCCCTTGCTTTTGGGGATGTGTCAAGTAAGAAGTTGCTGCGGTGGAGGTCAAGGAGGTTGTTTCCTGCTTTCTCCTCTAGGGTGTTGATAGTTTCCTGTCTCACGTTCAGGTCCTTTATCCATTTTGAGTTGATTTTTGTGCATGGTGTGAGAAAATGATCTAGTTTCATTCTTCTGCATGTTGCTGTCCAGTTCTCCCAACACCATCTGTTAAAAAGGCTGTCTTTTTTCCATTGGATATTCTTTCCTGCTTTGTCAAAGATCAGTTGGCTGTATACTTTTGGGTCCACTTCTGAGTTCTCAATTCTGTTCCATTGGTCTATGTGTCTGTTTTTGTGCCAATACCATACTGTCTTGAGGATGACAGCTTTGTAGTAGAGGCTGAAGTCTGGGATGGTGATACCTCCCGTTTTGGTTTTATTTTTCAGTATTACTTTGGCTATTCGGGGTCTTTTGTGGTTCCATACAAATTTTTGGATAGTTTGTTCTAGTTTTGAGAAGTATGCTGGTGCAATTTTGATTGGAATTGCATTGAATGTGTAGAGTGCTTTAGGTAGTAATGACATCTTAACTATATTTATTCTTCCTATCCATGAGCATGGAATGTTTTTCCATTTCTTTGTGTCTTCTTCAATTTCCTTCATAAGTTTTCTATAGTTTTCATCATACAGATCTCTTGTATCCTTGGTTAGGTTTATTCCGAGGTATTTTATGGTTTTTTGTGCAATTGTGAATGGGATCAGTTTCTTGATTTCTCTTTCTGTTGCTTCATTATTGGTGTATAAAAATGCAACCGATTTCTGTACGTTGATTTTGTACCCTGCAACTTGGCTGAATTCTTGGATCAGTTCTAGTAGGCTTCTGGTGGAGTCTGTCGGGTTTTCGATGTAGAGTATCATGTCATCTGCGAAGAGGGAAAGTTTGACTTCCTCTTTGCCAATTCTGATGCCTTTGATTTCCTTTTGTCGTCTGATGGCTGATGCTAGGACTTCCAGCACTATGTTAAACAACAGTTCTACCAGATATTTAAAGCAGAGTTAATACCTATCCTTCTCAGGCTGTTCCAAAAATTAGAAATGGAAGGAAAACTTCCGGACTCATTCTATGAAGCCAGCATTACCTTGATCCCCAAACCAGACAGAGACCCCACATAAAAAAGAGAATTACAGGCCAATATCCCTGATGAGCATGGATGCAAAAGTTCTCAACAAGATACTAGCAAATTGAATTCAACAGCACACAAAAATAATTATTCCCCATGATCAAATGGGGTTCATTCCTGGGCTGCAGGTCTCGTTCAATATTCACAAATCAATCAATGTGATACATCACATTAATAAAAGAAAGGATAAGGGGCGCTTCGGTGGCTCAGTCAGTTGGGTGGCTGACTTCGGCTCAGGTCATGATCTCATGGTTCGTGGGTTTGAGCCCCTCATTAGGCTCTGTGCTGACTGCCAGCTCAGAGCCTGGAGCCTGTTTCAGATTCTGTATCTCCCTTTCTCTCCCTCTCCCTCTCCCTCCCTCCTCTCTCTCCCTCCCTCTTAGAAATAAATAAAACATTAAAATTTTTTAAAAATAAAAGAAAGGTTAAGAACCATATGATCTTGTCAACAGATGCAGAAAAAGCATTTGAGAAAATATAGCATCTTTTCTTAATAAAAACCCTCAGGAAAGTTGAGATAGAAGGAACATACTTAAACTGAGAGCTTTCCCCCTGAGATCAGGAACACTGACAGAGATGTCCACTCTCACCACTGTTATTTAACATAGTGTTGGAAGTCTTAGCATCAGCAATCAGTCAACAAAAGGAAATAAAAGGCATCAAAACTGTCAAAGAAGGGGCGCCTAGGTGGCTCAATCAGTTGGGTGGCCGACTTCGGCTCAGGTCATGATCTCACGGTTCATGGGTTCAAGCCCCATGTTGGGCTCTGTGCTGACAGCTAGCTCAGAGCCTGGAGCCTGTTTCAGATTCTGTGTCTCCCTCTCTTTCTGACCCTCCCCTGCTCACGCTCTCTCTCTCTCTCTCAGAAATAAATAAAACATTAAAAAAAATTTTTTTTAACTGGCAAAGAAGTCCAACTTTCACTTTTCACAGACAACAAGATCCTCTACATGGAAAACCTGAAAGACTACATCAAAAGACTGTTAAAACTGATACATGAATTCACAAAGTCTCAGGGTACAAAATCAATGTACATAAATTGGTTGCATTTTTATACACCAATAATGAAGCAACAGAAAATCAAGAAACTGATCCCACTTATGATTGCACCAAGAACCGTAAAATACCCAGGAATAAACCTAACCAAACAGGTAAAAGATCTGTATGCTGCAAACTATAGAAAACTTATGAAGGAAATTGAAGAAAACACAAAGTAATGGAAAAAAACATTCCATGCTCATGGATTGGAAGAATAAATATTGTTAAAATGTCAATACTACCCTAAGTAATTTACACATTCAATGCAATCCCAATCAAAATTGCACTGGCATTCTTCTCAACGTTAGAACAAACAATCCTAATATTTGTACAGAGCCACAAAAGACTTCAAATAGCTAAAGTAATA